>NC_040020.1:15035392-15364325 GCF_000972845.2 Larimichthys crocea | reverse complement strand
TAATTTTTTTTTTTTTATTCTAATTTAGTTTATTTAATTTTATTTTATATAAAACAGCATATTGGCTATTTATATTAATGGTTTGTCTCTTTTTTCTGTAATAATTAACAGGCTTATATTTTTTTTTTCAAACATTTTTATTGAACTTTTTTGCAAAGCATTTGTAGAAAGGGCAACATAAAATATACATTGGCACACATACAAAAACATATATAATAATAATATAATAATAATAATTAAAAAAGGGGGGAGTTCAGGGAGAATCCCTTTCCCAGGCCAGTTCTATAAGCCTCGACCTCCTCTTACGAGGTGCAGTGGTGCGCAGATAGACAAGAATGGATCCCATGTCTGGTAAAATAGAACGGTTTATCCTTCAAAGCTGCAGAGTAGGCGTCCTCCAGTCCCAGCAGACAAGTCCTTGCACTCAACTGTAGATGACTCTTAAAAATTGTGTTCAGCTGTTGAACTACTACAGTCCAGAAACTGCTGGATGAGATGACAGCTCCACAAGCAATGAATAAGTGATCCAACTGCAAACTGACATTTAATACAGAGCTCAGACCAAGTTGGGTTCATTCTGTGTCTGTCTTCAGGGGTGACATACCCTATGTAAGTTTTGAATTGCCTTTCCCAAGCAGAATTAGAACACAAGACCTTAGAAGGTGGCTGCACAGGGCATCCCAGTCACCAGGCTCTATTGTACCCAGGTCAGAGTCCCATTTGCCTTTTACTCTAACAGGTTATCTACATTGGACTACATAGAATCTTATAGGCTTCTTAGTGAAAGCTTTAGGCTGCACACCGTCTACCAAAAGGGATTCTATTGGTGAGTAGCCAGGCCACCATTGGAATCTTTCAAGCCACTTTGAATAAAGCTTTGAACCTGAAGAAATTTAACAAATCCTTATCGGTGACCCCAAACTTACTTTTCACTTGCTGGAATGTTAGAATTGAGCCCTCCCGAATCATGTCCCCCACAACCTTAATACCCCTGAGCTTCCAATCCACAAGGCCACCCTGAAGTCCAGGGTGAAAGTCCAGGTTCTCGTGAATAGGGTAGCAAAGAGAAACGGTTACTGTACCCTTCCAATTTTCTGACTTTACGCCACATGTTCAGCCTATTCTTTAAAAATAGATTGTCCTTCGCTCAGAATATAAATCTGCCTGGAGGATATATGGCAAATTCTGCAAGGGATCCTTCCTAAGAAGCTGATCACAGCTGAGCCAAATGAATCCGGGTCACCAGAACCACCAAAAGAAACTTAAACTGTGCCGCCCACAGGTAATAGAAAACACTGGTGCTGCTAGGCCACCACGTTTAACAGGAAGGCACAGAAAACTGTATCTTAGCCTGGGCCTCTTTTTACGCCAGATAAATGATATAATAGCACTATTCAATTTTGTGAAAACATTTTTTGACAAGACCAGTGGTACCATTTGAAAGAAATATAGAAGACGAGGGAGGATGTTCATTTTGATCAAATGAATACGTCCTAAAAGGGATAGGGGCAGGCCACACCACCTGTCAAGGTCCTGTTTTATAGTTTGTAAGAGAGGGGCAACATTTAATTTATATACGTCATTTAGACACGGTGAAACTCTTATACCTAGTATAGGAATCTGCTGGAGACCAGCGAAATGGTTGTGAAATGTTAGGGTCCAATGTCTGCGAGACACAGAGTGACGGCTTCACTTTTAGAAAAATTTATTTTATAGCCAGAGAAAGAGCCATAATTAATTAGTTCCGTCACTTTAGGGATGGACTGAGCAGAGAGCTTAAAAAAAAAATCAACACATCATCAGCGTACAGCGAAATTTTATGCTCATGATTATTTAGGGAGATTCCTCTAATAGTGGTGTCTTGTCTAATAGCGGTAGCTAGAGGCTCCATAGCTAGCGCAATAAAAGTGGGTTAGGGGACAGCCCTGCCTAGTACCCCGTTCAATCTTAAAATTACTTGACCTTAGCCCATTTGTGATTACAGCTGAAAGGGGTGATGTGTACAAGATCTGAATCCATCTAATAAACTCCTCTCCAAAGGCAAAATTTGAGCGTGAAAAAAAGATAGGGCCATTCCAGCCTGTCAAACGCTTTTCTGCGCGTGGAGAAATCTAGAGATTCTGCACTGTACAGGGAGGAATGCTGAATAATGTTTAGCAGGTGTCTAACGTTGTGTGGAATACCTTCCACGTATAAAGCCAGTCTGGTCGTTATGAATGATAGTGGAAGAACTTTTTCAACACATGGCCAGAATCTTTGAAGGCTTCACATCTAGATTTAAAACAGTATCGGCCCGTAAGAAGAGCACACCTCAGAGGATTTCCCCTTTTTCAATACCAAAGAAATATTAGCCTCCATAAGAGATGGAGGAAGAGCCCCAGTCACAAATGAGGATTGCGCACACTCCAATAAGGGATTAACTAAGATTGTATTGAACTTTTATAAAATTCTGCACTGAAGCCATCAGGACCTGGGGCTTTGTTGTTGGGGAGTAGCTGGTACAATTCTTAATTTCACTCGGGTTATTGGTTTAAATAGATCATCTCTTTGATCTCTGTAATCTTCGGTAAGTCCACATTTGCAAAAAAAATCCGTCATAGCTTGCTCTGAGTGTGGATGGAGCTGTGAAGAGATAACTGCTATAGAAAGTTTTAAGGTGTCATTGATTACTCTGTTATCATAACTGTGTGTGCCAGTTGATCCTTGATAAAGGAGATATTCTGGGCTGGACCCCGGTTTCGAAGGAGATTGGCCAAATATCGGTTAGGTTTGTTAGCATACTCATACATCCTTTGTCTCATAAAAAACATAGATTTTTCCCTTCTTTGTTAGTACACTCTCCAGTTCTGCCTTAACCACATGTATCTCATTTCTGAGTTCTTCTGATGGGGATAAGTTGTATTAGTTTGAATCGTTCTGTGTAGTTCTAGCTCGAGTTTCCTTTGCTCTGCTCTGCTGTTCTTTTTAGTTTAGCAGTGTAAGATATAATGAGACCTCGCCACATAGGCTTTCATAGTATCCCATGCAAGCCAGGTGAAACATCAGGAGTTTTATTCTCTTTAAAAAAATAGTCTAACTGCACTTTTAGGAATTTCTCAAAATTGGGGTCATGGTTCAGAAACGCGCCGTATCTCCAGGGTCGGCTTTGGATGCAGGATTCAAATTGTTTAGGGTTATATAAATGGGGCATGATCCGATATAATAATGTCCTCCAATAGTGCAGCTCTTAACGTTACTCAATGAAATTTTAGGGGTGAAAACAAGTCAATTCTACTGGATGTTTGTGTACCCAGAAAAAATGTAAATGCTTATCGTAGGATGAAAACACGCCAGGTATCCACGATAAGTCTATCACAGGTCTACTATAGCTCTAGCTCTTCTAGCATTGAATTTTGACTGACGGCAATTGGCCATTACTGAGGAGAAATAGCAAAAAACACCTGCACGACTGTATTCCATTAATCCAATCGGCAAACAAAGAAAAAGCGCTTGTGAGACAAAAGTCATTGGAATGGACTGGGGGAAAATAAAATTCAAAAACGACACCAGCTGGCCATGTAGACGACCCCTTGCATGACAATCTACCCGATTTTCAGAAATAGTTTGGACGTCAGATAAAGGTAGATGCTTATGTATTTGAATGCGGACACCCCTGCTCTACTAGTAAAAGATGAGCTAAACACCTGCCCCACCCAGTCACGCTTCAACTTTAAGTGCTCACTAGCGGTTAGGTGCGTTTCTTGCGAAGAGCTATGTGAACATGCTTCTTTTAAGAGAACTTAAAATCTTTTTCCGCTTAATAGGATTATGTATGCCCCCCACGTTCCAGCTGCACATTTTCAGTGTAGGACTGTCACTGGACGTCATGAGTTACGAAAACCATACTGACAACTTGTGCAAAGAAATACTGAAAACAACCAGAGCTCCCTGAAGCTAAACCAAAAAGCAAAACATAAAACGAAAATGAAAACACTGCTTTGCCACTTCAGAAGATAACTATATACCAACAAAACAAAACAACCAAGATAACAGATAGACATTGGGGGTCAGACTTAGGTCTTCTATTACACCCATCAGGGGTGCGAGCTAACCTCCCTACTCAAATAGGGAGGATGTTGGACCAGCTATATGAATTCCTTTCAAACCTTGCATATGAAATACGAAGTCATCAGCGAGCTTGTAAACAACTGCAAATCTATAACAATGAGGAGAGAACAAAAATGAAACAAAGAAAAAGGATCCATAGTCAAGTGTATAGATCATGTAACTAAAATATCCATATAGCACAGACAGAGACATAAACAAATCTAACAACAGAGGAGAGACAAATATAAAATGAAAAAATAAATAACTAAATAAAATACAAATAATAATAGTAAAAATATAAAAAAGGGTTAGGAGGTGCCAGTCAACCAGTCTCAGTGCTATAGAAAGTTTTATGCTCTCCTACTCCTCTAACGGACAAACCTGACATTTGCAGAGAAGATCAGTAGATGACCACGGCAGCGTGTGAGCAGAAGAAACAAAGACTCTCACTCATCAGGGAGCGTGGAGGGAGATCCTCCGCGCTGTGACTCTTTATCCAAGAAGGCAGACACTTCTTTATGATGTTTAAAGACTGTTTCCTGCCCGTTGTATTTGATCTTGAGCACGGCTGGGTACATCATGGCGAAGACGATCCCTCTCTCCTTCAGCCGTTGTTTCACCGCGTAATATTCCTGACGTTTCCGTGTAACGGCCGCGGAGAAATCGTCGAAAAACATGATCGGGGTGCCGTTGTATGCCAGGGACTGTGCTTTCCTTGCCGCTTGCATGATCCGGACTTTATCTTGGAAGTTGTGGAGCTTTAGGATGACAGCCCGGGGCCGCTGACCGGGAGGTGGACGACGTGTGAGGGCCCGATGGCAACGATCCACTTTAACCGATCCTCCTTTTGCGTTCATCTCCAATAGCTCCGGTAACCAGGTCCTGAAGAAAGCAACGGGGTTAGTGCCTTCGCTGCCTTCAGGGAGCCCGACGACACGTATGTTGCACCGCCGGCTCCTGTTCTCCAGGTCGTCGATCTTATCCAAGGCCGTCTCCAGCTTGCTCTCGACCTCGGAGAGCTTCATGGTGAAGGTTGATTTCAGATAAGCAGGCATCGAGTTTCTGCAGAACCGGGTCGATTTTTTTATCAAAGGAATCCTCTACACCTTCACGCACTCTAGCAGATATTCGTTCCACCAAGCTGTCGGCGTCAACTTGCCCTAGCATTGGCCGCGTGTCGTCCGACATGTTAGCCTGGCTGCACCTAGGCGATTGACTCCAGGCTGATTTGGTCTAATATTAAGTCTTTTCTGAGTACCAGGCATTTTTAAACTTATAAGCTCTGACGTCTGCTCACCGTGACAACGTTTTTTCCTCTTTTTGGCCAGAAAAAATAAGCTGACGGATATCGAGCTGCGGGAGCACAGACTATGAGCTGCTACTCCGCCGTTTGCGTCACGTGACCCCCCAACAGGCTTATATTTTAATGTGTGTCTGAATGATCATGGGAAATAAAATCATACCATAATAATAATGAAGATAATAATATTGTGCTCACTTGGTCATTTATCTTATCAAAACAACACTGTTGACTTGTAGTGCACACTTGCAGTGCATCATTGGTCATTTGTGGATTGTTGGAGACAGTTGTAAATGTGAATCGAGACATGGCTCCTCTTCCTCTTTTTGGTTAATTCTCCAACAAAGTCAAATTTTCCAGATGTTTTCTCTTTTATATTTTTCTATTAGATTTTATCACTTTCAACAAGTTAGACTGTTTTTTCAGAGAGACTGTAGCACTCATTGAAGCAATCTTACCCTGATTTTACACACCTCCACCAACCCCGTCTGTCTGGCAGATGAGGGGGAGTTGCTGTCATCTATAGAAAAGTTATGCACTCTGATTTTACTTAATCATTTCAGATCTTCTGAGTATATTGGTTCCTCTACCAAGTTTTTATCTCCCTTAGTATCAAAGTACAACAAAATTATCTGCTGTCCATCCCAGCCCTTTGTTATGGATGTTATGGATATTTTAATCTCATTCAGGTAACACAAGAACCGACACATGTGAAAGGTCACAAACTGGAGTTAGTTCTGTATAGTGGTCCGAGGATATGTGTGTGTCTGATCATCCGCCGCTGGGTTTTTAACTCTAGGTCTGCCGGCAAACTTTCAGAGCTTTTTAGTACTGCCTCTTTAACTGATTTTAACCCCCATTCTGACAGAGGAGAGCTGGTGTCTTTTTAATCACACCTTTCAGACCATCCTGGACTCTGCATGTCCTTTGACAGATGCCTCACAACACCTGTGTGAGGAGTGTTTACATTTCTTTATAAAAGGGTTGATAATAAGACAACAGATAACTCCCCCAGGCTTCTAATGTGACACATTACAGTCCAAAGAAAATCCAAAGTCATGTAATGTTTTATGATGTTTATTAACCAAAATAATATCAACAAAGTGAGACTGGCATAACGTAACAAACTAAACTAGGGTGTACTAAGTGATGATGAGTAGTGAAAACAGTCAGAAAATATTGGAGCTTCCCGCCACCAAGTGCACATGTAAAATAAGGTGTAACCACAACCACACCCCCTGTGCCAATGAAATACTGGAAGTGACGGTGATCTACAAAACGCGCAATCACAACATAAGAAACAACACAAACCATTGCATGCTTCTACTTAAATGCACTAACTTTCATGATATATCACTGTAGCATGAACATTTTACATTTTCCATAAACTTTACCCAAAAGTGGAATATACCTAACTTTTTGTAAGTAGTGTAAATGCAGATGAAATGCATGCAAATCATTTACCTATGTAGAGGAACTGTCACCTCAACTGAGCATTCAGTTCAATCTTTTACATTATTGGCATTTAATTTGTCAGCTGTCAAGAAATTCATAGTTGTACCCACCTTCATCCCTAAAATCAGGTCCCACCGAGATTTGAACTCGGATCGCTGGATTCAGAGTCCAGAGTGCTAACCATTACACCATGGAACCGCTTAGGTACGTGTTTGACGCATTCACACACAGGTGATGTGGGTAGGAAAACCCAGAACTAGACCATTTTGAACGTTTTTGAACGAATATCTCTGTTTTGAACGTAGATTCAAAATTTTAGATGGACTACATCAAAGGTTTTGAATTGTACGTTGTATATCTGCTCTGTTTTACTCCATATATTTATATAATTTCAAAATACAATATGTATTAAACTCAATGTCAGACCAAAATGGATAGAAAATACAGACAGCTTGATCTTATGACAAATGGAAAGACGGGGGGGAAAAGACGATCAGGCGGAATGTGAGAGTTAAAAACGTTCACGGTGGTTTAGTTCTGGGTTTTCCTACTCATATCACCTGTCTGTGAACGCGGCGAGCTTGTCTTTCAGCGGTTCCATGGTGTAATGGTTAGCACTCTGGACTCTGAATCCAGCGATCCGAGTTCAAATCTCGGTGGGACCTGATTTTACAATATAATAAAACATTTCTGAATAGTTCCATGACAGCTGATGAATTTCATAACAATAAGACCTAACGAAAGCGACTTAATCCCAGTGGATAAGTAAAATAAAAAAAGAGTTATGACAGAAGTCAATAAATCATTATTTAGAGTGTAATTCAGCCGGTTTATTTATCAACCAATCATATCAAGGATATACTTGTGACTCTAAACACTTAAACATAGATATAAGCTTATTAATGAACCGACAAACAGCAAAACATTATTCCTATAAACAAAAGTTTTCGCCGTCGCTGTGCGCGTTCCCGTGGGGACCATCCTGCCTGCGGGGGCGCGCGCAGGCTGAAGTCGGCATTACGCCGGAAGTGCCGCCTCGGAGCCGGAAGAGGAACTGGACTCGAGGTGTTGAGCTTGAACGTGTGGAGAACTTTTAACGTTGTAACATTTGTTATAACATTGTTTTGAAGCCACGCTAAACATCGACGACCCCCCTGTTCCAGTTTGAGCTCCGCTCCGGACCTGAAGATGTTTAACAGACAGACCAGCCTGTGGATGGGTGACGTATGTTTGAAGCCGCTTCCTTCACTGTGGGGACGTTAGCTTAGCTTAGCACGCTGGCTGTTAGCTCGGTTACGTTCAGTGACCCCTGTGCTAAAACGTGAAGCTGACCTCTGTGCTGACGGAGCTACTTCGCTGGCTAACGCCTTCAATAACGTAAACAAATCCCTAAGCTCCCACTAAGCGGCTCCCACGTGACTGTTTCCTGCTCATTTGTCTGCCCATGTTTGGTAGCAGCCGTTAGCTGATACATGCTACAGATCATTGGAGTTCCTGTAGCTGAGGCATCACTCAGACTTATTTTGGGCCGGCACTGTAGCTGTGAACAGAATATTCAGAAGTGACATTTAACCAGCGAACAAGTGGTTAGCTACAAGCTAAAGCAGCTAACATGTAAACAAAACTGTCCCCACCTGGAAATAATTTCCCAATTCATCTGAGTCATAAACGGCAAATGTCATAATAGTTATTAAATACATACAAGTATGTGTGACATAAACTAAAATGTCAAACCTGCCTTACATTTTTTGTTATGTTGTTTTCTGTGGTACCTGAATGCACCACATCAGTAATGGCAGTTGCTGCCCCCTGACGATTTTTAAATTAATAATATTATAATAGCATAATATTATATAAATAATGACCTGTCATTTTTAAGCATGTTTTACTGAAACAGCTACAGCCAGTGTTGCAAGGACCATTAAAAATGAGTTGTTGCATCTGTTTCTGTTGTGAACTTTCTTTTTGCTTCAGACTGAATGTGATGTATGTAAAATGTATTTTCACGTGTGTTTTTAGTTGGACCCATACATGGATGAGAACTTCATCAAGCAGGCCTTTAGTGCTATGGGAGAGTCGCCGTTTGGAGTGAAGATCATCACTCACAGGATAACAGGGTAAGACCTGCGTACAGCAGACTGTGTGTTCTGCTTTGACTGGCGCGAACGACCGCAGGAACCATGAAAGTGGTTTCAATTCCTCTCGTTCACTAAACCTCAGCCTGTGGTGTTAGATGTAGAAATTCCTGTTTGTGATCGTCTGTATCATGAATATCTTAACAATGATCACTGAGTTCATGTTGTCTTGCTAAACAGTCATTGTTCGAGTTGTTTACAGACAACGTTGTGAATAAAGAACACAAGCTGACAACTATCTGAGTAAATCAGTGAAATATCAAAGAGATTTGCAAACACAGTTTCACACGCTACTTCCAAACCATGGATTTATTTTCTTGCAAATATATAAAAACACTGCAATGCATTGTGCGTCACTCATGATGGCTTTGGTGTGTTGAGTGACTAATAAAACATCACTCCCTCATAGCTGAAATATAATGTTCTTCTAGTAAATGTTTTCTCTTCGTGTCCCCCCCTGCAGTGGTTCAGCAGGATACTGCTTTGTGGAGCTCGCTGATGAAGCAAGTGTTGACCGCTGTGTCCAAAGACTCAATGGAAAACTGGTTCCTGGATCAAACCCGGTCAGTTCTATGGTGTAATTGCCAAATACTTCCTCCATATTGATGCAATCCTTACTTCAATATATAAATACTGTTTCTCCATCAATACATACATATACATTATATACAGTGTATACTGTTGACAATTTAATACCGCCTTCCTTTTTTTTTCCAGTCTTAGTTATGTTATCAAGCAGTATTTATTTGTTGATTTGACTGTGGATAGTGGAGCTCAACTAGTCTTGGTCCTCCTTTTTGTTCTGATAGTAGCTCATAGTGCTGAATGTTTAAGTCTATAGTTTGAGGTTGTCATTTTTATCTGTAAACACACCAGATTCTTGTTAACAGAGTTTAAATGTGCCAAATCTGTTCGATTTGCTCTTTAAGTTACTTCAGCTACCACTTACTGTCCTAACATTTCTAAAGATGTAATACTAAACAGCGTTACAGATACAAAGTGACACTTATTCTATATTGGCTGTAGTGACAGTGAGTCTCCTGAAGAGTCTGGTGATGTGTAACAAAATGAATCCTGCCAGCTCGAACCTTTTCTAAGTGCTATGTAAAGTTGTGAGCTTTAGCTGCTTGCTACTGAACTTGAAATGCTGCTGGCCCTGTGAGCTGGCCAAGCTACTGGGCTCCCCTGTCCACCGGCCTGTACCTGCTGCTGAAGGTGGCTGAGAGGCTGCTTGTACATGAATGTACTTTGTTTGAAGCTGGTGAATAGAGTCTCTGGTAGGAACTAACTGAGGAATGGGCTAAAGGCTGGTCTGGGTGGTGGAGGTATGTAAAACCCAAATAACAACCATAATAACTCCACTCTTTATTTCCAGCAATATCAGTGCTATACTACACGTCTCTGGTGTTTGACGTCGGCTAAGTGTGTGTTTTTTCTCTTCCCATGTGCAGCCCCGGAAGTTTAAGCTAAACTATGCCACATATGGAAAACGGCCAGAGGCAGGGTAAGCTCAACATTTTGCATGTCAATGCTCCACTTCAAAAGATCACCCAAAACCTGTTATCTTTAGGTTACATTCAGACAGGAGGTGCTGCAGTGAGTATATAACATAACCACTGTGAAACAATCAGGAAATAGCTTTATTTCATTGAATGACCAGCTGCATCAATGCTGGCGCTCGCTCACTCTCATTCACACTCTCTCTCTCTCTCTCTCTCAAACCACTGGGCACCAAGCAAATTAAACTTCTTAGTGTCACGATTTTGCAGCATAAATTATAAGCCAGACACAAATTTAGAAGCAACAGGTAGAGTTGTTAAAGTTTAGTCCATGAATCCGCCTGGATAGTCTCAGTTTCAGAGACATTGATTTGTGGCTGCAGCATGACATCTGGCTGCGTTTTTGCAGAAGTTGGATCTGGCTCAACTTCACTGCTGTGACCCTTGCAGCCCACACTGCCCCGACAAAATGGATGACCCCCACTCAAATGTTTTCACCGCAGCACCTGATCTTGTCTGAATGTGCCCTAAATCCCTAACGAAGAACCGTTTCATGAAATGTTAGTTTAAATTCTAAAAAGAACACTGAAGATCTGCTCAGATTAATGTATGGTATCAGTGTGAATGTGAAATTAAACAACATCTCTACTACTTGATGCCTTGCTGATCGCTGTCATGGAGGCCATGACTCTGCAATATGGCTGAAATTAATATCACAATTTTAGGAGGAATCATTTTCTGATACCATAGCACACTACACGTGAGAACAAATCCATATAATACGTCTTCAAGTTTGCTTCCAGGTGTTTGGAGTACTGCATATGTGAACACATTTGTATAATGGCTTGTATGTCTTGTGGAATATTTTCCTCACTTCAGGCCGGAGTTCTCTGTGTTTGTGGGCGACTTGGCCTCTGAGGTGGATGACTTCCAACTGCACCAAGTTTTCAAGAAGTACCTCTCCTGCAAAGGAGCCAAAGTGGTCACTGATCAGTATGGATACTCCAGGTATGTAAACTCAGAGGTGGACCGATGCGGCCTCAGACATGTGAAAAGTATTCAGATGATTTCTTGATCTTTGTTGTGCTGTAATGATTATTTAGATAGCAGTGCTGTGGACGTTGACCTTCAGTACATCTTCATCTATTTTCAAAGAAAGAGGCTGATGAAGAAATGTTTTCTTACCGTCTTATGCTAAAACTATTGTTTTCCCCATATAGGCTAAGCAAGAGCAACTCACAATTCAAGTGATGCTACCTCATGTTAAAAGTAAAACAACAAGTTTCAGTTCTACCATAATAATACCCATTATATTCTGTTTCTCATTATAAGTGGCTTTTAAATTCCAACTATGGAGTGTGTGGTGGTGTTGAGACAAGGTGTAATTGCTGTTTGACTTGCAGAGGTTACGGCTTTGTCAAGTTTGGGGAGGAGAGCGAGCAGAAGAAGGCGATCGAGGAGTGCCAGGGTACGATGCTTGGGGGGAAGCCACTCAGGCTTAGTATCGCCGTGGCAAAGAGGTAAGATGCTGTCATGGAAACATGATAAAATAACTGATGATGTAGAATGACCCTTCAGATTGTTAGATTATTGGTCAAGTTCATTTTGAAAGTGTCCTTCACCAAGTTGCTATCAAAAAGTCGATAAAACCTTGTTGTGTTGCAGCCAGAAGATGAGCAATTACCACGGGGGCCAGGGCCAGAATTACCATAACAACTATAACCAGTCCCAGTCCAGTTACTATGGCAGCAATAGCACCGCAGGTCAAGGGGGCTACTACTCTCAGTGGGGTGGCTATGACCAGTACAGCGGCTACAACAACAGCGGCTATAACAGTGGCTACAGCAGCGGCTACAACAGTGGCTACAACTATAGCTACGGGCCTTATGGATACCCCCCACCAGGCCACATGATGCCACCACCTCCCGTGCCACCCACGTCCACTGACATGTCAGGAGCTACAGAGGTGAGAGAACCCCTAAAGACCAGTGTTACTGCTGGGTTTTATTTATGTGACTGTAAATGATTCTCAGTGTTTAATGTGTTTTCCCAGCAGAGCCACGAAGAGGCTGGGGGCATAGAGGAGGACAACGCAGAAGGTAACACCTCACTTGATTTACTTTGGGTTGTCTGGTGCCCCAAAAGGGTCCTGGACTTTGTTTATCTGAGTGTTTAATGAAGTGTCACACAGTATTTGTGGTGTTGTTTGTTGCTCACATGCACAGATATGTTCGACACACTGACATGTACGAATCATCGCTTGCTGTTTCTTTTTTAGAGCCGATCCCTGAATGTGACGTGGAGCAGTGGAACAAAGATTTTATGCAGCGCAGCGAGGAACTCTACGACGCCATGATGGACAGTCGCTGGGAACCCATAGACTCTGTTAACTCTCCCATTCCCTCCCTCTCTTGATAATTTGTTCTGCTCCCGAACCTTAAATATTTCATTTTTTATGATTTTGTACTCCCTCATAAATCTGCCGTGATCGAACACCATATCAACACCTTCGCTGTCCCTGTACTTCACTGACTGAAGGCTCAGAGTACATTCAGATGTACTTGTTCCTGTTCAAGTACAAACAAATATCCACTTGATTTTAATGTTTACCATGTTGGTAATATTCAGAAAGTTGTTCAATCAGTGAAGTTACCATGCATACCATGAAGTCCTCTAGACACTTTAGGACAAAGTGCTGAAGCAGGCTTCCCTGCTGTTGCCCGGCACACAGTAGCTGTAGCAAAGTGAATGTCGTGTCAATATTTCAATATTTAATGATGAGGAACTCCACTTTACTTTTGTTGATCCATGTTGAAATGGTGTCACCAGCAAAAGCTAACTTGATTATGTATGACCCCGACTTTTAAAGAAGAACCTGTCTTCTGAAGACAAACGTTAAAACTATGCCTTAATCGACATTGGCCGTGTACTTCCTTTCAGTCTTGGATGGTCATTAGATTATTTTGTATATACAGGAGATCACTCTTTCTTGTATTAATTTTTAATGAAGGAATTGTCCTCCTTTTTTTCCTTTTTTTTTAAAATTGAGATTTAATGAACATTATCTGAGTTTGAAGTTAAAGTATGTAAGGATGATATTGAGGTTACCCAGCAGTAATCGAACACAATGTAATTTATCACTGTTTTCCAGGTAAGAAGCTCCATGTCTTTCTATATGATGGTACAACCTCCCAATACCTTTTGAGCGCTGTGAAACTGCATGTAATGATTTTATGAGGTTGGTGGCTGGTTTTCTGCATCAGATGTTCAGGCAGCATTTGTCCTCTGCTGTTTGATGGCTGATGTTTTGTATATTTTCTTTCTGGAGACGTTTTAGCAATAAAACCAATTTAGGAGGAAAATGGTCTTCTGGGTTTGTTCTTCACGGGGAAGGTAAAGGTTACGTATTCTCTCTCATGAGTCTGTAAGATAGTCAACATTGTACAGTTTAGTAGATAGTGGTTCTGTAGTTTTTAAGATATGTAGATATGTTAAACTGTTTTCAGTCCCAGTGTCAGAAGGAAAAGTCTCAGCTTAAATACTCCTAAAGGTGTCACTCTACAAACTGACATTGGTTGGGATACTTTGGTCACCAAGGGTGCCAAACAAAAATAGTAACTCCAGGTAAAGCCTGATCTTTGTTGCATGTTGTTCCCACAGTCTTTATAAAGCAAAGTAGTAGTATGTACATCACCATTACATCACCCACAGATTTCTGAAGAGCCGTTGTGAAGTTCAGTGTATGGTTCCACTGCCTTACGGCTAATCAGAAGATGGGCAAAATAGATGACGGGTCCACCTGCCAATCAAGGTGACCATGCTGTTAATTCTGAATAACTTTAATATAATTTGAACAGGTGAGATGTATAAAAATTCACCCTCAGTACAGTCATCATGAATGGGGAAATATAGCTATAGAGACTCATTTCTTGAGCCAGCCTCAAGTGGACATTTGAGGGACTGCAGGTTTTAGCACTTGTTTGGTCATACCCAGCTCTCTCCCTATAATTTTCCTGTCAACGTCTAACAAGACTAACAAACTACTGCCATACTAGCAGCTCTGTGAGGCTAGGAACAGCAGTGCTTTGAGCTAAATGCTAACATGATTATGCCGATATGTTGATATTTAGCAGATACCAGTAGTACCACGCTCATCATCTTAGTTAGAGCATATGTTTGCATGTTTCCATGCCAATTATCACTAAACTAAGTATAGCCATAGCTGACATCATTAGAAGTTAAATGTAAACTTTGACACACGAAGCTAATGACATTGCCATCATCATCAGCTGCTGTTTGTGTTTAGTGCTAATTAGCAAATGTTAGCATAGCAAGAACCTCGGATGGTGATCAACATGGTAGCATTATTGTGAGCATGTTAGCCTTTAGCTCAAAGCATTGCTGTGTCTAAGTACAGGCTAAAATAAAGCATTAGCATTGCTGTAATCGTGTTTATTATCAGCAGAAAACTGCTGAAATCTACAATCAGTGAGGTATTTACTTTTGTATGCAATAGTTGGTTAAAAGTGAAGAGATCTGTGTGTCGAGAGAACCGGGATTCAGTGTTTTAATCATTTCGTGGAGTCTCGGAACAAGCAACAGCAAAGCGTCTGAACAAGAAGAAAAAGTGTAACTCAAATGAGCCAGTGCCAGATGTTCTCCGTTATGATGCTTCCAGACAATCTTTCTTAAACACATTACTCATGCAAAATAAGATACTAATAGAAAAACAGAAAAAATGGATGTTTGATAGCATCTGCTAGCCATACCATTTTCATGGAATTGGAGTTCTCGATTTATTTGAATTGGCTTCATTTAGATCACATCATTTCAGTTTTTGGAGCTGTAGGTTCAGTGAAGTCTTAAACATTGCCAGGCAGACTCCTGGATTGCCAAAAACACACTTATTCCATTGGTTTGTTCAAAGTTTCAACAGGATTTCTACACTTAAACAAACAACAAAAACAGAAATGTCTGTCAGTCATCCCCAAACAACCACCAGCTAATGATTTAGTTCATCTTTGTGTTAAAAATCAGTTTTTCACTTAATTGCTGTGATCATGGTTCAATTTTGCGTTCTGTTCTTCAGAACAATTGGTCTTGGTGTTGAGTAGTCCCAGTCCAGGCCTCCCAGGGCAGAACCAGCTGGGGCCCCAGCGGTACCAGCCTTGGTACAGTCCTCTCCAGCTCAGGCACCCCAGAGCGCCCCCTAGCAGCTGTGTGGGGAACTGAGGGAAGTAAGCTAAAAGACAGAGCAGCAGAAAGATCCAAAGGCTGAGCAGGATAACACAGAACAGGAAGAGGATCCTCAGGGGGGCACCTGAAATCCCACCAAGGCTCAGATAAGGGCCAAACACTGCCGTTTCCTCAGCCAACAGAAGGCAGCACAGACAGAGGAGGAATACATCCTCTGAAACTTCATACCCCCTCCACAGCATCCCAGCTCTGAGGCACATGGACTTGCTCTCCCCTTCTCGCAGAACCAACAGAGGCTGCCCGTTGGCAACTTCTAGACCAGAGAGTAATGGTTCATAGCAGCTTCCTGTAGTGTTCTCCAGAAGGTCTAGGAGTTTACAGAAACCAACCCACAATCCACCCGCCACCACGAGCCGGGAGAGGTGACGCATGCAGAGGGAGAGGGAGCGACGAATGGAGAAGGAAAGGAGGAAGACGAAGGAGCCAACAAAGACGCAGGTCCAGCCCCAACCGGAGCGCAAGAACATCCTGGAGGGAGATATGGAGATATATGAACAGGTTTAGAAGTAAAGACAAGAGACTGGAGGAATGAGTTAGATCAATTTGACTGAAAATTAAGTCATAAAACATTAGTGTAATTATATAAAAACCACCACAAGAAGATCCTCTAATGGCTAGAACAGCCAGTAGAACCTTCTTTTTAATAAACTTCTTCTTGCATGCAATGGAGAAACATGCTGCCCCACCCTTTGACAGATCAATCTTATCTTTGGCTAAATTTCATCCAGTCAGGGTGCAGGCTTGCATGGTAGGCTTCAGCAACTCTGCTATGTTCTTAATTCAGAAAGTGGACAGGAAGTAGCCTTACCTGTAGAGGAAGTGGCTTCTCTTAGCAAAGACGCTGTGTTGGGAGACCCAAAAGCTCAATGTAGGGCCGAACATCACCACTGCTGACAGAAACAGGTGGAAGTGCTGCCGGAACACAGTGCTACCCAGGAACCGGGCAGCCAGGTCCGTCAGGACCACCAGCAACGTGTTGAGGAACATCTGGAACCAGAACTAAACCTCTGATTGAATCTGAATGTAATATTCCTATATAAAAATAAACTGCTCTGAATGCAGCAGTATGTTTGTGTAGATTACCCACGTCAGACTAAAGACTGCACTGTTTTCATGTGATAATCCTGTTAAGAATGCACGGAACGCACTAGTTGATGCTGTAGATTACCTCCGTTGCATATTCTGCTTCTTATGTAATCGAAACGTCTGGTGGGAATCGTTCAGTCTGTACAAACTAAATAATGTTTTTCAAAGTTTGAGATTGGATCCATTGATGGTGCATTGATGGAGGATATCCAGGTCCAGAGATCTAAAGATGCTGGCTGCGTAGTTCAAAACAGTTGGAAGTCCATTGGTGTTAGCTGCTAGTGTTCGGCATCCATGTGTACTGTAGAGTGACTCTGCAACATGAATGAAATGACAGCTGGCCTCTAGCATTCCACAGACTGCAAATATGTGCACACTGAAATCCAACCTCGAAACCTTTCAGTCCAGTCCTTGTTGTATCTGCCTGTAGCTTCAGTGCACCGTTGAGCTGCAGAGGCTTTAACAATGCAACCAATCCACATTGCTGTTGCTTGGCTGGTTTTTCTTGCAGCTGCAGGATGAGGGTGAGCTGAGCTCGTACAGCAGGTTTTTCGTGTGTCTCCTTCCCGTTTGCCTCTTGTTGCGACCCCTGTGGATCACTTCTGCAGAAATGCAATGGCAGCCATGATGTTCCACTGACCACTGCTGGGTCACCCTGAGAAGCCTTGTAAGCTTCAGAATACCTCCCCTGTCTGAACTATCTCTGCAGTAACTGTAGCTTCTGTGCTCCTCTCTGTCACTGACACCCACCCTCTACAACACACACACATAAAAATACAGTGTCTGTTCTCGCCCTGTCATATGCCTCCTGGGCCTTGAAGGTGTCACATTGCTCCTGCTGAGATGACTGAAGGGTACAGAAAGGTTGAACCAGTGACATATTCAGCCTGGTGTTAATGTGCATCACAGGGTTTCTCACTAATTGAGTCTTAATTGCCAGCTAGGAATCAGAGCCTGTGTTACAGAAAAGTCCCGAATTGTCAGCAATGATGTGATTAGATGCAAAGTGTTAGTGTGTTTGCAAGCATGTGTATTAATAGCAGTAACCTTTGTACTGTATCTGAGCTGAGACTCAGCTGTTGCAGCAGTCTGTGTCTGTCAATCAATAAATGGCAACACACACACACACACACACACACACACACATTATCCAGTTTCATTTCATTCCTCTGTCTAAAAGTACAAGTTAAAACTCAAACAAACAATCTGTTCAACCTGCAGTGTGAGTAATTAACTAACCCTAATTACACAAAAACACTGTTGACACGGATGTCTACAGGTTATGCCATGTCATTGATTGCTTGATTCTTTTTTTAATCGAATCCGTTCTTTGAATGGCGAGTTTCTTAATAATCTGGAGCATCAGAAACTTTTCTTGGATGGTCCACTATGCTCCTAGTTGCTGTAGCCAACTCTTTTTCAATAGTTGCTTAATCATTCAGCTCTGGCAACCAATCGTTCTGGTTGATGCAGCACTACCGGTGTACCAACACTGGAATGTCGCCACTGATACTAGAGTTAAAAAACTGGTCTGCTGTGAAAGCCACCTGGCATTCACAGGGTTAATCAGCTTTGTGTGAATAGTCAGTGGTAAACAAATGAATAAGCATATGTACTAAAATGCCATGTTCACTATTCCTTTAAAATAATCAAAATCTAGATGCTGTAAAATGTTGAAGTTAAACATCCATCTTATTTGGATCTAAACCATGATTTTTGTGGACTCATATTCACTGGTTTGCTATACACACTGGCTCTTTAAAACACAGTTTAAAGTGTTTGTAATGCAACATAAGGCAGGTTCCTCTCATTTGGTGCACTGTTTCTTTTTCTCTTGTTCACATTCCTGTAACCTTCTTCTGTCCTTTGCTGTACTTGGTGTTTGTGAAAATGTCTGAGCTGAACTCTCCTGTTCCTTGTTGGCTTCTGTTTTGAACCGGCCTGCCGTCTGTCCTGAAGTAAAGGTTGGTCCTGTTTCAAAGTGTTAAATGTCTCTCAACTCTCAACTCTGTGCACGAAGGCTGGACACCCTATTTAAGTTACAGGCAGCATTCTAACCACTAGCATCTGTTACATCACCTCTAAATAACAGAAATGTCACAAGAATTAAAGCAATACTTCTACATGTTTGAGGGCACTGAAGTATTTCAGGTTCGTTTTTTGGCCAGTCTATAAATAATCAGTGCAACACACTGAATTATTTCCATATCGCATGACTATAATTATGTCACAGTTTCAATAAGAACCATTCATTATTGTATATTTGAAGGTAGATAGTTTTATATATATATATATAAATGTGACCGATGTGTGCTGTCAACAGTCAAATTGGGTGGCAGCAGCTAGTCTTCTAACAGATGACATCACATTTCACCAATTTTTGCAAGTGAGTTGACTGTCCTCTGAGACAAAGAGTTGCCTGACATGCGTTGGCTTTTGGGGCCTTGGCTTGAATAATGAAGTGGAATCCACCATGAGTTAACAGCTGATTATTCTCATTTATTTATCTTTTGGTGCCTGAGCTCATATTTAAAATTTTCCACAGGGGAAGAGCATTTCTGTGGGTGATCTTTATGTTGTTCCAACAAGACACACGACTGCTCGCAATCCACTCTCAACTCTACCTGTAAGTATATCATGACGTACTGCTTTCAATTTAAATCATATATATTTCTTTGTATTTGGATAGTTTCCTTTTAAAGTTTTCCTTTTTATTAGAATGATGTTTGCATCAGTCACCATTGATATTTCCATATTTTCTGTAAGTAATGAACGTGGCTTTCATGAGGCTAATTTCTAAACAATTTATCAAATGATCTGGGATTGTGTTGAGTTGTGTTGTTTTGTGTTATCCTCTCACAAAATGTTCTGTTGAAAAATTGAGACTGTAGCTTATGAAGCAAAAAAAGAGAGACAGTCTGGATTCCAAATATGCATTTAAAATTTAAGTTTGGTGATCAGGAAATGAGAGAACTGTTCAGAAAAAGGTGTTTGTTTGTTTTTTCTGCAGATCATGTACTGATGTGTGTAATAGCCTTTTTATGTTTTTGTCAATTTATATATAGCTACAGTTTTGTGCATCATGTATTGGATATCAATTTTATAGGTTAATGTAATGTCATAAGATAAAATATTATTCTAAAAATATTTTGGACTAGCATCATAAAAAGCTGCTAAAATGGTATGTGTGAATGCATGGAAACGTTTGTCTCTGGCTGAATAGCTTGTGTGGTGTGCATTGTGAATGAAAGAAGACCCTATTTATAATTTTGATAACTTACTGTTAGGGTTTTAATGCTGTCTTTACAATTTTAGAAAACTTCCAGTCAATAAATCCTGGACTGGTTTGGAAATTGAGGCCTTTACAGGGAGGTGCAGATCGGCCCAGGTGTTGATCCTTCTATTCAGCCCCTGCAAAATCACCACAAGGAGAGCAACAGGGACACCTAGTGGATGGGTAGAAGGGTCATCACACCCCTGTTTTTGTGAACGGTACACACCAATTTAGTTTTTCAGCTGTTACTGTGGAGGACATACATAAAACACTGAATGCTCTGGATACAAAAAAGGCACATGGACCGGATATTATTGGTCCTTCTGATTTTATTGCAGAACCACTTACACATCACTTTTTACCTGATAGAGACAAACAATAAAATCCCCAAAATATGGAAATCTGCCTTTGTCCGTCCTATGTTAAAGGAGGAGATCCAACCATGTTAAATAACTACAGGCCAATTTCAAAATTATCTATATTGTCCTATCCTTGAAGATTTAATCAGTGAGCAGCTTAATCAGTGAGTTTTTGAATTCAAATAATAGTTTACATGTGTCGGAGGTGCTCTGCTCTTCCCCCTTGCTTCATCAAAACACCGCAGCAGAGCAACAACCGCAAAGAGACAGCGCATTGTTTCACTGAGATACATGACTTGTGTATGTTTGGACAGAGAGAGAAAGACACAGAGACAGAGATTCATTCAACTCGCCCAGAGTGGTTCATGCAATTTTCTGAATTTATCTGACATACACGTTTTAGTCGCTTCAAAGCTAAAGCTAGCAGTAATAGGAGAGCTCACAACATACCCTTATATATGCAGATTACAGAGGCTACAGATGTCTTACAAATTGTATTCTTCAGATATAAGGCACCATGCTTGTTTGGTAGACCGAAAAGTCATTCAATGTATTATTCCCACTAAAAATGTCTGATATGACTGTACATTTTTTCATATTGTTCAGGCTGTAGACCTGCCATTCTTCATTTGTTTTGTGCAAAGTACCTTATTTTGACCACAAGGGTGTAGTATAGTTCTGTTTCTGTTTAATTGGTAACCACCCAGTAACCTCCCAGCATCAGGTGTATGAAGGTGGAAATCAGTGTGAGTTGAATGGTGGTGGAGCACAACAATTCTTAGTGACATCCAGATAAGAGCCAGTTTAACCAGTCAATCTGCATGGTAACGTTCTGTTTTTTCATTTTTCTTTGCTGCAATAAATGGGAACCTCACCCAAAAGAGAACAATCTTCGCACAGTATTTTGTTTTGCCTGGAATCAAGTTAAGAGCAATCCTCAAGCCATCATTATGTGACTAATTAAATTTCTTTTTGGATAGTCACAACACAGGCCTTTCAGGAATTATGAACTTGTGTTTATATGCATAAGTACGTTGGACTTATTACACAGGCGATTTAACTATTATGTTTTCACAAAGCAGTTCCTTCCAACCACAAGAGCGACAGCATGCCAGTGTGACGACCAACACAAAGTCACCAGAGAAGTTGGATGTCAGACAGACCGCTTTGTTGTGGAGAAATTGCAGAAGTCAAAGGTCAATGGTGAGGTCAGGAGGGAAGAAAGTGTTCAGGAGCCTCTGATGTCTTATGCTGTATTATTTACTGACGCTTGGCCAAGGAGAATTAGAGACACTCTCAAAGTTCATCAGAAGTGCCTGAGTCGGTCTCGCATTCTGACGCACTTGTGATGGTGGATAAACTTTAAACCCAAAGATAACACCACAAATACTACACGCCCCAGAATTAGTCAAAGAGAATGCTTTTACCCATAGAAGTGTTATTGTCAACACATTCTAGTCTGGAGACACAGATGTCTGTTTACGCAGATTGGAACTTCAACAACAAGCTATCTATTATGACGAGGAAGGCAGCAATAGATCTCTTTGACCCCGGCCATCACAGTGTTGAGATATAGTGGCACCTAGTCAAAGACAAACAATTAATACTGCTGAGGACCTCAAGGTCCACACGTGACCATGTGTAGCCTAAGGATAGAAAATTCCATAACATGCTTTGTATGTATAGTTATAGAGAAAAAATTCATCTGTTGTATACATGTAAACACTATACATAAAGAAATCTTACTATCCTTCTTGAATATATATTTCCAGGTTCTCAAGCTACAGTGGCCACTAGAACTGTTGCTGTGGGCAACACCACATCCAACGTTATTCCGTTGTGTTCATCAACTCAGTACTGCCTGACAGCCCACCAACAAAGCATCCACACGTGGAGTTTTCCTCATTTGAGGAATCTGTAATCTTCAGGATCAGATCCTGAAGAGTCCACCTACCTCCCCAGCTTCTCTGAACTGGTTGACACCACCAGAACTGAACAATGAGCTATTTTTGCTTGTCTTTGGTAATCATCCCACTGGTGATGCTGTTACAGAGGTATTCTTTGATTTTGCATTACAGGTGCTAAATGCAATGCATGTGAGGACCTTCACCAGAATGACATATTGAAAATCATGTGCAGAACTACAGAGACTACCAAACCAACCTGCTGGGTGGACTGAAACAGAGGGACGCAGTATCTCTAGGTTGTGATATGAAAGCCGACAGTCAAGGACATTGTGCAAAGTATGTTCCTATTCCATGATGGATCTCAGCGCAAATAAAATTGTTGATGTCCAACTTGTACAGGTAAGCAGATTATAAAAACAATTGACCTGTGTAAAAAAACAAAACAAAAACAAACTCTAACCCTAACAAAAAGAACACGATTGGTGTGACAATTTAATAGCCAACCTTTCTACAATGTTTCAAATCCGTTGATAAGGTTTTGAAATATGTTGGGCACAGACAGTGGAGAAAACTGCAGTTAAAAATGAGTTTCTTGATTGAATCTGTATTTGATCTGATCAGGTTATGCCAGAGTGTAGTAGTGTTATCAGCAAAGACTGCAACAGAGAAAAAAATTAGAGTTTTAAAGTCTGTACAAAAATGTCTGTTTAAAAAAAAAAAAAAGTTATGTCTGTATATGATCCACAGAGCAATGAAGTGGGAAGCAGTACCCGCATAGAAAAGGAGGGGCTGATCCGGAGTCTGGAGTATCTTGAACAGTCTGGTGTTAAAGTCGCTTCCCTTTAACACCATGTTCAAAAGTTTATCTGGGGAAAAGAAAAACAATAAAAAGAAAGTGTCAAAAAAAAAACGAACCGAAACCAGACATTGACCACTTTTATGACGTGTGGCAGTTGTGTAAAGGTATAGGATAATTTGAAATATATAGTTTAGTAATTATTTGTAGCACACTCCTGTTTCCACTTCCATTTGTTCAAACTCTTCTCAGCACTAACTAAGAAGGTGGATGCTATCTCCAAGGAGAAGGACTGCAGTGAGGTGAAACTGTTGTAAAAGAGCATAAAAAATCACCTTAACTGGTCAGCATCTGGTTCATCCAGTGGAGAGGAAATGGTGGCAAAATGGACATCCCTTCTAAATCACATCCAGAATGTGCATGTCCATGAAAATCCGCTCTGCCCAAAGTGCCTCCACCACTCTTCCACTGACAAAAAAACCTTGGCATGTCACTATTCAGTAGCAATTATAAATATGTAGTATACTCTCAGCTGCTATACACTTATGTATTTGCTATTGTCTTTCCCCGCCTAGCAACAAAGGCCACATACAAGCTGGAGAAGGTGCTAATGAACAACGATGTGAAAAAGCTGAACCCTGTCTACCAGACATCTGCCTTGGAGGGGTTCCACAGTGTGATCCTGCGTTTTGCACCAAAAACGTGGCCTTCTCATACTTAGGGATGCTTTGCAGGTAAATTGTATAGTAATCATCTTGTCAATATAGTGGAAAAAAATCCAGACTACCATGTGACTTTATTATGCAAGTGACCAGTGGAAACATTTTATTTCACATAAGATTTGAACTGGAAAGATTAAGTAAATAAGCAGAATGTAGGCTCAGCTACACACAACAACACATGGAGAAATCCTCTAAATTGTCTGTCTACTCTTCATGGTGCTGCTGTGACTGAGCGCTGCAGAGAATGTGTAACTTTTTGTCCAGTAGGGGTCACTTCTAGGCTTTCCAGCAACCACTAATATTAGATAGCTTCTAGCCCTTTACAAAATATTTTGTATTATTTAGTATTATTAGTGTAGTAACCATATGCAAATCCTTCCCAATTCAGGATTTACTTGATTGCATTGCATTTCAATGAAAACCTGCGTACCCAAGCAAGGACTGCAGGAGAACTGCAGTTCCAAATTAAATTTCCCAAGGCCGAGCGAGGAGAACATGTTATGTCCATGATGAAGACCAAATATACTACTGGTTAGTTAATTGTCACTTGTCTAATGCAATGGTTACAATAAATCAATATTGGTGCTGAACACCACAATGAGTAACCAGGACACAAAGTAATGTCATAGCAAAATGATTATATTAACACACATTTATATTTCACAAATGGCTGGCATTTTACTCAAATGTCTTTTGAACTTGGTGCACCATAAATATTTCCCCCAGAAAAAAAAGCTTGTTCTTTTGAGATGCTTTTCTACAGTCCTACCACATACATTTGAATGTAAAAATGAAGTAGAAACAAACTGGGATGAAATAAAGACTGGTAGTGACATCCCTCCAAAGTTCCTTTGCACCTTTCATGATTATTTAGGCAATGTAACTTCTGTTTACTGTGTGAAACCACTTAACACTCGGTTTTAGTAGTTTGTGATTGACCACCAGCTCAGTCTACTTGAGCTTAAGTACTTACCCATTAGCTATGTTGCTCAAAAATACCTTTCATGATTATTTATGCAACATAACTTCAGTTTACTGTGTGAAAACAAAGCAGGAACATGACCACATTGGACTTTTTCTGTGGTAAAAGTTGATAAATGTAACCAGTGCAGTTGAGCTACTGATTGCAGCTAGTTGGTTAGTGAAGCTAATATTCTCCTTGTTTCAAATAAGCAGTCAGAGAATAATAATAAAAATATCTAGTAAGTAATATTGAGTGTGTGATCTCTAAATACTGATATTTCAACATTCACTGATGCAGGTGAAGTTCCTCTATAGCTCTCCTCTCTGACTTGCTTAAACCTGGCCAAATAATAATGTAATAATAAATAATTTCACAGGTTAGAACTCAATAAGTCCTGTTTGGTGTGTTATCACAGAGTTACTGCAACAGCAGCATAGACAAGCCAACATTACACCAAGAGCAAAAACGGTTGATTCGTCTTCTCAAACTACATGTTGAGTTCATGAACTCAACAACAAGCACAAACACACAGAGATCTGCTTTTAAAATATGATGTGTGTCATCATGACGGGACCAGTCAGTGTGGGGGAAACCAGTTTGTAAATGAGACTGATTGTGGTGTTAGGGGGAGAAAGATCTCACACACTGCATTGGACTACAATCATGTAACTGTAAATCAAAATGAATTCTATAAAATAAATGAATCCTGTCTGGATGGAACTGTAGAATGCTCATTTGAATATTCTTGCTTCATTTGATTCTTTGCCCTCATGATGTCACATTCAGTGTGCATTCACATTCTGAATGCAACACTCAGAACAGACTCTGTCAGTGCAGGGACTCTTAAGGTAATCTGGGTTGAAACCCCGACAGCATCGTGTCTCTGATTTTACAAAACTTTGAACAACATGGAGGACGATCTGAGTATCAACAAGAGGAGAGCTGGTGATGATGTACAGAGACCCAGAAAAAAGATGAGGTACCGTAGCCTCAACAGTGCCACTGGACACAGTGACGTGCCAGTGGAGGACAAGAACTTGAACAGCGCCTCATCTGAGGAGGAGAGCATCTTTGAGATGTCCTCCTCAGGAAACACAAGCAGAGGTAAGCTGGGAAACCAAATGACTTTGATTTAAAACACTTTTCATTTTAAGTAAATGTTAAGGTTAAGATTTGGATCAGTTGAAACATGAATCAGAGTAGATTTTAGAGGTAGAAATGTATTCCAAAGTAAAAATGTCTCTGTGTGTTTTCAGCTCATTTTAGGAACAAATACTATGAGCATGTGTCGATCGGAGCAGGAGGCTTCGGCTCAGTGTATAATGGCTGGTGTAAAAGAGACCTTTCCTTAGTAAGTCTTACAAAGACATGCACAAATACATTACATTCACTGATCCTCAAGGTGTACCAACTCAATTATTTGTCTTTCTGTCTTTCAGGTGGCCATCAAGCATATTGACAGAGACAATGTGAGATGGCAACAAGTGGTGAGTAATTTCCAAAATAATACTTTTATTATAATATATAATAATATAATATATAATATTTTTTGAATATTTAATTACTGCTCTGTGGATGAACAAAGACCATATGAACTTAGAGCAGGTCATTTACAATTTGATATGTATGCATTTATTTCATGTAGAGTTGCAATGGGAAGGAGTTTAAAGTCATTCTTGAGGTCGCCCTCATGCTGAAAGCTGCCGGTCTACCAGGATCAGTTGGACAGCCTGCTGCGGTATCCCTTCTGGACTGGTACCTTCTGGACGAGGAGATAATACTGGTTATGGAAAATCCAACCAACTCCGTGGACCTCTGGGCATACCTTCAATCACAGGGAGGATCCCTGAGTGAACATGAGGCAAAGGTACAGAGGCTGGCTGAATAATGTTTCTGTGTGTGCCTGGTGTTCACCCGGAAAAGCAGTTGTTAGTGTTTTTAGCTGTCCTTATAAACCAGAGTTCACCTGGTGAGACTCTGATTTAAGCTGCTGCCAAGCTTCACTTGATAAAAGTGTTCTTCAGGGAGACATTTTAAGTGTTTTAAGCTTGTTATGCCCCAGTCTAGGAGTGCTTAGAGCATAACTAGAAAGGGCCCTATCTTCCCCAAGTCCAAAGTAGTAACGTACAACAAGTTTTAGATTTTGAATGAAAAGAAAATGATTTATTCACAAAACTCTCAGAGATCAAACAACTATAACTAAGGTATCAGCTTCAGGATGGACCAAGGCCAAAACCAAAACAATTCTACCTGGAAAATAAATCACTTACCTCACAAAACAAATGACAGTAGACTTATACCTCCCTAACTAACAAAACAGGAGAAAACAAGATCAACTAAAAATGGCAGTCAGCCCCTACTATTGGTTGGGGTATTGGTTCCCAGCTGCAGCCAATCACAGGCTAGGGCCTGGAATCACTCCACCAATCATCTCCTGGGGATGGCACATCCATATTTACATGTGAAATTGACAAAAAAAAAAGACACAGGCAACACACAAGCAAACACATAGAAGACTACAAAAATATGACCACAGTCATAACAAGCTGCAGTGGTGCATACAGTTTGTTTGATTTGATTTAAAACAGCTAAAAAGTTCTAATCATCACACATTTCAACATTGTCCTACAATATAAAATCTATCCACGGCTCCTTGGAAACCGAGCCAGGTGAATAGACTGTTTGTATGGTTAGTTGATGATCTGATATAACTGGTGAGCCAACAGTCACAGCAAGTTTTTCAAAAGAGGTTACTCCTTTGTAAACCAGGCCTCTTTTGTGCAGCAGTTATGACATCATGGTACGATATGTGTTCACCAAAGTTGAAGTTCATTCCAAACATTAGCATGGATTTACTTAGCCGCCACTAGTGAATCCACTGAAATGAACTGATTGTGCTGCAAAAAGATTTTAATTTTAAACGTTCTTGTGACTGGACCTTTACAGAAAAACCCGAGTTCATAAATGAAAGGACATAGTGGTCATTTAGTGATGTGTTACTGCCATAGTTTTGACCCTTTTTATCATGATGTTGTTTAAGAGACTTTTCCACCCTGACACGAATCAAGAGAAAATACTTCCTTGCAGTACTTTCCAACTCTCTCTTTCTCTCTCTGTTTTAGATCATCCTGAAGCAGCTGGTGGACGCAGCCATCGACCTGCACTCAAAGGGAATCTTTCACCGGGACATCAAGCTACAGAATGTCTTGATCCAAAAGGTTTCTGGTGTGCTAAGAGTGCGTATCATCGACTTTGGCTGTGGCCTCTTCTCAAAGGAGACGCCTTACAAGTCCTTCTGTGGTATGATATCTGTCTTCTGCTCCTTACTCATTTGGTCAGCCTGTGAAATAATGACGTTTGTAATGTTGTTTTTCCCTTACCATTTTTCTTTATTTTCCCTTCATCTCTCTGTTTGTCTCCTTTATTGATGTGTGCACTAGGTACCCTTGCATACTGCCCTCCAGAGTGGTTTGATTATCAGAAATACTGGGCCCGTCCCACCACTGTTTGGCAGCTTGGCGGGGTCTTCTATTCTCTGCTCAGTGGACATAAGGATTTTACGACCCTAGACTTCATCGACAAACACATTGAAGTCAATGCAGCACTGTCCACAGGTAAAACACACACATACTTAATACTATAAAGTATATTTGATGAAAGCAAATGTATTCTTCAGAAAGCCTTTTTTTTTCATTGGATCGCCCACTTTAACTTTTGATCTGCTTCTTGTTTCTCACTTTTCAGACGTGAAGATTTTGCTGTACATGTGTCTGGCTGTAGACCCTACGTTGCGATCCACTCTGGAGGAGCTAAAGAACAGCCGCTTCCTCAACAACCTAGCCCTTTGTCTACCCAGCGTCACTTGGTGACCTAGGTTCAGGTAGCTTCCTCCCACCACCATGGTCAGGAACTAATGCTGCTGGTGGATTGAAAACAACAATGGACTACAAAATTATAAAAACGCTACTGGACTGTTCTGAAAAGGTTGTGTGTGGGTCCTCTCTGGGTGCTCGGGCTTTCTGCCAGGCTTTATGATCTCGCCGGTTAATAAAAAGCTTCCTTTTCAGTTCACTGTGTTACCTGCTTTGACCAGGACCAGGATAATATAAAACATACATAAAATATCATCATTTAATTTTTCAACAGCCGTCTCATATGCCAAACAGAATATATGTAATATACAGAATTAACAATTACTCAGTAATTCATTTCTGACATTGCCTTCACACTGGATGTACATGTCATGAACATTAGAGGTTAGGCTACACAAGAGAACAGTAAACATTGAATATCTGGAAATTAAAGAAATGGTATCAGAAACAGGTTTAATGCCAAGTAGTTTCACATCCAAGGAGTTTGCATGTTTTGATACATCATAAATTAATATAATTAAGAAAGGAAGCACCACAAAATGAAACATGATAAACTGTGTTCACAGACAACTGTCTTTTAATGTCTTCCTCAGCCCATGCATTGATGTCTGTGACAGAATTGTGTCTGTTTTTGATGCCGTGTTGTCTGATTCTCTGAATCTTTTAACATATTATGCACTGTACACAATGAAGTCCACAGATTCTTTGCAAACATTATTCACCAATTATGTTACTTACTGGTTGCCGATTCATCTAATTAACTGAGATGTTCAAGCAGGCGTTTTCTTTTAGCATTTCACAACTTTTCCAGTCTTTTGTTGACACTGTCCCCATCTTTTTGAAACACAAATGCAAAATAGGAATATCAGAATCAGAATCACTTTGCTTACAGTTTAAAAGACAAGGGACATGACAGGTAGGCGCAAACATAACGAAAAAACAAAATATATAGAAAAAATAACTGTATATACATATATATTTGCATAAATATAGATATATATGGACATGAGTATCTATAGACATTTGTAAACTGCACTGATGATAATGCAGTGCTGCAGGTAGAGGAATACATACGGTTTCTACAAACAGTTGTGGTCCGTACATGAGGTAGGTGGATATGACAGTACCTAGATACATATCTATGTATCAGTATTGTTACAGGAATTTTAAAGAAAAACCCTTAAATAAGGAGGATCGGATTCAAAGTATCAAAGTTTAAGTTGAATTTATTGTTCTTGTACAAGAAGAGCGTTTCACAGTGCAACACACAAAAGGGGTTACAGAGAAAAAGGCTCCCTGAGGAGCTCTGACAGTTGGTTCTTATACAATCGATAATGGGCTGTCTTAGACCCCTGCAAATTGTTAACAGACAATTTGCATATATTAGCATCTAAACCTTTTTCTCTCCCTTAATCAGTACCCAGTATGTCCCCAATCTAGATGTCACCTCTCTGACCTGTCTCTGACCCTCGTTCTGTTCTGGAATCCTTCTATTTATACATTAACCTGAACTTTACCTTACCCTGCCAGTCTCAGCCAAACATTAATAAAGGGAAGTGTCCTCAAGACATGTAATAAATAGGAACAAACATCGTATAATTTAAAATATCTAAATAGCTGTGTAATCCTATTTTTTATAACAAGTATCATTTTTCAAAAACAATACCACCTCTCAGTTTCAACTAAAAATGAAATATGGGCTTTCAGCGTTTTGCTCATCATCACATTTTGTCTCTAGTTTCGATTTTGTTGAATGTGATGCAGAATTTGACCAGTTCAGACGACATAACACTCATATCATACACGAGGGGGCGCTGTTGCGATATTAGCTGTTGGACAGCACAAAGAAGAAGACGCGCGTAGTGACTGACAGTCCGCCGTCACCGGGATAACCGGACTAAAATGAAGAAACCGACGGAGTATCTGCACAGTATTGGACTATACAAAAAAATTAAATAAAATAACTCAAAGGATAATTTGAATTAACAGACTACAGACGGCGGTAAAACGCCATTGCAGCGTCTGGAAGAAGAGCTCAGCGCGTCGACCTGTCTGCACTGTGCGCTCTGCTAAAGTCAGCCTGCAGCCGCTTTATTCTCCTTTCTAGTGACAGCCAAATGAACCAAACACCAACGTCAGACGACAGCAGCTGATAACTCTCGCGTACAGACATGGCAGACGATGAAATAGACTACAACATCGTGTTTCCAGATGCGGGGACATCCGGTGAGCATCTCTTCATTGTACTGTAACGACACTGTACGTCCGCGCTCCGCTTAGCTTAGCGCGCAGAGGCTAACGCTGCCTCACAGTGTCCTTTAGCCGGGCGTTAGCCTAGCCGTGTAGCTCAGCTGACCGTGACAGCTCCTAACGTGGTGGTGTGTTTTCAGAGAGGCACTGGCAGGGGACAAAGGAGCCGGTTGTGATTCTGTTGGGCTGGGCTGGCTGCAAAGACAAACACCTCTCCAAATACAGCTCCATCTACAACGAGCAGGTTCAAATACAAAGCCCCATTCACAACAACACACCCTGATGTTTGGTCTGTTCAGCAGCATCGTGTCAGCAGCTGGTTGATGTACTTCTTTCTCTCTTTTAGGGATGTGTCACCGTCCGTTACACGGCTCCCCTGAAGACCGTCTTCATCTCCGAGTCGTTCGGCTACAAGGAGCTGAGCAGCACAGCCCAGAAGCTGCTGGAGATCCTCTATGATTACGAGGTGGAGAACAGCCCTATCCTCTTCCACATCTTCAGCAACGGCGGCTTCATGCTCTACCGTTACATCGCCGAGTTGTTGCACAGCGATAAGCAGTTCAGCTCCCTGTGTGTAATTGGGGCTCTCGTGGACAGTGCCCCAGGTAGTGGGAACGTCCGCGGGGCCCTGCGTGCACTAACGGCCACCCTGGGGTCCAAAATAAGTCCTGTTTTAAGATATGTCCTCTTAGCTGTTTTCGCAGTGACTGTTTTCCTGTTGCGAGTCGTGCTTTACCCCTTGACCAAGTACATCCACAAGAACCACTATGACGCAGTGCAGGAGAGACCGCCCGCCTGGCCTCATTTCTTCCTCTACTCCAGAGCTGACCAGGTGATCAGGCACCGGGACGTCGAGGTCTTTGTGGGAGCCTTGAAGCAGAAAGACGTCCAAGTGGACAGTTTTAATTTTGTTTCCAGTCCTCATGTCAGCCATTTCCGGGATTTTCCCGAGCAGTACGCTCTCAAGTGTCGCGATTTCCTGGTTGCCTGCATGAAGGACTTGGAAGGGACTGAGATCAAAAAGAGACAGAGGGTTCAGAGTCAATGAAACCTGGAGAGAAGCTCAAACGTTTTGCCCAATCTTCTGTCAGTGTTTTCCAGTTTCTGAGGAGAGGTTAAGAAAATCAGACTACTTAGTTCAGTGGTCTGAAAAATCGGTTAGAAAATGAGGCTGAATTTTTTGTTTTGTTTTTGCAAGGCAGCTGAAATTTGAGCTGAACTGCGTTCTTGCTGATGGTTTTCTGTCCCAGTGCACATAATAGAATGGTTCCACACATGCGGCAGGTGTACTGCACTTCACCCACGTCTGGAAACCAGCCATCTGAAACACTGTAATTAACATACCCGTACATTTTTGTGGCAAATATGCCTAACCCTGCCTACTCGAATGTTTTTGCAACAGTTCTATACCACGTGTAAAAATCTAAACTATTGCTATACACTGGAAAATGAATCCTTTAGGATCATTTAAATGGTTTTTAATATTGCTGTGAAATGTCATGCATTGTAGATTTGTAGTAGTAGTGATTCTAAAATTGAGGCTGGGTGTTGTTTAATAATAATCTGTATCTTCTATTTCTAAAATTTCTAACGTATTTATTGTTTCAGTCTCACAATTTGCCATTAAAATGAGATCACAAGGGTGCTTACAGCGAAGGCGACTGTCAAAACTGAATCACATGATGTTTTTTTAATTATTATTTAAATAAAAAGGTCTCAAACAGCTTGCCTTAAACAGTAAATGCCTTTCTGAATTGTTTTTTGGGTCCAGAAATTGTAGAATACTGTAGTATATGTGCTGCACATATACAATGAATGTATATGTCTACACAACTATTGTGTTCTTTCTAACTGATGTGCCTTCAATAAATCCAGAATGCTCATAGAAAAAATATGTCATATTTATTTTTAAGGAGTCCAGATGCTTTGGATGTGCCACATAAATGGTTTCATACAGGTTTGGATAATCCCACGTCATCAATGTCTGCAAAGGGTTCCTTGATCGCGTATCTCTGAAATATTTGACTGATATCAGAACAAACTGCAGTGATATCCAGAAACGCTTGATGCAAAAATGATGAATAATTAGCGATTTCAAATCTTTAAAGACCAGATTTTCACTGCACTGTGTAAATAATTTGTCCGTATTTGTTACAGTTCTAAGTGGTAAACTTTTTTTTGTAAAGACAATTTGAAATATCAAATTATTATTTAGTTTTATTGTCTAGCTTTACAATTTGTTGAATTGTGTTAAAATGTTGCATACACATGTACATAGACTGAATGTAAGTTGATATTTTAGTGTAAAATAGTTTTTTCTTTTATTGGTGATTTACAACGCTGAACTCTGGACAGGGTTTATTTTGATAGTTCATGGCAGCTGTTCCTTTTATTAGTCACAAGGGCCATTTTTTTACTTCACTTCCTCTCTTGACCTTGTTCCTTTGCTGATAAGAAGCACTCACTTTGTGTACGCAATACATTCCATCACTGGAGGGCTCACTGAGCAGGAGACATCAAGACAAGGTGTCTACGTGATCTTGTCCCCTCGTTGAATGTCCACAACACATGTCACATTTGACATTTGGAAGAAGTGGTTGGCATTTGTCTCTGCACCGGGCCTGATCCATGCCACTTCATGTATCATGTAGAACTGCTCAGAGGAAAGGGAGAAAGACAGATGAACATCGCTTACTGGAGTGCACATGAGACAGGCTGCTCTGATCCTGCTGGTGGTCTCCTGCATTGTTTCCATGATAGAGAAAGTCTTCAGTGGTTGCACGGTTTAGTAGTGTTACGTTAGGATTTTGTAATTGGAATAAAACAGAGTCACATTTAGACAGTGCAAGTAATCACATTCTTTACTAACATGAAATGCTGAAAAAATCATTCATTACAAATAATTGTCACATTGAAAATACCACTTAAAGTTTTGTTTTAGGGGTATTTTCAATGTGATAATTGTATTTGCATCAAAGTACGTATTATAAAAATGTAACTTTTATTATACACATATGCATTATATCATTTGATTGTTGTATAAACTGCATTTTAATATCATAGTTAGCCAAAGTGGTGCTAATTTTGAAACCTTTATTCACAAGTCATAATTTAGTAAAGCACTGGTTCACAAACTGGTGTACGACATATCAAACCAGCTACAACATTTTAAATGAAATTGAACTAGGAGAGCAAGTTTTAAGTTTTGCATTTCCTAATATATATTGTTCCAGCATCAGCATGATATGATATGATAGACATGTTTATTTACGTAGTGCACCCATACTGTACACCCATGATTAGTTCAAATGTTACATGAGATAGTGAGCATGATTATATGAATAGTTTAAAAACTCTGCGACTGTGGCTCCAAACAGGAAATATTAGTGAAGAGAAGAGCGGTTCAAGAGAACCTCATGAACAGCAAATGGTTCTGTTTAGAATTCAACAATAATTAATGTCCTTAATAGGAATAAACCTGCCTCATGAACTGTCTGTAGCTCGTCAGGGTTAATGTCTGTCCAAATAGTCTTAATCTACGAGATTAATATTTTCTAGGTACGGGGCATAAAAAGTCTAAGAAACACTGAAGTAAAGTATTGCAAAATACTGTTATACGAGGGTCACAATGTATATTATTCTGTGGATTACTGTTTTATTTTGTTTGCATGAAAAGTGCTAGACAAATAAAGTTTGATCGATTAATTGATTGCAGTAATTCATATCATGAAAACATAACTTGCACACCTGAGTCGAACACAGTTATATGGAGAATCTGTTAGCGAACACTGGTGTATTCACACATTCAGCAGTTATGGAACATCGTTCATTTGGTGTGGTGTTTGGGGTCTCTCTGCTAAATGCTCAACTATGTTCACCAGCTACTCACTGTCCACTGCTTGCTGCTTGCTGCTGAGCGTGTAGTGCAGTGTAGTGTAGTGTGTTTTTAGAGCTTTTTATCGAGAAACATCTGCCTGCTGAGGCAGAAAACCATGTTATGAGAGTGATGACAGTGAACATAAACAGACGAAACAGACGTAAAGACGAGGGGAGCTGAATATTCAGGTTCATCACCACAATCAACCTTTTTAACATTGTCATTTTATACTTTCTTCTTATGAAAATATTAATTATAGAGGGGGGGGGGGGGGCGACTTTGAACCCACATTGCAATAATAGGTGATGATTTACAATCAAATATACAATTACAAATCTCATTATACATGTACAGTGAATTAATACAAACACAACACAACACAACCACAACCACAACAACCATGAGGAAAATTGTAATATCTGAATGAATGCACACTGAATAAATACAGTGACACTGATATTCCTGAAGAGGGAAGCATTGACTCACAGTTGCCATCATGCCGCACCTCACTGTGGCCTCGACTGAGTATTACGCCGATTACCATGAGGTTCAGCAGTGGATTTTACTCTGAGCTCCTGAGGTTTAAACGTTGTGAAACATTACCTTCAGGAGCTCTTTATGTGCTGCTTTGAATTGGGAAAAAGGGAAAGGTTGCATGTTGTTCATTTGTGCAAGATATAACATGTTCATATTAAAAACAGTGGGCTTACTCAGCTGGACAGTAACAGTGCTTCCCTTTTCTTGTAATTGTTCTGATGACACCCAGGAGAACAGAACAAAGCATTATTTCAAAGTGAAGACAGAGTGAGTCTTTTCAGTTAAGGATGAGCGATAAAGGCAAGAACAGCTGCGAATGGATGGGTGGGGGGAAAAAAAACGTCATAACACACACTCCCCCTCTCAGAAACGCACTGAAAGAAGAAATTACCCCGTGGAAGTTAATGAAGTCTCACAAGTTGATGAGGGGAAAATTGCGGCGAAGAGGGGTCAGCGCCTTCTCTTTAGCCTTTCCCTCTTCTGCAGAAAATGGCTGCGGTCAAGATCCATACTTTTAGAGGACGCTGAGCACTCCAACACAGAGATGGAGTGAGCACCAAGATTAATGGTATTAAGTGGTAGCACTTGGCAATACGGTAACATATCGTCCATGTTCTCTATTCCACACTGATAGTTTCATAGACCTTGGCTTTACACATTGACTTTTAGCTGTGATTTACAGGATTGAAATAATCCGGGAGGCTTTTCATCACAGCAAGGACCCGCGAGTACGAAGTGTCACATCAGTGCCAGTTTTTATCATATAATACACTCAAAACTTTAAAACATGCCAATGTTTGCCGTCTGCACTTTGGATTGCGAGTTATCGTGCAAAGCCAAAAAATGAACTTCATATCAGAGATCTGTTTATTCTCAGGGAATGATTTTTTTTCTTGGTTTAATGTCACTCCGAAACAAACAAAAAAAAAGGTTTGTATTTATGTACGTGTTGACATTTAGGTGCTACCCCGCGAACCTCCTTTCTAGATCATTGGATGGGGAAGTGTAGTATTTTATCTGACAGGTGCACACACACACACACACACACACACACACACACAGTAACAGAGAGGATCTAATGGCAAACCTCTGTGCCTCTTTCTCTGGTGATTTGAAGTGATTTTGTATCATGTTTGACATTTTGATTTTAAGGCTGACATAATGTGATTTTATGGCCAATGATCATGTTGATATCCTATCTATATATTATATATATATCTAATATATATATTATATATATCTATATATATTTACTGTTTTACTGTGTAATTTCCTTTTACATGCTTGTCAGTAATCAAACAATAAGAATCAGCACAGCACTTGCATTCGTTTAACTAAATTTGTGTTTTTATCCTGGGTTTTGTGTTCATTTGTTTGATAGATTCATAGATAAATAATCCACTTTTTCCCTTTTCATTACTACATCCCTCACACAGTCTTAACAGTCCTCCCATTCTTATCTCTTCTAACACACACATACAGACACACACTCCCAGGTGTGTTTCCTGGCGACACACACAGCGTCAAAACCTTGCCTTTCTCTCTCGCACTGCGGGACCGGCCTTGTGATCAAGTTGAGTGGGAGCCGACGAGAAGTCACTCAAGTCACCCTCTCTTCCCTCTAATGAGCAAAGTGTCTCATGGAAGCCGAGTCCAAGACAGCATGGGAGCTCCCACACACAAGTACACTCGCACAAAGAGGAATAAATGCGTCACGAGTGCACACACACACACACACACACACACACACACACACACACACAAACACACACACACACACACCTTCAATGGAATGAAATCCAGAGGATCAGGACCAAAGTCCCGTCCGCCTTTGAGTAACTTTAAAAGGTCTCCTGGTGTTTTGGGTCGAAAATGAAGAGAAAATTGATGTCTGTGTGTGTGCATGTGTGTGTGTGTGGTTTGAGAAGGGAATCGGCTTGTTGGACCAGACAGGGAGCCGTCATCAAAATCTCCCCTGGTCTATCTCAGCCCCTCAGCCCTCTACTTAAAGAACCAAAAGAGGCAAGAAAAGCGATGGAATGTTAGATAAAGGGGGAAAAAAGACAGAGAGACATCGAGGGAGAGGAAGATGGAGAGTGAGAGGACCAGCAGTATAGAAACCCCTCAGCGTGTGTGCAGCCTCTCTCCCATCATGTGGTGCAGCAAGCTGCCTCTCTCAGCCTATTCAAAGCGAGTGTGTGTTAGTGGAGGAGTGTGTGTGTGTGTCTGTGTGTGTATTTCTTCACAGATGTCCTTGAACAGAACCCCCTCGGCTCTGCGGATCCCTGCTGCCACTGGAGAACATTTGACAAGCAGCAGGCTCTTGTTAGAGCGCTGTCAAATTAAAGGTGTGTGTGTAGGTCTGAGAAAGTGTGTGTGTAGGTGTGTGTGTGTGTGTGTATGTGTGTATTTCAGAGGCTCTATTCAGAGCCCTGTCAAATTAAAACTACCAAACAAACTGTGCGTGTCACACAGACAGGCCAAGTCGCGTGTATGATGGCAGTGGTAGGCCTTCGGCTGCTTTGTCTGTGTTTGTTTGTGGGTGACTATCTGTGTGTATGTGTGTGTGTGTGTGTGCACGCATGTGTGTGTTGTGTAGCCGTGTGTAAGAGAAAGAGAGACTAGGGTTTTGTGGCATGCATCTTTTTTTTTTTTACATGCATCTTTCACTTGTTTGCAATAAACAAATACACACACACACGTGGAGGAAGAATCTAATGAGGTGTGTCTAAAAGTAAAACATATACATAAGTGTCACACATACACACGCACACGCACACACACACACACACGTATTCAACCACAGGATACTGCAGATCTACATCTTTATTCAGATGATTTTACATGATTATACAGGAAGGTCTAAAATTCAGCAATATGGGAATACATGCTTTTTTTTAAAAAAAAAAGCCAATTGCTTCTTTGCAAAATTAAAAACAAAATACTTTCCATTTCTTGTACATTTTATTTTTAAATAAATCTATTTATTCATGTTGCTCAGGAAGAAGGACAACATTATTTTTGTACCTGTATTCCCCAAAACGCATCAAAACTACAAAATGACAAATCATTTTCTGATAAAAAAAACAAAAAACAGGTGTCTGAAATAATGTAATGAACATCAGATGATAAATGTTTATTAAAACCAAAAAGGAAAGCTGTAGGTCTCCTGCAGGTTAGTGTGGACAAACATGGATGTAGGCAACCTTTATTGGGAGGGAGGGGGGGTCAAATGTTTTTACATGAATTAAACATGGAACGCAAAAAAAAATTTCACACTTTGCATGCCGTCTGTTATGTAAGAATTTGGGTTTAGCATTGAACACAGAAAACAGGTTAGCAATGTTGTAATCTGTATGCTAAGCTAAACTAAGCTAAGCACCTGCTAGCGTCATATTTAGGTATCGCTCTTCTCATCCAGCTTGTGGAAAGAAAGTCAACGTCAAACTACTCCTTTAAGACATGGACTCAAAACTAAAGCTAGTCATGTAATGAAGAGTTGAATTGAATCATTTGGAATAGTACTGTGTACTGTGTGTGTGGCTAACAGAGCCACGACACAGGCTCTGTTAGTGTTTTAACTTGCCTCCATTAGCAAAATGTTATGATTTATGCAGTTGCTGGCACACTAATATCTTTAGTAGTTTTTTTTTTTCCCTTTATCTTGTAGCCAGGAAGCCGATTCATCTTCAAGAGTGATGAGGGGAGGTTGCTCTCTATGCAAAACGCATTAAAAGCTAAATGAGGAGTCTATTACTCAAATCCGTCTGATAATCCGTTAGCTAAAGACCCCTGGCCGCTAACTAAGCAGATTAAGATATGTCATTGCCACCACGACCAGGATGACAATAGTACACTACTTATGATCTCAGACACACACACACACACACACACACACACACACACACACAGGGTGACACCTTGCTGAATGTGTTTCACACTTCTGCTTGGTATTCTGCGCACATGCACGCTCGCGCACAGACGTGCACACACGGGTCACATATGCACATAATATTGGTCAGTTAATCCCATCCTTTCTCACACACTCAAACATGTAAAGACACACACACACACACACACACACACACACACACACAACACACCGTCCACACCCACACCACTTATCTACATACAGTGTCTCCTTGCCAACTCACTTCATAGAATTAATTCTCTCCTCTCCGCCCACTCTGTTGTACTGTTTGTGTGTGTGTGTGTGTGTGTGTGTGTGTGTGTGTGTAAAAGGAATGCATAGGGGACTCTTGAAGAGGCCGTGTTTGTATGAACACGGACAATTCATCATGGCTTGATTAACATACAAGATTTTATCTCCCTTACTCTCGGTCTCTCTCCCTCTCTGCCTTTCCCTGTGCTTTGGTCCCGTGGCGATAATTACAAATTATTTATTCCTACTGGTTAATTAACTGATATCCTTTGCACAGAGTCCTGAAAATACAGGAAACATTTTGAGTTGCTCAGAGTAAAGCTAAGGCAGTTGATGTAATTACTCAAAACAAAAGAATTCAGCACATGAGAAGTGATCATGATATTAGTAATTTTTTAACCTACAGAAATTCTGATGCTAACACTTCTACTAGCAGTTAGCAGTCCTGAATGCTTCAAACAATGCCTTAATTGTCATTTAAAGGTGCGATCATTTAGATTTCAATAGTTAATATTGGCCACGCTGTTGGTTACCAACACTTCAGTACAATGGATTAGCAACCAATCCTGCATTGTTCACTCTGAGTTCTTATCCCCTGTTCCCAGTGTATCTTGGTTTTGTATGTTGTTGATGGGATTATTGGATTACGTCTCTTCAGTAAGTCATTAAAGTTATCTTTTTTTATTCTACATGTCTGTATTTGGGCTCCCCTTTTGAGCTAACCCATAACAACCTTAGACTGTGACTGTATGTAGGCCCACGTATACACAAACAGCCACCAGTATTGGCATCACAAATAAGTAATTCAGGGCGGAATGTGCCCAGCATTGTAACTAATGTCACTCAGTTTAGTGGTGGTGTAAAGCCCAGCTACAGACTGTAGATGGCCCAGGGCAGACATCAGTGTCCACATCACTCCAGACCTTGGAGCTGGTTGACCTGTGCTGGGCCTGTCTTGTTTCCAATGACCGTTTGTTACTAATTAATGGACTGGAGCCCATTCTCCAGCGCTGAGTGCAACACAAACCACATGCATTAAACATGACCATACCTCCCACTCCTGCCAGAGGTGGGGAGACAGAAAGATGGAGTAAGAGAGGGAGAAAGGAGGAGGCAGAGAGACGGAGAGAACAACATGCACCTGTAACACTTCAGATGAGTCAAACATGCACAAATCAGTACAAAGTTGAACACTGGTTGAGTTATTTTAGGTATCTTTGGCTCTATAAGGTAATAAATAAAGTAATAAAGTAAAATTCTTGTTCATTTTCTGCATAGATGTTAGATGACTGGAAGTTGGAGCACCTCCAGGGCATAAATTGATATGAAACTCTGCTTGAATCAGCAGTACAAAAGATGAACAACTGCATTAGAAACATAGTTCTTTGATAGGAATGTACAAGATGTACATCAAACTGTGAAAAAGAGAATTCACCACTGCTTCTAAGGTTCATATTGGTGATTTGCTCTTTTTTCAGCTAACCATTAGTTAGGCTAACATTAGCTATGCTTGTGATACAAAGCATATCCACAGTCACTGTGGATACCTGGCATAGCTAATGTGCCATTTAGCTAATTTTAGCATTGGATTAAGCAAGTTAATTTTGCAAATTTATATGCCTATTCACAAAGCTGACTGCTGGCATTACCATGCTCTAAGTTAAATGTCTTAACTTCCACGTGTTCCTACTACACTTTGTTACCTAACTGTCTCATTGGTTATGCTCATTGGTCAGCTGCACCTGAGGTCAAAGTTGAAAGAATATTAACTTTGCTCTAAGTGCTCATTGGTAATTTGTGTGTGCCCTCCCAAGGGTAGCACTAGTTTCCCCGTAGGAAAACAATGCACACCAGTACTCAGCTTTGTAGAAACCAGATAACACACTGAGCAATTTAAATTAGTTTCTAATTCTGTGTCAGTTTGGGTCTTTTCTTCCTATTTGCAACAACGGTGTCTTGAATTTGCTACAGCTTAGGGGCTGCGTTCACGTTCTGCGTTCGTCGTAAGTTTCAGTAGAAGAGAAAAAACATCTAATGTGAATTAAGTATAAAGCAATAAATGCTTCCAGAACCTGCAACTATTTCCACTTTGCAGCTGTGTACAAGGACACATAGCAACTGTGAGAGAAACGTTGTTATATTTGCGAGAATATTGCAATGATCTGAAGTTAACAAAAGCAATTCAAGTATCAAGGAAATTTAATGTGTAACGAACTAATATCAGGAAGATATAATGTAACCTTTTTCCAGGTTGTTGGTTATTAGCTTCATGAAGATGTCTTCTCACCTTTATACAAGAACTATAGCATTTAGATTAGCTGGCATGAAAACATTTAGAGTGTCTGTGAGAAAGGCCTTTCAAAAGATTGGACTTGCCCTTTAAGACTGAAAGCGTCCTTGGTGGCCATCATTACACCACACACATACACACACAATCTAAAACACACACGTACTGTAACACACGTTAATGCATAAATTGCCATTATCTGAGCTGCCGCCGGTGGCAGAAGCGCCCCCACCAAGATCACCTCAGCTGACAAAAGTTAATTTGCACTAATGATGTTTTACTCCTCTCATTACCTTAAATCATCTCCTTCCCTTCCCCTCCCTCCCTTCACTGCAGAGAAGGAGAGAGAGAGAGGGAGAGAGAGAGAAAGAGAGAGAGGTGCAAACAAAAAGGTGCAGAAACAGCCGTGTAGAAAGAGAAACACAGAGCCAGTGTGGCATAAGAGAGACGCAGTGAGATACATGGTGGCCATGAAAGCAGTTAGCAGCTTGTAATTGTTATTGTTGGAGATGAAGTTGATGTTCATTCGAGCCGCTCTAAACAGCTCTCTCTCCACTCACTGTTAAATATTTTACACCGTCGTATAATTATCAAAGCTACTCAAGTTCATTTTTGATGTAAGGCATGTGCACTCTCAAGTGTTTTTACTGTACAGCCCAGTGCAGCATTGTATTTATGTTGTAGGCTTAAGTGGTGGACTTTGTAATGATAACAGAGTTGAGGCTTAACAAGTGTAGAATGTGGAAATGAGTTTTTTTATTAGGCAAGTTTGAGTATTATAGTTTTATGAGTGGAATAAAATAATGAGGGTTTTGTTGTGTTTTGCCAAACTTATTCAGCCCGAGCCTATTGTTGGAGTGAAAGTGAGTTTTATTGGGAATCACTGACATTTACAATCATGGTCCTCCTTGCACTCATATCATCATCTTTATTTGTGGAGTTTGGTGACCTCCCATAATTCCCAGCATTGCTCTGTCTCATTCATATCCGAGAAAACCTTGGCATGAGTTTAGCCCTACTCTCACTCACTGTGAATGATCAGATGCTCGATCAAATTGAGTTTAATTTAAGCATCATTGTGTCAAAGAAATACACCTCTAGACCTTTATCACAATAAAAATACCATTCATGATGACTGTGTTCTACTATGTGTACCAGTAAACGATGGTAGTGAACCAGTGTGCACAATAGCAAGTCCCTGAAACTGGCTAATCTAAAAATAATACAGTTGTTTTTAATCTTATTGATCCGGTCAAATGAATCCCCCTTGTGGTAAATTTGATTTGTGATATTGGGCAATATAAATTAAATTGTCTTGACTTGACTAACACCCGTGTTTTCCCTACTATCAGTGAGACCACCTAAACCAAGACAATGTTAAGGCCAGAGTGTATCAAGACCAATACAAGACCAAGACCATTGAGGGGTCGATACCAAGTCAAGACCCAGACCAAGGCAGAGCAAGACTGAGTCAAGACTAAAACCAAGACAAGGCCCTACAGGTACATAGGAGATTTGGCTGATATCAGTTTCCAGACAGCCATGTTCTGGAAACAGGAGTACAAGTTATGTGTGTCAAGTTATTGGTTTCATAACTACAGACCATATAACAACATTTTCTCAGACAGTTTCACCCCTATTTGTTTTATTCTCGTCAGCCAAGCACCGGCATCGCTCTGCTTGAATGTGAGAATGAAACTTAAGTTCCGCCTGTGTAGGTTTAAATATATCTTCAGTTCATTATGAAGCTGTGGCAGGACAAATTAGACATTATTAGGTAATTAATGCTAAACACTGGTGATATCCCTGCAGTTGTGGTCTTGAACGGTCTTGAAATATAATTCCGAGTCCTCTTTGCTCAACACCAAGACAAGACGAGTAAAAATGCACATGGTTCCGAGACAAGGCTGACACCTTCAAAAAGAACGATCTTAGCTACTACAACACTGTCTAGTATGACAAGCGAAAATGTGAAAAGGATGGTGGTGGGTATGATGGCTCTAGTCACAGTTCATTGAGGTTTAAAATATTCAAATCGTGGCTAGTCTAGGTTTTTTGAAATGGGGTTGTATGCATCGTCAGTATGTTACCTACTGTGGACAGCACTCAGCGTACTTCTAGTTTAGAGAAGCAGACAAGTTCTGGGTCAGAAGTAAAGCAAAGCACTGCTGTGTTTTAGCCACATACAACAGTCAGTATCTGTTTAGATGTAAACTATAGTAAGCATATACATATATATACTTGACCTTGCCATCAGACAGGCCTTTGGTAATACATTGTCTCAACTGCGGCACTTTCATATTCCTACCCCCATGCCAAACTGTGTATTATGCCACATATCTGCTAATATTTTGAAGTTTTATCAGTTTTAAGCCCTTTCATATAATTTCCTACAAAAATAGTCTGGATGTTCACAAAGTCTACTGCAATTTACTACAAATCTGCCCACTCCTCGATAACATCACAAATGAAAATCTTGGCTCTCTGTTCACAAGCTCAGATAGAAAGTTAGTGGATATTGATTAAAGAGTCGTGGATCATAGGAATCACATACGTAAACTCTGTGCATTTCACCTTTACTGTAAAGCATCACTCCCCAGAGTTTGCAGACAATGTTCTCCAGACAAAGTTATGTGCCACCGACCCTTCCCTCACATCAACTCTGAAACCTCACAGTCATTAGCAGCCGATTGATGAGGGAAATGGTTTTAGTCTGAAAACATTTGCAGCTCATCCAGAGAAGGGGCCATTTTTACAATTGGTTTAGGGGGTTATGAATGTGCACATGTTCTGTTTGAAATAGGCAATGTTCATTTTTTATCTGTAATTGTTTCTGGAGGAGGCTTTTAGTGAGAGATGAGTTAAGATTCTATTAGAATCCAACGCTCTCTTTCTGTCTTTTGTTCTTTCTTTCTTTTAGAGATGCAGAATCTTTGTTTTTTATCTGTGCTGACATTATGAAGACTAAAGTGAATGAAGTTTGAGGGTGACTTTAAGTGACATATAAAGAAAAACTGTCTTGCCACAGTGTATAAAACAGCAAATCTGTGTTTAAATGGGATATAATGTTGCTTTTACAGCCACAATTAAATGAGTGATTGAACTTGAGGGTAATGATTTTCAGGATAACTGTCGTCTTTGGTAATGTTCATCGCCATCTGCCCTCTTTGATGATGCTCAGCACAGAAAAAGGCCTTGAAGAAGTTTCTTCTTTGTTGTCTGCACGTATCAGTTTCATCTCGATCATCATCCCGTGAGCAGCCAGGAACACGACTGATGTCAACCCGAATACCTCAGTCTTTCTGTCTGTTAGTGACAAACATGTATTCAGCGCCACGAACACATGCCCAATGTGATGTTAGGGAGCGTGTCATGTGAGTGATGATCAGTAGGTATGAAGGGGTGAGGGATCAGGAAACTGGCTTGCGTGATGGATCAAAGGGTTACATGACAACCAGGCGAGGACTTCCGGGTTGACATTCCTCAAATGGACAGCACGACGTATCAGAGATGGCGTGTGTGTGTACCACCATTTCAGATCATTCTGTCTGTCTGTGCCTTTAACCTGTGAGCTGACATGAGTAATTCTGAAGGGGAATACTGTAATACTGTGCACAATGTTGGTATTACATTTGTACACCAAGAGTTCTGTGTATATTCATGTTGTGTTGGGATTTAAGACCACCAACAAATCCAGAAACAAACAAACAGACAAGTACCAAACATAACAACAAACAAGTACATAATCATACTGTAGAGGTAAGAGGATCAGACACAAGAGGGACTGAGGTAGATTAGTACGAGTGTGTCGCTGTCTGCCATCTGCCCTGAACAGTGAAAACCGGGATTCATCCGTAAAGAGAACACCTCTCCAACGTGCCAGACGCCATCAAATGTGAGCATTTGCCCACTCAAGTCGGTTACGACGACGAACTGGAGTCAGGTCGAGACCCCGATGAGGACGACGAGCATGCAAATGAGTTTCCCTGAGACGATTTCTGACAGTTTGGGCAGAAATTCTTTGGTTATGCAAACTGATTGTTGCAGCAGCTGTCGGAGTGGCTGGTCTCAGATGATCTTGGAGGTGAACATGCTGGATGTGGAGGTCCTGGGCTGGTGTGGTTACACGTGGTCTGCGGTTGTGAGGCCGGTTGGATGTACTACCAATTTTTCTGAAACACCTTTAGAGACGGCTTATGGTAGAGAAATGAATGTTCAATTCACGGGCAACAGCTTTGGTGGACATTCCTGCTGTCAGCATGCCAATTGCACGCTCCCTCAAAACTTTAGAGTGGCCTTTTATTGTGGCCACACCTGTGAGGTGGGATGGATTATCTCGGCAAAGGAGAAGTGCTCACTATCACAGATTTAGACAGATTTGTGAACAATATTTGAGAGAAATTGTTATTTTGTGTATATAGAAAATGTTTTAGATCTTTGAGTTCATCGCATGAAAAATGAGAGCAAAAACAAAAGTGTTGCGTTTATATTTTTGTTCAGTGTATTTAGATATTTTATTCCTCTCAGAAGAGCCAGAGTTTCACGGTGGAATCCCATGATAGCTGTCCCTCCACATACAGTATGTTTATTAGTAGCAGTATATTACATTGTTTATGTCTTTGCAGAATAGCTTGTTGATGTTAAACGTTATCCCTTTGACTTTACGTTGCTCTCTGTTATTGTTCAAATTTGGCAATTTTTGGCTGAGGACTGTTTTCATTCAGGTACAAGTCAGTATGTGTGTGTATGTGATGGAGATACACCATTATTGGGTCCAGGACATTTCCACTACAGGATGATCCTGCATTTTTTCCCCCAACATTTATTGACATCTGCAGATTTTAGTGTATTATTAACAGAATATTTTTTTAAAAAGCCAAAAAACTCAAAAGCACCTAACATCAACTGTCCGGTTCCCTTGACAACGCAACATTTTATTCATTTATTTTTTATATTCTTACATTATTCTTATGTCTTGTTACTTAACCTTAATAAATTATGAATGGAACATAAACACAATTGAAACGACTTGAAGTGAATTTCCTATGCGTTGCAATTGCATATAAAATCAATGGAAAGAAATGAGTGGGTGTGAATGGTCCATCCGCACAAGATAAAAACAAAACATTTATGCAAATCTCCAGGCTTAATGAATCTATTTCATAAACGTACAGAGACAAAAGGAAAAAGAAGAGGCTGGATGGAAAAAAGAGAGAAATTAATAAATAACAAAACAAATGATATTTTCATCTAATTTCACCTGGAAGGGACATCAGAGGATTGATGTTTGACCCTGGATGAAAGATACAGTACAGGGTTTTGGCTGAAACATTCACACAAGACATATTTTTGTTGTCCTCATAATAAATGCCGTACCTGTCAGGTTTAGCTTCCATCACATCTTCATAATTTAAAAAAGCAAATGTGGTGTATGATTGATTCATATGAGGCGAGTGAGAGAATGACGGGACACGCAACACAAAGCAAGAGGGCTGCAATTGCACTGTCTTTGTGTAACATAATGCAACACAGCAGTTCTAATAAAGTTTTGCTCTTTCGCAGTGCTTTTGAGGAAATCTGCGACCTCGTAGCCCATCTCCATGTATCACCATGTCCAGCACCCTGCGGCCTTTGGGAGGGTATCACACGGACCAAACATAATAAAGGTAATTTACTGCCAAGGCAAATTCCATACCTCTGGGCCTCCGCCCCATGTTAAACAGCCTGCTGACCTTTAGCGTCTGATTTCATAAAGAGGGACACAATCTGATTAGGCCTGGACAGGAAAGGTCAAATGCACTGACAGTTGTGGCAGGAACGTCGCCGCTAGCTGGCTGGAGACGTACAGAATGACCGCGGCCGTGTGGACTGCAGCCCTCTGCATCTTTTTAGTGTGTGAGCGTGCATGTGAGAAGAGGATAGCGGCTGTCTGTGTTGTGGGTGGGCGGCAGAGGTGGGGGCAGCGACGGCAGTTAGCCTCTGTGGCCTTTGGAGCCGTTAACGGAAAGGACAGCATATCTGACATGGCTGCCGTGCTCCCTTTTTATGTCTCGGTGACCACACACACACACACACACACACACACACACACACACAGACACTCGTGCACAAACACATACACCTGGTGGCACTGCACCAGCTTTAGTCTGATAGCAACCTTCAACTCCACAGATCCGTGCAGTGCATCACTGATTTGTGGAATGTGAGTGTTGATTTTCTGTTCTTTTTCTTTTTTTTAGATAGTGGGTTGATGTGAACGTCAGAGCACATTGTGAAGGTGCAGTCATCACTGACAGCTTGAATCTTCATCTGACAAGCTTTGTTGCCTATCCCTAGACCTAATCAGGCCTCGCTATTGTCCATTTTAACCAGATTTTTCCCGAAATGTTTGTCCTGTCTTTATTTTTAATTGAAAATAAACTTCAGAATGAATTCCAATTAAGGGTAATACCCATTTATTACAACTTACTTATTTTGGCCATAAAGCTATCATACAAGTTGTAAAGTAGCTAACGTCAGCACTTCCGATGACCCTCCATTCAGCTTTTGTTCAGCTGGAGGTTGTTCAAACCTGACTGTGAGGACCAGAATTCTGGCGTGAACATTGAGCAGGCTCTTGATTGAAGTAAATACCTCCAAACTGTAGAGTGATGCCTGTTAAAGCACATTGTCTTGTTTCATATTTATGCTTGTCAGATACATAGAAAGCATAAATATGGACATCGTATGCATGACTTCACGCTGCCTCCTGGCTAATCTAAAAATGGGCAAAGACGTGGATCATGGATGGAGCTTAGTAGGGCTGAATGAATCCTGGTTGTTCAAACGATTCACTGTTTGAGGAACTGCAGTTTTGGCACTTCCACGTTGGCTTCACTTCACAGCCACGGAGGTTGCCACTTGGTCAAATACAGAATATGTCATGTAAGAATGATCTGGAGCAGGACAAAGCCTCCCTTGACAAATTCATTTCATTATGTGACTATATAGTTTATTTTTTGTGACTTGTAATTGACATTTTTCAGGTTGCTTTTTTATTATGGACTGGAAAAAAATGAACAAAGGTATGAAAATAAATTTTAAATAAGTTATAATTTACAACAGCACGGACACAGCATTGAGTTTCAAATTAAAAAATGTCAGATTTGTCCAGTTGACTTGCAATGAAGAAATGATCCTCCTGAGATGTTTCTTCAGTTCATGCAGGTAAAAAAAAACCCAGAAGACTAAAGTAAATAATTTCACACATGTACATGCGCAAGTTTTCATGTTCATGGTTGAGTCTGGGTATATGTTCCTATATATCTTCACTGTGTGTGTGTGCTGGTGTGTGTGTCAGCACAGGTAGTTTGTCTCTCCTGTGGAACGGTCTTGGTTGCAGAGCTGTCGGATGTTTTACGAGGTGCCCATTAAGGAGCTGGATAATTCTGATTGCACGATGCACTGCCAGGCTATGCAGTAGAGTGTGTGTGTGTGTGTGTGTGTGTGTGTGTGTGTGTGTGTGTGTGTGTGTGTGTGCAGCAGGCAGAGGTTAAATATGTGCGCCTGTGCACGCATACACCATACATTATCTGTATTTGTGTATAAATCCAAGTGTGTGTTTGCATATCTGTGTGTAAATTTATCGCAGGGTACAGTGCTAGTGTGCCTGTGTGTGCGTAAAGTTTTTGGATGAATGTACATAGTCGGTGTGTCATGCAACTGTGTGTGTGTGTGTGTGTGTGTGTGTCATGGTTAATGTTGATTGTGTCGGGGCACAGCGAGGTGCTGACAGTGCCGCGTCTGCTGAATGACGGAGATGATGTTAACAAGCACAGGGAGGCGGTCACCACCCCCCTGTTTACAATATGGGGGTGCTAAAGCTGTCGAGGCCATAACTACCGCACGCTGCTGTGTGTGTGTGTGTGTGAGTGTGTGCACTAATACCTCCTTGTCCTCCAACTCTTTGTTGTCACACTCCTCATCTCCAGATCGCTGCAGAGCGGCTTGCCTGGCACTCCAGCTGAGAGAGACGGAGAAAGAGCGGGAGAGAGACCTTTTCAGGGAAGAAGCCTATAAGCCTACAGGCTGGAGGAAAAGACGAATAACAAGGCACAGATGAGCACATGTACACAGCAGTGATGATAATTAAAGCAAGGAACATTTGTGTATGTCGTCTGGGAGGCTGCAGAGTGTCTTAACTATAGGGCTGCAAATAATGATTAAATCTACAGATTATATCCTCTAATCAATCAATAATCTTTCAAAAAATAGTGGAAAAAATACAGTTTATATCTTTAAATGGCTCAGTTTGTCTGACCATTTTACTTTATTATAGAAGAATTATCTCAGTGCCAACATGCAGAAAATGCAGAAACCCAGTATTCTAAAGATATTCAATTTTACAACAAGAAAAACTGCAATTTCTATTTTTTTCTGATTAATTGTTGATCAAAAATGTGGCTGCTTGACATCAAATGAACATTTCAGCTTGGCATGTTCAGACATGTTGAAATAGTCATTATTGAATCATAGTTCAATGAATCTGTTAAAAGTTCTTAAAATGACATCTGTTCATGTCCCATTAATTAAAATGTCCAGAATTTCTAAAAAAAAGTTTCAAAGGTTCAACTGCTGCTACACGAGACGTCTCACTGAAAACCTGTTCTCAGATGAGGACTAAGATGTTCACACTTTCCACATCATACTTGTGTGAGCTGCATACTGGACCGTGATTGGCTGCCAAATTAGTTGGGATGTCACAAATCATACTCTTACATACATTACATACATTCAGGGGTAGCCTATTTGAGAAATGGGTCTGTCCTCCACTCTATTTTAATCACTCTGCAAACTGAAACAGCAGCGACAAATCTACAGGCAAGACTCTTTCTGACACCTCGTGCTGTTAAAATATCTCTAAATTATTGGAGGCCTGATCCAAAATGTATGTGTCTGTATATATATCATAATCCTATCAAAAACCACATTTCTCATAGCCCATTATGGTGTAAAATATGTCATGTTTACTTCAGTGTTCAGGAAATTATGGATAGAAACAAATCTTTGACACTTTGCATAGAAAACTTATTCCATCTGTCAAGAACGCCCACAGCCAGCAGCCACACGGCATTATTTTAATATGGAGGACTTGGAGACTTTTTCTGGAAGAAAGAGAAAGAGAGGAAACTACTGAATCTTTGCATATATCTGTAATATTCTGCTTGTTTTTTTTATACATAAAGTGGCACTTTTTCATGAGAGTCTAGCTTACACAACTCCCTCCCACTTCCATTTATCAAAATATTAGCATAATGGCCGGCATCTCGAGGCACTTGCTATTCTGGCTCATCTTTCAGCTTTTTTTGGAATTCAGTAGTTGTTACTTGGAGTGAAACAGCAAGATTCAAGACCCTTAATGGGTCCAAGTTAAAAGCTTGGCTCTTGTAGAGCAGCAGAAGTTAAAAGCTTACACAGAGTTATCATAATAGGCCACCCTCAACGTCAGCCAAGTCGTCTTTTTGAAGCGAGCGTAATTTCCCATGATGATGATGATGATCAGCCGGACAACATGCTCAAAAACAATTAGCGCTGGTCGCTGAAGTGGACACTTTCCCCCAGTCAGGCATCGAGGGCCAGGGCATAAATAAGCCCCTTGTCAGCCATTGCCAACAGACAGCTAATGACTCTCATTAATATGCAAAATAGCAGCCATTTTTCTCTCGTGTATGTGTGTGTGTGTGTGTGTGGTTCCTCATTGTGCACACTTGGTCCATCCGGCACAAAGTGACCAGCTCAAGAAAATTTCTAATTGCAAGTCAATTATGTCATAGAGCCCGTTTAGATGTTCATTTGTATGCAAATTTAGAGGCCACTGGTAGACGAGAGGGGAGCTGGCATCAGACAACATGGAGGGCAGAAATACTCACCGAACGCTGACCCACACACAGAGTGTCCGGAGCCTGTGCGACATGATTCATCATTATTCTCTGTGTACAAATACTAAACACTGGAAGGAAGGTCATTTGGTCGTGTAGAAACAGTTAAGACTTCCTCTGTCCAGGACAGGCTTTTAGGACACTAGAGGAGAATGTTTTCAGTAAGAAGAACAAGAACAATCTCTATGCAGAGTTCAGAAGCGCATTGCTTGGTGCCTTCAGACTTTGATGTTGTTCTCATCTGTTAAAATGGTCTTTGCTCTTTGGTCTTTGGTCTTTGGTCTTTGCTTTCCATAAAAACTTAATTTGAACATATCTTTTTCTTCAGTAAAAGATATTTTCCTGCCTGTGGTGATTTTTGGTCAGTGCATTATAAAGCAGGATCTGTGAAAGGCCATGTTCGCAATCAGCATCAGGTCACTTCAGAGTAAAACAAATTAATTCAGTCCAGCCTTATACCAAATATTCACCTAATTTATATTAAAAATGATGGAACAGGAGCTTATTTTAATTTTTGTAGTTTATTTGTATTCCTCAAAGTTGAAAGGTGTCATGGTAGGAAAAGCAAAGGTGATAATAATCAAATGAGCAGTGACAAGTCAAAAGTTTAGCAGAGTGGGCCAGTCCCAGTAAATGATTCCCAGCTCCATCATCCTGCTGTGATCTGATCTGATCCCCTATGCTGTTGATTAGACACTTATTGGAGAACGGAGCTGAGACATCAATATGAAGAGGAGGAGGGAAGGAGAAAGGAAAGGAAATTAAGAAGGGGAGAAGTAGGAGAGAAGGGGAGGAAATGTCAGCACTTTAAGGAGGAGGGGGGTAAGAAAAAAGAATGACACCCTCTAGTGGATGAGACAGATATCTATTTCTACTTGTTTGTCTGCACATGTATCTGTTTCTGTGCAATCCCACCTCCCCATGTGTGTGTGTGTGTGTGTGTGTGTGTGTGTGTGTGTGTGCCCACCATCTCTGCTTCATCAATAGTGGTAGAATATCCTGGTGACATTGAGCAGTCATTACAGCAGCCATCAGCAGTTAATGAACGGATGGAGTCCACAGCGTACCCACTAAATTCATTATCACTGTATTGGACTTGACGGTGCAGATTAATAATTGGTTTGTCACACAGATATTTTGGATGATTAATATGAGTATTGATTAAGAAGAGGAGGCAGTTGCAAGTGTGTGTGTGTGTGTGTGTGTGTGTGTGTGCGTTTGGGTGTGTGTGAGAGGGGTGATATGAGGAAAAGTGCGCACACCAGCAGCGGGCTACAGGAAGTCAATGGGTGGTCGTTGAAGAGACTGATCAGGGCAGCGGTGAGAAAATCACTGCGGCCCAACTTAATCAAAGCTGTGGTTTGTGTCCTGGTACAGACCCCCACCCACACCACCATCACCACCACCTGCCACCAGCCTGTTTCCCTGTTTCTGTTGCTGTTAATTCGTACAACACAGGTAAGAACATCCTTTTGCACTTTTTTACACCCTTAATGACTTCTTTGTCTGGTGTGTGTTGCATTAAATGTTGCGTTCATACCAACATCAGCTTTGGATGACATCTCAACAATAATTGCAGCCCTGTACGTGATATCATTTAGTGACATCAGGCAACAAATAGCAACTTTAATTGGTTTTAAATTAGCAGACAGTTTTCAGTTATCTCTCTACAATCATAAACATATTAAATGTTTGGGTTTTTTTTTTTTTAAATGGTGACAGCGGTGCAGTGGTGACCTCTGTCCCCTCACAGAAAGAAGGTCATGGGTTTGGATCCACTGGCCAGCTGGGGCCTCCGTGTAGAGCCGGCATTTTCTGTTTCTGCCAGGCAGCTTCAGCCCCCCACAAAATAAGTGGCTATAAATTAATAGCTGGATGAGGAAAAACAAATTGCAGATATTGATGTGTAATTCTGTCAAAATAAGAGAGCAAACTATGTAAAACAATAAAAACCCAATAAAGTATTGTACAGATCTCTATAGTTTGTGCTGTGTGTTGTGTATGTGTGTCTGTGTGTGTCTGTGTGTGTGTGTTTGTGTTTGTGGTGTTTTAGGCCCACAGCAGCTGACTCTCAGAGGAGACATCTTGTTGTCTTTCTACTGAGCTCAGATTCATTGCTATCGATCAGCCATGTACTGGATATATAGATTCACCAAGTATATAGATAAGCCATTTATTATGGGGAACCTCAGTCCACGCGTATAGATCCACCATGTAAGCGTATAGATCGACCGCGACAGCTTTACTGCACATTATCTGCATCTGTACTGAACTGCTGCTCTTCAGTTTATATGAGTAATTCTTCATAGAATTTACATGTCCTTCTCCTTTTTTCTGCTGCCTGGCGTTAGATAACAAACAAAAAATAGCGCACCACTTTGCCATGATATTTCTTTTATGTTTAATATATCTGTTGGGCTGGTCGCAAACATGTAAAGATGTGGATTTCAGCTTTGAAGGTTGATTTGATGGGGGGCTTTAAAAGAGCAGGCTTTCATTCTTTTTTTTTTTGACAAAAACGGCTTTTCAAAATCTGTTTGCTCAATTTAAACAAATATGCCACTTCTAAAAAGTACAATGGTTACAAAAAAAAAGGTATAATGCATTCATACAATGCCAGATGTTTGAACTGATGGATTTACAAGTGTAAAATCCAAAATACCTTTATCAAAGAAAATTGCTATCTCACTTCAGGAGTTGGAATTGTCAGAACAAAATGCTTTTTGGTCACAAATGGATTGAAGTTATCTTTCTGGGAGGGAATGGGATTAAAATATAATCTAGAATAGAGTTATCATCATATCCACACCCTCTAACATTATCTTATCAACAATACACCCTCCTCTTCTCCTTTTTAATTTACACACACACACAAAACATGTTAGTGTGATAAATCCACCCAGACGTCACGGGCCACCCGTCGTCATCATCAGCATCTGTAGAGATGATGAAGTGACGCCGGGCTTGGTTTCAACAGAGAGAGGGAGAGGAAGCCTCCCTCTCAGATTAAAGAAAGCTTTGGTTTCCGCAGGGACAATAGGGAGGAATTACCATATGAATATGACCACGGCACCCCGGCCTCTTAAGACCATCAATCTCCCCACGCCGAGCGTCGAGACGCCAGATAACCTCCTGGATATCCCCTCTTAACCTCAATTTCTCAGGATGTATTAAGAGATGGTCGCCACAGAGAGGAGGGGAGAGGAGAGGGAGTCTGGAAGGAGGGAAGGGATTGGGATTGCATTGGTAGGAGCTGCCCTTTTTTTCCCCCCTCTGCACAACCTCCACCCCAACCTGAAATAAGTTAGAACGCAATTAATCTTGTCCCAGAGCGAAAAAATATGGCAGCTAAGTGAATTTTACATGAAGATCCTCCCTCTACTTACCCTCTTTTCTCTTGTATCAGCTTGTATCAGTCAGGGGGAGTCATGTGATGAAGGGGGTGGGTGTTTAAACTCATATATTAGAATGTGTGGTATCTGCTGTACATTTAAAAGAGCAGAGTTTCTGTGCCAGCATATGAAAAACATTTTATAATGTGTTTAGGACTAATGGGTTAGCGTTTGTTATGTTCTGGCTACTTGACAATGTAGGTCCAACATTCTGTCTTTATGTATGTCTATTTTACATCTATCTAACTATCTAACTTTATCTGTCTCCCATCTGGTATGAGGCAGGCATACTGTGTATGTTGTCATGTATTTTTTCCCCTGCTGGGTACAAAGGTTTTGAGATTGGTGAAAGTGTTTGTTATTTGACCACTTGACAATGTAAGTCCAGTATTCTCTTTTTGTGAAGCTCTGTTTTGGTCACCACCAACGCTTGATGGAAATATCATGCAGCTAGTTTAAGCTCCTCTATGTTCACCAACTAATTGCTATTTTTTCTCATTTTAGTATGTGGCAGGCAGCGTGAATTTCTATTTCTTTTCTATTTATTTGTTTCTATTTATCCCTGTCACCTCACCCTGTTTTTTTGTATTTTCATTGAATAAATAAATAAAAAAAGTGCAGCTTTAAGTGCATAACTTTAGACAACAAATTCAATATGTAAAAAACTGTAAATTATCAGCTTTGACTGTTTGAACTGTGGGAACAAAATAACAACTTGTTTACTTGAATTGTGGGTCAAAAAAAGACCGAACCACCATGAAAAATTTTATCTCAGATTTTTGATAAAAAATTATCTGACAAAAATCTTGGAGCTCCACCAGCACCCCAGTAAATATTCACATATACATTAATATACATAGCTGCTGCTACCTTCTTCATTACTGTAACTGAATGTGTTTCTGTAACAGTTTGTTAAGTAAGTGTGTTTAATATTTCTTCTGTTTTATTTAATTGGTTCTTGTACAATGCAATTATGTGTTTGGTTTTTGGATTGACTTCTGAATGTTCTGTGAGACACGCAAAACTTTGAACCTGTGTGAGTGTCAGATCTATGTCCAGGATGTGCAGTGACTAAACACATCCTGCTGTCCAGGTGACAGCTGTTTGGCCAGTCATCATCCATTAACAGGTCACACTGTAACAACACCTCACTGACATGGTGCTTGAGCTCTCTGAACAATAGATGTGTGATATCAGCACCTTTTTTTACTTTAACGTCTCTAATTTCCTTATTTTCTCAGGCGTGGTGCTCAAAGGGCCCATTGAATTAAAAATAGCTCAGCACATCAGCACATCCTTTTTTGCGGTTCAGTTGAGGTGATTTCTAAATCTCTATTGGTGCTAACTGTGAGGTGTTTTCTGTTTGCCAATGCAGGGTATCCACAGGTCTCAGAAAAGGTTGAAACATTCCCTGCTTCAAGTCTCAACTACCACAGTAGTATCATGGAACATACTCCTTAATAAAGTCCATTATACTCTCTACCTACACATCTGGGACTGCTCTGACCCTGCTATGTTCAAAAAAGAACACTTAAAAAAAAGAAATAAAAATTTAAAAAAAAAAGTTTGATTCAATATCCTGAGCAACTGATCACTTACTTTGTGTTTAACTCTCTCGCATTGTTATTTGATCCAGTTTGTCATATAAATTGTCTTTGAATGTCTGAACTGACCTGAAATTAGATTCCTTATATGTACCGAACAGTCAGTCCTCAAATGAATACTCCTGCTTGTACTGCATCAATTTAGTTTTATGACATTTAAAAATGCTGCAGTTTCTAGATGTACAACATAGAAACAAGGAGCTGGGTGTGAGATGCATTTCCTGGCTGGATTCAAACTAGATTCTTTGCTGTGATTTGATGTTTTCAACCTTTGCAGCCAGGCCATCTAGATGCCCAGGGATGTTTTTGAAGAAATCACTAAATTGTACCAATTCTTTTAACTGTAATTTCAATCCGCAATAAAAAAGTCTTATCTTAAAAATAATCTTTAAGATGGTTATTCACTTGAAAAAATAAAAATTTCTGTCTGAAATAAGTGACAGCTAACTATAACTCCTGTGAGCACCAACAAGCAGAAAACAGTACAGTACAAAACAGTTGTGGTAATGATGACTATAATGATAATACTTTTTAACATCTTTAAAGGAAAATGTATATTTGCTGACAAATATTGCGCATTATTATGCTCCTAAAATGAAACCATATAACAATTATAGTGTGTCATAAGCCATTTCAGAATGGCTTTTAAATGCTAAATGAGGAGTTAAAGTGTTACTGAAATGAGTTTCAAAAAATGATCCTGTTTTCTGTTTATTTTCTTTCTTTTTCTTTTCTGTGGAAAATTTGGCAAACACAGCGTCTTGAAATTTGCCTTCACAGATGATCATATTAAAGTAAAACACCAAAAACATTTTTGTCTGAAACTAGAAAAATGATCCTGTTCTCATAAATGTCACCGTTTTAGTAGTTTAGGTTCCATGCAGTTAAAAAAAAAATCTACCTTATCCTAAACATCACTGCACTGAAGGAGGCAAAAAGAAATAAAGCAAAGGGAAAAGGTCAGATAATTATTGAATATGATCGACTCCTCTATTTGTCAAGCAGATGTACCGGCAGATAACATAATGTACATGTCAGAGAGAGACAGTGGGAGATCAATAGCCTGGAAGGAAGAGAGGAAGAGAGACACGAAGAGGAGAGGGTGGTGATGTAGGTGCATCAAGCTCTGTGAGAAAGAGCGACGGAGAGCTGCAGATGGGAGAAGGGAGAGAAAGAGAGAGAGAGAGAACACAGGTGTAATAGATTTCTGGTGTCTATATTTCATGTTGAAAATTGGCTGGTACATCCAAGCGGTTTGATCTATGAGGGCCGTCGTCTTAAGAAAAAACCTTAGTAAATGTGTAATTTCTCCCTTGATGGAACACAGGCGAAAGGCTATTCTTCTTATTCCCCTCTCTCACTCACTCTCTTTCTTTCTCTTTCGGGTTGTTTCCACGCTCCCTCCCTCCCCTCCTCTTCATGCTCCTTGATGTCTCCATTTCATTACCAGCCCTCCATCTATCAACCCTTTTTTTTTTTTTTTTTTTTTTAGGAGTGACTTTCCTCACACACAGTTTTGGACAGGGCTGCTGTGATTGTGGTTGTATATTTGCCCCATGGTCACTACAACCGTGTGTGTGTGTGTGCGTGCGTGCATGGCTGTTGTGTCTAGGAGTGTTTGGATGTGCGTATCAGACAGTAAGTGCACAGGTTTATGAACTAGTATGTGTATATTTGCTCCTGCTTTGCTGTATTTACAGATATCTTTGCTTACATGCATATACACACCCATACATACGAGCTTGAATGTCTTTATTTGTGTCTATGACCCTCTCTGACCTCTGCTCGTACCTGCTGCTCTCCATGCTGTCAGTCACATGAGCAGTTTTGTCCCATGCAGACTTAATGTGAACAGAGAACAGAGACAGAGCGGCAGCATTATCTGACGTCTAGATGTAAAAAAAAAAAAAAAAAAAAAGTGTTGAGAATAAATGGGGCGGCAGGCCGAATGGCGCTGCACTACTGATGTGTAAAAGATAAAGAAGGTCTCAGCATTGATCTACGCGCATGACGGTGGCAACTGACGAGAAGGGACTGAGAGAGGAAGAGAGGAGGGATGAAAGAAATGAAGAGATGGAAGCAAATAGAAAATACAGTACATTCTATTGATTATGTGGGAAGATGTCTTGAAAAGCACATTTATCTAAAATACTTTTTTTAGATGACTTTCTTCTAATTCTAGGGTGAAAACTGACATTTACAGTAATAAAAAAAATTACAAAGATAAAGCCAGTACACATATTAAAACCTATAAATTTTGGTTGCCAACGGTAATGCAATAGTTTCCGTCTAAAAAACATTTTCTCTCCTTGTTTGTTATATTTAATTTCTATTAAATATATTTCAAATGCCACAATTCATACACAGTGTATGAAATATAATACGAATACCGTGTCCTGGATTTTGGACTTGATATGGCCTCTCAAAAATATATGACATTCCAGAAATCACATCTGCAGGATACAGCAGATGTCAGAAACTATGTTTTTAAATTTTGATGAGTAAACCTTTCAAAATATATAAAAAAAGAATGCAACAAATATGCCAATAAGTAACTAAATAGTTTCAGTATTGACTGATGAATGAACAGAAGCCATCACAGATCACATTAGAATGAAGCTGCTGCTACTGCTGGTTGGTGGTGATCGTACTACTAATAATGTGAGATCAGTTGTCTCTATCAGCGGTGGGCTGGGCAGGCCTTTTAATCATGGTCTAAAGGGTGCCGAGCCTCTCTATCATCATTGAACTGTGTCCAGGGCTAATTGTGGCTATATTTCACTGTCCCCGTTGCCTGCACACCGCAACGATCTGCTGGTCTACTGAATAGCCACACACACACATGCGCGCACACGCTTAAACTCACACTCTCACAACCTACACGTATAGCATGGATGGGGATGCGGGCAAAAAAACAGATGTACACATGTTCAGTTCAGCTGTAAGATACACACTCCATTGAGGAGGGAGTAGAACTGTTACGGAAATACTGGATTGCTTACAAAGTTTCTCTGAAAACACAAATACTTTCTGTTAATTAACAAATAATATAGATGAAATAACATTGTGAATGGTGCATGGAATTATCTATGGCATAATGTACATTTCCACAGCATTCATTTCAATTAGGCCTCACAGCAGGTTCCTGGTCCCTGGTTAGGGCCGCTCTGTGAAGAGTCTGTATGTTCTCCCTGTGTCTACGTGGCTTCTTCTCTTTTGGCTTCCCATAGGTATGAATGTGGTGGCGAATGGTTGTTTGTGTCAGCCCTGTGATGGACTTATCCAGGGTGTACCCCACCTCTCACTTAATGCCAGGTGGGATCAGCTCCAGCACCCCGCGACCCTGATGAGGATAAGCAGTTATAGAAAACGGATGGATGGATGGAATAATTGGAAGGCTTTTAATGTGAAAAAATCTTTGCAGGAAGTATGCAGTAAGTGTTGTTTTACTGCGACACTGCACACTTAAACATGGAGTTAATAATGACATTTTTACCAAATTCATAAAAATCAACATTTCATGGATTAAAATTGGATCAACATTTTCACTTAAATCACTTGTCCTTATCCATCACCTGTCCATACTTTAAAAATGAAAAAAACGGCAAAGTAGAATCTGTTGAGTTTAATTTAACAGCAAACATCAGCAGCGGATCAAAGATAAGAATGCAGGGAGACATCTCACTAAAATATGTGAAAATATACTTCTGCAACTGAAAGCAAAGCTCTGTCTCTGATATAAGCTTGTCTCAAATACAGGCCCAGTTCTCTCAGTGAAAATTTATGGTACTTTTCAGCATTTTACTTGGTGTTAATAAACATGTCCTGCAGATGTTTCACAATAAAAGCCCTCCAGGGAAGTGAAGGGATTACGTCCCATAAAAACCTGGAAAGCTTTTAATGTGAAACAGATTGAGGAACAGCAGCAACAGCAGATTAACACAGCAAATGGGAGCAAATGAACAGCAAACACAGAGGCCTCTAAAATATGATCAAATACAGGTGACACAGGTCTCTAATGAGAGCATGTCCCTAATGAAGGTTCTGAGCTAAATACAGGTCTGTTTGACATTTCATGTTACCTCAAAAGACCTCACTTATCTAGACAACTGATGCTTTATTACTCTGGAGCAGCTGGATGAAAACACATACTCATCCACACACACACACACACACACACACCTACACACACGCACACAAATAGAGATGATATTTTTGCTTGCTCCATCTTCTCCCTTTCCCTAATCACTCTCCATCTTCCCTCTCTGCCTTACCGTCACCTCGACACTGACCGGTCACCTCTGCTGCAGAAACTTTTAATTAAAGTTAGAGCCTTGACAACTGGACAAGTGAAAGAGGGGGGATGGATGAGTGGATGGATGCTGCTGTGCTTCCACCTCTGAGCCAATCTTTTCCTTTCTCTTTCTCTACTCATCTCCTAACTCTCCCTCTTCCCTCCATCTATGTTGGAAGCAAAAAAGCAATTTCCATGAATCTGACTTAATGGACAGGGTTGTGTCCCTAATATGCAACAATGGATTGACACCCGGACTGAAAGTCCTTCCTTCTGCCTTAAACCTTGGTGTCACTAGCTAGCATCTTCTCTCTCTCCTTCTCTCTCTCTCTCTCTCTCTCTCTCTCTCTCTCTCTGTCTTTGCAGGAGTGAAGTTAGGTTTGTGGGTGTCAGGTGGCAAGCTGTAATCATGGTTAATCAACTCTGCTTTATATACACAGTTTCAACTCCAGCACACTGTTTGTCTCTCGTGTCTCTAGCCATCCTGACCTGCCTCCTGCATCCATTCAAATCCTGTTTCACCTGAAGACTCTCAAAACCTGAATTCAGTCTCCCTGCATCACTGATACCGCTCTGCCTGATTCCTCCACCTGCTTTTGCCTGCCTTGCTCGACTCCAACCTCCTCTCCAGCTTAGACGCCACACTTTTCCCACCCATTCTTTAAAATTAAAAGAATAAAACTTTGTTATGATCTTCTTTTTAGATACAACACAATGACGTTAGCATTGCACTCTGAAACACATTATTTTCAATGTCTTGTTTTCAGGAGCACGGCACAGTGTACCACCAGTGCGCTTGCGCCCAAAGTTGAGCCAGCTTGAATTTTCTTCCGGGTTGCAGAGTATGAACCCAGTGGCGTACGCACAGCAAATCGCATTGTGTCTGAAAGGGGCCATTACTCCTGCTCTCAGATTCCTGTGTATGTGTTTGGGTTCATTCTATTAGTCCCACTTAACACTTGGTCTGTGGACAAAAGTGTCCCATATTCACTTACACATAATCTGGCATTTTGATACGTGGAGTGTTTTGACTTGTTTGTGGAAACTAAACCATATTAGTGGAAAGTTAATGTACAGCCCTGGATGTGTATTACTCTCTGTCAGGAGTGATTTTCCAGAGTCGTTAAACAACAATTTGGCCAGGTAAAGTAACACTTTTACATCATGTTGGCTAAATGTCCTTCTGGAATCTTCCTGGAATTTTTGCTTTTCACTACTCCTGTACAACTAAATATTAGATTTTTACTACTACTTTACTTCAGAAAAAATGCGCAGACATATTTCAAAAATCAGATTTAGGAATGAAATGATTTGGCTTCTGTGGGAGTATAATTCGACTAGTAAAGCAATTGAGAGAGGCCAGTAAAAACACAGCCAGGCCAGAAATGTTCCTACAACAGTGTGTGTATATCTGATAGCACTTAAGGTCTCTCTATGATCACAGATGGCTGTCTGTGGTTTCCAAAGAAGTTGCGGTTACTCTACAGATGTGCATTTATGTCTGTTTATGTGTGCGCATGCATGTGAACATACTGTGTGTGCACGCATCTGTGAGTGCATTTAGACCCCTGTGCTTCCCCCGCTGTGGGTCTAATTTCAAAAACAGCCCCTAACACATTTACACAATAGTGAAGGATACACTTAACAGAGGCACCTGATGCCAGAAACACTGAGCCAACATTAGCAGCCAAAGTAAAATATATCATCTAAAAAGCCACATAACAGCGTTAGTAAAGGAACTGTACTCAACAGCTCTTAGAGTAGAGTGACATTAACTTGTTAGAGGGAGAGATAACGAGAAGAGGGGGGAGGATCAGTTTAGACTTAATACAATACTTGCTTACTTGCCTGCCATGTGTACATTAAAGAGTTACTGGTTGCTGTAGTGATTGCTCCTCTCTTTACCGGCTCCAAAGTGGTCCCATCAAAAAAGCATTTTTGCTCCAAAAAGACATGCGTGAGTGTTGCATGACGACAGACCTAGACAAAACCTTATTATATAAACCATTTATGTTTGAATGTTTGAATCACTTTTGCAGTTCAGTTCAATTTTATTTATATAGTGCCATAACAGAGGTTATCTCATGACACTTTCCATATTGATCAGGTCTAGCCTGTACTCTTTATAGTATTATTTACAGAAAGATTGTTGTAATTTTAAGTCTACGGCCACACAAGTATACTGACATGCTCACAGTTATAATACTATGAATGTTTCGCACAATATTTACCATTTTAGTTTTAGCATGTTCATTTTACTAAACACAGCTAAAGGTAATGGGAAAGTCATTGGTTTTTGCAGGTGTTTTGTCATGAGCATGTGCACTACCTCTGGATTTATTCTGAATGAGACCTAATCCATCTAATAGTTGTTGAGATATTTTAGTGTGGAATAAAGTGGTGAACCAATCAGCTGACTGACATTGCTATCCCTGGAGCCACACAAATAACATGTATAAAAAAATGAATGACACATTGGACTTTAAACAATAATTATCGCTTGGGAAAAACTCAATAATCGTTTGCAAATTTTTCAACCCTTGTTTGAACACTGCTGTAGAGATTTCCTGTTTCTTTTGTATTCCAAATAAACATGTTTCTTTGTGGTGTACTGCTCCTTTGACATGTCATTTCATCATATACTGAATCAAATCAAGACCTGCTTTGACAAGTGACAACAGTGGAACTGACACCGCTGACAGAATCTTTTAAATATTTAGAGAAAACATCTGAGATTAAAAACGAGTTCTGGACAGCGTGTTACAAACGACAGTCAGTGTGACTCGGTCCCTCTGCCCCTCGCAGGAAGTATTCAGTGGAGAGATGGATGGAGGCAATCCTTCCTTCCCATCAACCACCTCATTAGTCCCTCTCAGCCATAAAGCCGTCCCATCAGGCCATGCTGTCATAACTCACTTTACAACATTGATTTTAATCACGGCAAATGTAAACATACGTATTATCAATATCAATGCACAAAATAACGCTGTAATATGCAATCACCGAGTGCCATTGATTTTTCTTCCCTCTCCCCCCTTTTGCCTCTTTTGGTCCCCCTCCCCTTCACCCCACTTCAATGTAATCATGGGATCGTCCTACTTTGAACTGATTTAATAAGACTGTTATATATAAATATATATAGCAGGCACTGGCTGAATATTACAGAGGTGATTTTCATAAATTTCAATACAGGGATGAGAGTGTGAGTGTTTAGCCTGGAGGGAGGTGAAACCAGGACAAAGCAGGAGGACTTTATTGTGGTGAACAGGAGGGCACGGCAGTCACTGCATACAATCTCTTTTCTTCTCAATGTAGTTTCACCTTTGGAGAATTCTGTAGTTAGTACTAATATGTGAAGAAAAATGAGGTGGATCACTTGATGATAATAGATATATTTAACTGTGCACTGACTCCCTGTGACTTAGTGGTTAAGACAGCCCACCACGAACCACAATGTCCTGCTTTGAATCTGGCCTTTTCTCTTTCCTCTCTCCTTCATTTACTGTCATCTTTTTATTGTTGCTCTCTAACAAAGGCATAAAATGGACAAGATGATAACTAGAGAAAACAAAAACATACATCAAAACACTTTTTGGCCACTTAGGAACAGTGGAAACAAGCCCGACATGTTTTCAAATATGTAGACAAAGTGACAAACTCAAGGTTATAATAATAAAAAATAATAATACAAAAGCCAAATAAATAAAACTAAATAAATGCATAAACCTGGCAAGAACTGCAGTTCCTTGAATGGTCACTTGAAGCTGGTTACAGAAAAGGTCAATCTTCATAGACCCCATATTAAAATGTCCAAGTTCACAGTAGAAATAAACAGCCTGGTACAAAAAACAGTTTTGGTCTCTATAGCTACTTCCCCATTCATGACAATTGTACTGAGGGTGAGTTTTTATAAAAGTGTAGTGTAACAGACAGCTGGTTTCAACAACCAGGTTTCATTCAGTCTACCTCAGCTACACCCACACTTTGCCTATTTGGGGATTAGTTGGGAGCCAAGAGAAGAAGGACTGCCAAGATGATGGTGGTCAGAGCCACCACACTTGAAGCTTCACAGCAGCTCTTCAGAAACCTGTAGGTGACATTGGAAACTACATTAAAATTTTATACAGTGTATAATAGTGTCCCAGGCAGATTTTTTTCACTCTTTCTGCTACGAACACCATTGCAGTTGATGAACAGCATTAGCTAAAAAAGACCCTGACCTCCTGATATCCTTAGCCATTTTAGGGTTTGTGTACTGCGAGATGTCCAAAAAGAAAATGCTAATGTCTAACTGCTGCTAAATATTTTGTAAGCAGGTTGTTTTTCAGGCATTTTAAATTATAAAATAAAAGTTATTGACATGACACTTTGATTTTAGCCCCGTATTGAGCTGCAGAGGTCATGTAATTGAGTGCGCAACAAATATTTTCATTTCACTGTGTGTAATTCTTTATCTCAAAAACTCATTGGTTTATGTTTTCTTTATATTGTGATCATTTCTGCTTGTAGGCCTCTGTTTTCATCTGGTGGCATTACAGAGAAACAATAAAGGAAACAACAAGCTCACAGACACACACACTGAATCCACCTCAAACACGGTTTCAGGTGACACAGACTGGATTCTCACTGGATCAATCTGTCACCATTTGTCAGTGACCACTCTCAACTCTACTGTGCGTGTGCAAATCTGTGTTGAGTGTGTAAAATAACCTTTGACAGGTGTATTGAAGATACGGCCCTCTATTCTACGTGACTGCTTCCAGTAAAAGCCTGATTGCTACCTGTCTGTACACGGAACAGCTCGGGAAAGATGGAAAGACAAAAGAGTGTGATGGCAAAATAGAGGGGGAAAGCTCTGCAGTGAGGAAAATGAGAGAAAATGGAGTAAAATCACATTGAATAACAAAGACGAGAAAACCAAACTGATAGCTGCTGTTAAATTGGAAAAGGAAGATGAGAAAAAGGGACATGCAGAAGAGGAAGTAGCTTTTGAATTATTTTGCAAAGAATAATACGGTCCTGCATAGGTGGTACGTGTTAAAGGAATGAGGAAGCTAGCTGCATAAATGATTAACTACATCACAGATTCAGTTTTTATATTGCCGATACATCTCTGCCTCGCTCACAGCACAATCCCGCACTTATGGAATGTGCCTAATCCATAACCATAACGCCGGCGTGGCAGCATGGACTTATATATCAAGACATTTGCTCCGTATGATAATGCTCATTGTAGCTCACATATCATCAGGTCCCATACATATAAACAGATGCTCGTGTCAAATCTTTTTCTCTTTACAAAGTAAGAACCTTGTGGAAACTAGTCAAATGATTTCTTTATTGGCATCCTTATCCTCTCATCATAAATCACAACCTTGTTAATTTTTAATTTGTGCATATGGCATGTGTATTAAAAACGCAAACACTAATTAACTATGCAATGATAAATGACAAGACAAATCTCTTCTCTTCTCTTCTCTTCTCTTCTCTTCTCTTCTCTTCTCAGCTGTTATATCAAAATTTATGCCCACCGTGCTTTGTTCTCCGGTTTCATTCAGAACAGTTCTAATGAGGACAAACTGCTCCCTGGTTGAGCCACAATGGCTCTGTCGACTCTGAAGAGAGCTAAAATGGCTGAATGGAAATGAGAGGGGCAGAGGAGGTCAGCCCCCAGCATCAATTCTCATATTACCACACACACGCACACACACATGATAACACGCGCACCAATGACTATTGCACATTGAGGTGTCATAGACGCATAACGGTGACAGCAGCCATCTCTCTAACCATCCCTCTCTTCTAATATCATCATTTGAAGCTCTCTCTCTCTCTCTCTCTCTCTCTCTCTCTCTCTCATCTCTTAATATTATCATCTGAATAGCCAGCAGGTGATGGGATGTTGGACCAGGCATCAGATTGAGAAAATGTATTAGGAAAAGTGGAATAACTGACTGGTAACCTTATTAGCATATCTCTGGCAAAGGCAGGCAAATTGTAATTTATTTATTCATTATTTTATTTATTTTGCTGTTAGATAAGATTGATTAGACAGACTTCACACTGTAATTTATAGACTATATAGCAAAGAGGTATTTGAAATATGTAAGACCAACTGACATTAAAACAAAAGCATTTTTGCCTGGCTGTGTTTTGAATCAATAGTAGCTATTATTATAGCTCATTTCTAAGTTTTCTTTCGTGAACTGCATTTCCTCATAGACCTTCCTGAATAAAAACTCATGACATCACATTTACATCATATAAGAGGGATGGTAGAGACAGGAAGGATTCCCATGTCACAACTTGCATGGCAGCCTCTAACCATCAGTGCATGAATGAGTGTGTGAATATGACTGTGAATATGTCTAAAAGTTCTTTTAGTGGTTTGTAGACGAGAAAGGCACCATAAAAATACAAGTCTGTTCACCATTTTACCATCATTTCAGTTTACTGTTAAAAACCCCAACACATATCATAAGTAAAACATATATCAAATCAAATCAAATCAAGTTTATTTGTATAGCCCTTTACAATAGCCAGATGGTACCCAAAGTGCTTTACAACAAAGCCATAGAAACAAAAACATAACAGGTACAAAGATAGATAAATACAGTCAAATGAAAATACAATTAAAATACAAACAACAACAACAACAACAACAAAACATGTGTATATATTTATCCATATATATTTATTGTAGCCTATTTCAACTCTGAATACAAAAATAACAATAGCCATTATATCATGTGTCCTGGAAATGACCAATTCGTTTAAGCTTACTAATAAGTAATTCGTTTAAGTTTACTAATTAAATCAGCTGATCCATACTGGGAACGAAGTATCGCGACATGACGCAGAACGTATCGCGAGAGAACGTAAAATATATCGCGCGTGGGACCCCCTCGCGGCGCTTACAGGTGTGCGTTTACGGCGGTTTGAACGTTTAGGACTGTAGGAAGAAAAATGTTTTTGTCGTGGAGCAGCTGACAACAGGTTTTCCAGTGTTGCTAATGATAAAATAAAGTAAAGTAAAGTAAGCCAACAGCAACGGAGGATGGACAGACATGAGAAGGAGTTAGGACACTTGTGGACAGGAGAGAAATGGACACTCAGCCTGCACGAAGTCGTCTGAGGTGAAATACTTCCAGCGGGAAATAAAATGTTGTGGTTTCTGAAAACGTTGCCACCTGGTCAGTGGACGTCAAACAGGTAAGTGTCACACACCCACCTTTCTCCTAGCCTACTTAACGTGGATATGTAGCAAATGTTTACCATTGTGAACTAGACACAGAAACTCAATACTGTGGACATGTACAGTGCTGGGTTGTTCCTCATATTTGTTTAGTCCAGTCATTTGTTATGTGGAGAAAAAAAAAGACTAACATGAATAGACCTTTTCACAGCAGCCATTTTGACATGAAGTAGTACAGTTAGCACAGGTGTTACCAGTGATACTAATTAAGGCCTCGTTCCATTCAGCTCAGACAGAGTCAGGGTGCTGCTGTGGTGCATGTTGGGCTCAGTGTAAAGTCTCTGCTGCACTAAATGGAACAGGACCTTAATTAGTATCACCTGTGTTTACCCTACTGTATCATGTCGAAATGGCAGCTGTTGTTTAAGTGGCATCCTGTGGTTAAAAATAGCCTCTGTGGGTTGTAACATTTTGTGTGACCCAGGTTCAAAACTAAAAATATAGCTTGTGAACCAGTTCCAACTAAGTAATACTGAGTAATTTTCTTTGCGTTCTGTTCATTTTGCATACAGTACTCGTCTTCTCCTGAAGGCCCTCTGCCTGGCAGCAATTATTACACTTATATATGTTTGTTATGATTAATTTCAACTGTGTTAAACTTAAACCCATGTTGTTTGTTAAATTATGGTATTATGACAACTCTGCCAGGGACTGTGTAGTATTCATGTTCAGTGTAGGGCCACTCCAGGGCTGCCTTTGTGTCTAAGTCTGCCCCTTGATAGAAATATATGCTGTTGGTAAACTAAGCTGTTGGTTCTTATTGTCCTGATATCCATACAGGCTTGTGTGTGGCCACTTCTGTTGAGTTGGTTTTACCCACGAAGGCCTTGGGCTTGTGGAAAATGGCAAAATGTCTCAAAAAGAATACAGTAATGATTCATTCATTAAAAAAACAAAGACACCTCTAGATGTTGCACAGCTGCAATCTACCTTACTTGAGGCTTAAAAACTGCCTCTCTTTGGCTCCCCGTGTCTCTGCTTCTCTCTATTTATGTTGGTCACTTGTTCCTTTCTTTCTCTCTCATCGCGTTTCCTTTGAGGAGTGCTAGTGAGCGGCAGAGGAATCATAGAGCCATCAAAGGTTGCCAGCTGTAGGAAATGTCTTCATTTGCAGAGAGCTAGCCTGACACCTGAGCTCCAGGCTTCTGTGTATAACTGTGTCTGTGCCTGCTTGCGTGCATGTATATGCCCGCACGTGTGTGTGTGTGTGTGTGTGACTTATAGTCAGCCATCCCAGCTCCCCAGCAGGTCCGTCCTTAAATTGTCTCTGTGTGTTTTATAGCTCTGCGTGTGTGTGAGTGTGTGGCTGTGGGCCTGTGCCCCATCCATCAGCATTAAGATGGCACATTACTGTTAATGAATGATATTTGTGTTCAGCGTGTATGTCAGGAGGGAGGACCGGGGTAGCAAAACAAGCCCTCCCCAATCACCTCACCTCCAGCCTCCTCATTTTCTTTGTCAGTCTCTTGCCTGTTTTGCATTTTAGGAATTTATTCAGCTGAGTCTGGGGCTAACTTATATGAGCTGTTGCACATAAACAGCAATTTTGGTGTTTTTCCAGAGTTACAAGTTTACATGGCTGTTCGTATACTGAGTGGATTTTCATGACCACTGGAAGCTTCTAAAGGACCATACTGTATTACTGGTCCATGTGGTTTCATGTGGGGACTATGAATTCAAAGTATGACCTTGGTTAAAAGTTAGCTGGCAGAGAAAATTGATTTTAATGTAAAAAATTGTAAAATTCAGCTTGTATTAGATTATTTCGGATCTATCAGTGTTGGTATATATATTGGTCAATAAGCGCCAAGAAATTGTTTTTCTAATTACATAGTTTGTCCACCAGAGCATTGACGTTTTTCAACTGTAAAACATCCAACTCAGTATGTATCTTTGTTATAATTCTTAACAAATACAAACCTAAGGGATGTATCAGTTGTGGTTGTTGTTGTGTTGATTGTTGTTACGTGTTGTTTATGTTGATACATTTCTGACAGCAGATATATGTCGTTTTTAGATAGTTTTATCTATATTACTGTAGTAATATAGTAGGGTTTAGTTTAGGAAGGTAAGCAGCAGACAGTGCAGTGTTTGATTTGCAGAATTATGTAACGCTGGCCAGTCCGGCTGTCTGGAATCAATGAATCTTAGCAACAGTTGGTGCTCTGTGGTATCAATTACAGCAACAAGTGTTATGTAAGGATAAAATCATGTTCTCCACAGAGAGGTCAGAGGTCAGGGTAAGCTACAGAGCAGAACCTATGGAGCTGGGGGGGATTCAGTGCCTTGCTCAATGACACTTAAACAGGCCAGGGCCAGAGCTGCATTATGACCTTATATGATTTTTTTCTTTTTTTTTGTAGCTCGCCTGTAAAAATAACTGATTAATTAATAGAAAAATGCAATAGCTTGCTTCCCAGAAAGTTCATTTAAATCTTATCTGGAGTTTGAATTCTGCATTACAAACTATTATACATATAGTTTAGATGATATGTAAAACATTGTCCAAATAATAATAATATATTGTCTAGAAAGAGGTAGCTGTGAGCTAAAGTGAACACATTAATGCCGATGTGAACCATGTGTTCAAGAAGCACATATCAGATCTCAGGTGTCAGGACACCAGTGGGAGTGTAACTGTGTGGAAGAAGCTCATAATCCACTGCTCACAAATTGTTATGAGGTTGAGTGCTGATGCAAGCAGAAGCACTGTGACTTTATGAGTGAAGCGGGAAAGGTAGATATCTCAAACCAGTTGTTAGGAATATGCAGAACGAGCTGTGTGAAGCTCCTGAAGTCTGACCAACTCTAAAAGCTGAACATGTTAAGGATGTTGTATTATTAGCATGTATCAATGTTACTACATTTTTTTCTTCTCAGTCCTTTAGAAGAAGAATATTCTGACTCCCGACCTTTTCATTTTACAACATGCCTGCTGTGGCAGCAGGATGGATGGATGAATAGACATGTTGTCCCAGTGTCAGGCAGGGTGACAGCGCTCTGTCACACAGGCCCCCAGCAGATGTCACTCACTCATTAGTGAATGATGTGTGAGACCAGCCCAGCGACAAGCCACAGTCACTGGGCCCTGACAAGAAGAGTGAGAACATGGAGTGAACACATTACCCTCCAGCTCACTGATGATATTAACAGTATAACTACATTCACTTATTCTCCCATTTTGACTTATATGATGTATACTAGGGCTGGATGACACACGCAAAAATATCTTTTACCCCACACTGATCAGTATTGATATTTATCACAGTATATGATTTGATAATGTTTCCATTTTGAAGACTATCCAGATAATGACTGATGCCTGAAGAAACCAGAGGTGAACCTTTGGTTCGTTAACACAACATAATGCAAACACGGCTCAGTGTAGAATAGATGTATAAATAAATGGTCAAATGACAAATAAATGTACCTTGTAATATATTTTGTAATTAAAGAATATAACATGTCAATCTTTAAAGTCACAAATTAGCTTGATCTACCTTTAAAAAAAAAAACCCAATACAAATTAGCTTGCCTTAACTTCCGGAATATTTTGCAGACTGTTGGCTTTGTAGCTTTTCAGTTATTCCATATCAGTATATGGAAGTGGTTCCTCTTATTCAACAGGTGTTTATAAATTGATCATACCGTCTCTCTTTCTGCACTCATGAATAATGAGGCTCGTTGTCATTGACTCCAGTAAGATATACCCGAAAGTCTGTTTTATTCTCTCCGCGGTGAGCTCTGCTCTAAAGTTACTCTGCGGTCCAGTCTGTGTGTGGAGGGGCTCAGCCCCACCCTCGTGGAAAAGGAAAGGGAGGAAGGCCAAAGTTGCTTTCGTGTCCCTCAGTTCCACTCCTTTTTTTTTCTCTTTCTTAGAGGAAATCCACTTTCTCACTCGGTCACATTGTGTCAAACAATGCTTTGTTGTAGGAAATGGGTGTGTAATCTGGTAATCTGTTGTCTTGTTTATTTGTACTGTGTGATAGGCTGTTCGATCTGTCCATATTTAAAAAATGCATCAAAACTCCATCATCGTACATTTAATCACAGTCCCATCAAGATTGTTTTGTCACCCAGGCCTAATGTATACTATCACTGAGCGAGCCTTACTAATAATGCTACTGCAGAATGTTGCCATCTGTACAACATGCTCAAAGAAAACCCCTTGATGAGAAAAATGCTCAATCATATTTCCTATTTACTGGCATAGCATGGAGAAAGACAGGAAAAGCACTGACAGGGTGAGGAAATCACAGGCGGTTGAATTTCAAACCCACGTCATTGTCTGGAATTAATACATGGATGTGCTTTTTAGCCTCTGTGATCTACAGCACAACCTCTAGTTAACCCCTGATGTTCATGTCCTGCTCTGTCTGCCCGTGTTTACGTGTTTCACCTTGACCAGCGTCAAAACATTGTCTGAATGTGTCAAACAGGAAACTGACTTTAGCTCACCATCATGCTATTTCCTATGACTATAGTGAGCTGTTAACAAGCTGAATAAAGGCGGTCGGGGTGGGATGGGAAATAGGGCGAGCTGTGGGTGGAGAAATAGAGGAATTGAGGAAGAGGATGGTCAGGGGACAAGAGGGTGGGGGCAAATCTGAGGAGAGGGCGACGAGGAGGGGATGAGGAGGTGGCAGGGAGTTGAGTGGAGAGAGTGAGTAATGCTGAAGGGGGGGTGGGGATACAGGTGTCGTAAACATCCTGTCAAGCTCTGTGTTCATCTTTGTCAGCATCAGGCGACTGGACGGCAGAGCAACAGCGGGAGAACAATGTCGATTCACTGTTAGGGATGATGCTGTCTGGCTAAATGACTTGTGTGTGTGTGTGTGTGTGTGTGTGTGTGTGTGTGTGTGTCCGCAGCTGTGTTTTCTGTGGATACAGTATAAGTACAATGTATTTTAAACTTGGGCCACTTTTAGCTAAAACTTAGTATATGCACCTTATTATGGTTGAAATCTTTGGGAACAAACTGTCAATGGAAGGGCTCACACAGTATGATTTTAGCACCAGGACTCGTAGTGAGTTTGTTCCAAACTGGATCAACTGGTGTTCATAGTCAGCAGATAAAATCAGAGTGTGTGTTGTTTTAAGGATTTTAATCATTTACCTTCTGATCCAGCTGCTGCTTGTCTGTCTCATTGCTGCAGGATTATTTTAAACGGGGGTACACGGTGGCTCATCCAGTAGTCATTATTGCAGTAATCTGGATTCTATGCTGCATATGATCCCCTCTTTGTCCCCTCAATTTCCTGTCTCTCTATCTTGGTAGTTGTGGGACAAACTATAATCATATATATTTTTTATAATCCAGTCAATCAAGTTGCCTATTGGTGTGACTCTATTAACAGCCTACCTACCAGCAGTGTATGTTGGTGGAAACATGTCATTGAAAACGTGTGGGATGATTAGTGGTCAGTTTTGACAATTTAGAAAATTTCTCCCTAAATTATTTTAGACTTTTCACATATTCAGATTATTTTATCAATTTTATTGATTTCTACAAATGACATCATTGACTGAAAATGACACTTCCGGACAGCAATTATCCCGTATCCCAAGAAGACATTTATTCAAAATATATGTTTTGTATAATCAACAGTCTGAAGACCCAAATACTTTCAGTTCATTAAATACATGACAAAGAAAAGCAGAAAATATATGGCAGTACATGATGTGTGTGTGTGTGTGTGTGTGTGTGTTATTCAGTGTGATAAGAGTCTACTTTTTAGATCTAAGTTGAGTAGATTTAAAGAGCATGCTAGTTTATTTAACAGTGTCTCATCTGTAGAGTGTGAATGATCAACAGTAAGACTCTAACTCTGGAAGCACACAGAGCGTGTACAACATCCTCAGTTTAATGGACTTTCTGTGTCATTGTCCATCTGTCATTTAATTACAACAACACAAGGATGTGCGTTCTGCGTGGATATAAAGTGGAAAAGGTCGCAGGTGTATTGTGGGATTGCACATTCATTTGAATGTGACACATCAGTTGTGTGTTTCTTTAGGCCTGGATGCATGTAGCTCAGTGGGCAGGAAGTAGCAGAGTCAGAAACAGGAAACAGGAAGTTATTAGCCAGGATGATCTGAACACACTGGGCTGTGGAGTACATCAAGAGAACAACAACAGACACACACATCGCACCTGGTACTGTGTGTGTGTGTGTGCGTGCAAAAGGAGAAAGAGGAAGGCATTAGAGACAGACAGAGGTCTGTGACCAGACTGTGCTGTTCTGAAACTAAAGAATCACAACACACACCCATTTATTTATCTATATATGTGTGTGTGTGAAACCACGCTGTCATAAACTGTTACTTCAGTGTGTGTTCCGACACCTGCAGTATCACAGTCAGTCACCACAAAACAATGCTTCCTGAAAACATCACGGCACTCAGGTAAACTTCCAAAGTAAAGGAAATGCAGGAAGCACCTGAATAAATGACAAAAAGGGAGTGTGTTGACAGTGTGTGGTGCATTTTCCTGCCATCACTTTGGTAGACTAAACTCTCTTTGGAGAATGAAGGTAAAACCAATAAATATGAAACACAAGCCAAACTGGAACTAGAAAATGTTCTTTCTGATGAACTGATGTTACGTCAGCTTCCTCAGATCACAAAACCATTATTTATTTGATTGTCACTGTTGAAGCTATTTCTCTCTCATTTTTGATCGCAACATAATCAGCTATGTTTTCTCACATGTGATTCTGATCAGGAGCAAACAGCTCGTTTAGTTAAAACCAAGTAATTGTTTCTTTTATTGTCGAGTAAATAGAGCAATGCTTTTGATGGCCGTGCTAAATAGTTTTACATCTGCTGATTATTACTAGGGGTGCTCCGATCAGGACTTTTATGGCCGATTGCTGGAAGCAGTATCAGTTGATCATGACGTCTATTTGAAACCTTGGGTTTATCATGTAGCATTATTTATTTAACTTGTATCATCAACATATTAGGAGTGGGCTATCTGGCTAAAAATATTCTATCACTATCTATTGAATCAACTACAATCCCCAATCTAAATTATGATCTATTCATGTGAAGTAATTCGTCCAATCAGCCCAGTCATCTAGTTGGCCACATCATTCTATTATTTTGTTCACATAGCACAGATCTGCTGCTAATCCACTTTTTTCAAAGCTTAGTTACAATGTTCAATTCAACCACAGTCATCGTCATCCCCTTTGCACATTCATGCATTCACATAGAAATTTCAACACGAATGGATTACCAACCAACTGCCGCATTGATTCCCATATGAATCAAAAGAACACATTTCAGGATTGCAGGTGAAAGAATTTTTACTACTACTATTTTCCTTACTTGTTCCTGTGCTCATTTCTTTTCAGGCAGAGAAATTTTAATGTGACCAGCAGGGTCTTCTATTTGTTAGAATATTGCACTTGCAGTGATCGGACTTACTATCCTTGAAAAAGCAGGATAGAAAGTAACAAACCAAACGACTGAAAGAGAAGATGTGTCCAAACTTTTGACTGGTACTGTAACGGTAGCATAAGGAATAGTCTATAAGAAACAGTGTAATTTACCATTGTTATTTGCATGTCATCATCTCCCAGTCTCAGCATGGAACGTTAAACACAAACAAATAGTGTGACGTGTTTTGATTGGCTGAACCACAGTTCAGCAGGTGGACTGGCTGAGTCAACTAATTGTCTCAGTGTCTGAAGACTGACTAATTCTGACAGTATTGTTGGACTGGTGTTGTTTTTCTCCAGTAGAGGCAGACACTGAAATAATACACACACACACACACACACACACACACACACACACACACACACACACACACACAGGCTCAGTGGGCTTCTGGATGTTCCCACTTTCCTTAAATAGAGCTCTATCAGGCAGGTGTTTCCCTTGATGGAAAGACAGGAAAGCAGGGTCAGAATGAACTGTGTGTGTATGTGCGTGTGTGTTTGAGAGAGTGTGTGTGTATTGGTGACCAGTAGGGCCAGCTGCCAGTAGGCACCTGTGTCCTTTGGCTTGGTGTGTTGTTTATCTGCATGTTAGCTGGCTTCCTGTGGACACGTGTCTGTTTGACAGGGCAGCCTGTCCAGCGAAACCTGCTTAAAAAAATTACAAGTTTGCTTCAGGTGAAATCTGGCGACTGATGTGGGAAAATAAATGTTGTCTTCAAGCTCCCATCTCTGCATTCTTCTGTCTCTGTCCTCGGCTCTCGCTCTGTTGTCCAAATAAATTGTGCTGCTTGCTTCAGTCTTTTACATTGTCATGTCATGATTGCAGGATTTGCAAATTTCCTGGCTAATTAAGAATTTTCTCAAATAAAGCTGAATTTCCTGAAAAGCGCAGTCCCCGTGCTCTGGAGGAGTTGCCCCTGTTTTTAACTCCCACTTGATGAGAGGACACCAAAACGATCGAAACCCAAACCTTGAGAGTGGGTGTCATGGAAAGTCCTTCTCTCTCCTCTGTCGCTCCTCTTGCGCTCTCTGTCCTCCCTCCATCCATCCCCTCTAATCCTGATGGTGTTAATTGAAAGTCAGGAGAGGGCACTCTTGCAGTTTCATTATTAATTTAACACTCAGGGTAACTTAAAGTGCAATTTTCACCCACATGTGGAACAGAAAAATCAATGGCCACAACAGCAGCGAGCATCAAGGTTGATTACTGATGCACGGGGAGAGACAGGCAAGACACCAGCTACTTGAAGAGAAGGAGTGACGTGTGTGTGGTGTCTGGGTGGTTTTTGCTAAGTGTTTCAGATGCGTCGACCCTGTTTTGACACCTCTTTATGTAACACAAAGCACCGGGTAAACACAAAAGACGTTATCAGCTAATTAAAAATGACACCTGATGGCAGTGCAGGCGTATTCCTGCGAGTATACAAGCTTGTGTGTGCTTTCATTCATCATCCTGTGCTCAGGGCATGAATTCAAATCATATCTGCATGCTCCTGTGTTGTATTTCTCCATGTTTAATTGTGCACATACATGACTGTGTGTCTTATTACCTCTAGCTGTGCACTAGTCGGCCCTGCACTGAAGATTAAATGGGGGAAATAAAGGTATATTGCTCAGTAATGCAATCTGTCCTGTGAGTTGAGAGATGAGCAGCCTGCCCTTTGCGCTGAGCGGACTCACAGATGATTTAAAGCAAGCAGATGGAAAATTCTAATATGTTAGCCTAACCCCGAATGGCTAAGAGCTAATTTATTTCAAACCCCGCGTAAGAATTACAGTTCCTTCCTCGGATGCTTCCTTTTTTTTTCCGTGCTCTCATTCTTGAACACAAGAGAGGGAAGTGATAGAAGTAGTCAAGACATGCAGACGGACAGAAGATGTGTGTGAATCTAAAGTTTATTTAACCCACAACAAAGCACCAGGTTGTAGAATTTATTCCTTCCTTAGAGTCAAAATTGAACCCCATTTAGGGTGCAGCAGTTAATTGAAAATATGCCACTCTGAGGCGAGGTAAAAACAGTAGAAAAGGGATAAAACCACAATTTATAGTGAGCAGAGTCTCTGCCAGAAACATTACTCTCCTCATCCACCCATGATGTATGCCTATACTTTATTTTAGGCAATTTCAAGCGCTTTGCACGTTAATTCGGTTATTCTAAATTACGACCAAGACATTATGCGGTTGATACTGAATTAATTCTTGATTGAGGACCAGTAATAGACGCCGTCTGCTGTCTGTGCGCTTACCTTCACATCCTGCCGCATGCTAACATCACACAAACATGCATGTTTTCACCTACAATAGGAATGTGTGTGCTCGAGGCCAGAAAATACACAAGCACGTGCAAGAACATGTCCAAACACCAAATTATCCTGTTAATTAAGACAACACACACTCATGCAGAGATGCCCAACTTTGTCCCCTCCCCCCTCGTTTGCTTCTAGCTGGATGAAGTATTCCAGTGTGATCACCCCTAAGTGGACATGTCTGTCTTGATAAACACTTTATGCAGATCAGCTTCCACTTGTTTTCCCTTTCTTGAGAGAGAGAGCAAGGGAGAGAGGAAGAGAGAAATAATACCTCTCTAATTGACCCATTTGGCTGCTTCTCTGCCCACAGGAGGGGGTCTCGGCTTTTAATGTTTGATCGGCCTAATTTCCCCAACACATCATTAGTGGCCATCTTCAGCCTCGACTCTTAATAACCTCTTTATGAGGCGAGTGGATGCCGTTAAAAGTCTTTGTCTCTCTCATCTCTCTCATCCCTCTCCACGGGCCCTGGACCCTCCTCATCCTCCTAATTAAGTCAGATGTTTCAAAATATGGTAATAGGGCCCGAACCTGTTTTGAACTGAATAAGCAAGCGTCTCCTGTACTCTTCCACCATTTACATAATTTCATTATCAGGTAAAACACACTAATTGTTGAGTGTGCGTGTTTGTGTGAGGGAGTGCGTGGACAGGGTGAGCCAGCGGTTCCTTGGCAGAAATGCAGCACTAATTACAAAGCGAGTGGCAGCGCTCCAGAGTCAGGGTGTGTAAAAGCAACAAGCCATTTACACAGAGGCTAATAGATTCCTGAGCGCCGGCCCGGCCATTCCAGCAGTGTAGGGCAACATTTCCAGAGTAAAGCTGATGTTTTATTACACATTGTATCCTAATAATAGGTCAGTGCTTACATTCTAATGTGCAAAGCAACAAGCCACTTATTCCCATTCATTTAGCATTACCAGCAGCTTTGTATGCTGTTGATTGTAAGGCAATCACAAATAAAACAAACCCATCGGCTGCAGAGTCAGTCCAGGAAGAAGTCCCATCATAATCTCTCAGTATGCATAAAAGGCACAAAGGCTACTCAACAACATTTGCAGGCTTCATTGTTGATTCACAGCGATCCTTTAAATAGCTCACCTCATAGTTTGCTGCATCCTGTCCTGCCTCGAAGCTCTTATTGAGTACACACCCCAAAACTGAGGTGATCAGAGGTCCATGAAAGGACGAAATATACAGATAACTGTTGGCTGTACTGACAGGAATCAGAAATGCCACATGTTTTTTTAAATATGTAAAAAAACTAGAAGAGATTTTGGTCCTAGATGAAAAGATTGTCACTAGATTTATATTACTGAATATCTGAAGTTAGGCTTTATTTCTTAAAGTTGATCAATTCAAGTATTTAGTTTGCATGGTGTCTGGTGAGTTGTTGTTGACATCCTGTGTGTTTTCTGCGTGTGTGTGTGTGTGTGTGTGTGTGTGTGTGAGCCTTCCTTTGTCATCTCCTGCAGTGTTTTCGTCCACAAACAGCTGTGATGGTCGCTCCCTGTATCACGCTATCAAACTTCCCCTTCATGAAAAACAACATAATCTTGCTTGTTTGCTTGCTCAGCTGATGATTACTGACACAGACCATTCCAGGACACAGCTGTGCAGAGGAAGGACGAAACAGGCAGCTTTCTAGACAGAACAATGATACCGGCTGATTCTGAGAGACCCTTGGATATGTTCAGTGGCAACGCTGCCAGCGTTTCTGTATATGGCAAAAGGGATATGTGGTCCATTAGGATTGTTTTAGAGAAGCCTGAAAATCTAAAGTAGTAAAATAAATTTTATATATATATATATATATAGATATAGTATATAAGTATAGTTATATGATATTATATTATATTAGATGTAATATTATATTATACACTATGCAAAAGAAAAAAAAAAAAAAAAAAAAAAAAAAAAAAAAAAAAAAAAAAAAAAAAAAAAAAAAAAAAAAAAAAAAAAAAAAACAAAAAAGGATCCAGTTATACAACACGGGTTGCATTTTATGTGTTCATTCACTTTTCTTTTTAACTTGACTTTTTGTATTACTGTAAACTGTATTACACCAATCGCAAAAACACTTTGTCAGGTACCTCTGAACATTGTTTTGTTGATGAGGTCAGTGGCATGTTTCAGCCGCAGGAAGTGACCTCATGAGAGGTGTGACTGTAATCACAATAGCTTACGTTTTCCCAGTAAAAATGCAGTTTGAACACAATGAATTAAAATAAAATTCTTATTCTTAACCTGAATATTTATTTGAGAGCTCAGCTCAGCACCATGTAAAGTGTTCTAGTCATAAATATGTAACACACATGTTTTATTTAGCTTCCCATTTAAATGTGGAAAGTTTAGACTGAATAAGAGCTTAGTACATTATGAATTACATTTAAGATGCCCATTCCCATCCTCACTTATGTCTCATAAGTTGTTGTAGCAGTTTTTTGGAAATGTTCAAATGTTCAAAAATCCCTGTAGAACCTCAACCTTGATAAACACCATTAAAATTGTGGTGTGATTTTATATCGAAAAAACAATTTCTGTAAGAATGTAATTTTTCTGCGACACTTTGCTTCTGGAAATTGCTCAGAAATCCCCCTATGGCCAATTTCCGTTTGATAGCCATCCGTTTCCTGAATTCCCTCAGTCTTCTTTGTAGTTGTGAAGTTTCATGAGGCTGTGACTATAGATCTCTGATCCTCAAAGTCACACTAGGTCATGTTATACAATAAGGTTGAAGAAATGGTCTCACTACAAGGAAATGGCTACTTTGGGGAGTAACATCACAAATGAATTGTATACACAAAAGTCTCAGCCTTCCAGTCACACCAGTTTTTATATAGTGCCCAAGCTGCATAAGATTAGGATAAAGTGGTCAGGTCTGTAACGCAGAGACTTGTGGGTGCCCATAGAACACATTTTCATTTAGACATCTCAGTCATTGTTTGTTCAAAGTTTTGGTAACAGCTGTTTTTGCATTACTGTAACATAATTAGGACTTCTTATTTTATTTCCCTCATATAAAAAAACAGCTTTTGATCACTGTATTTCTCTGACTGTGTGTGTGTGCATATGTGTTAGTATCTCGTTAGAATCTCCCCTCATTAAATATTTTTTTCACACAGCCTGTCCATGTCTCAACCTTTGCGATTCACCCCCAGCAGTGTCTGCACCTTATTCCACTCTCTGGCAGCATGTTAGCCTGCTCTCTTCCCTCTATTCCTGCCATTTGCTATTTACACCAAATGGTTATTAATTACCAGATGGGGATGAGACTGGGAGGAGCCAGCTAGTCCTGCAGTGGCATTAGAGTGGCAGACTGCTGGGCTGTATGTCACATGTCCAGTTTAAACAGCCATTATATCTAATACAAGAATATAACATGTTAAATGCAGTTTCCAATACAGACAATTTCATTTCTTCTGTTGGAAGAGTAAGTGTTTGCACCTGTAGAACACATCCAGCTCCCCAGTTCACACACAAAAAAATCTCATTTGTTTAATCCATACATACACAGCGAATTGTAGTTTTAGGGGAAGAGCCTAGTTCCTTAAGAGATCGTTGCCTCTCTCAGCACGCTCTTGTCTTGTAAGGTTGTTCATTTTCAGTCATTTGCACTTAAACTTAAAGCTGAAACTAGTATCAGTGCTGTTGAAATAAAGTGGAGGACTTCTGTAGAGACGGGACTCTTGATTTTAAAGTTGATCTGCATTGGAAACAAGTGGAATTACCTGACCACCACGGCAGCTTTTCTCTCTTATTTATATAAAATAAGATGGATACTTTTTAAAGTGTGTAGCTTACACACACACTCTCTCTCTCTCTCTCTCTCTCTCTCTCTCCCTTTTTTCCTCTTTCTCTCGTTCACACAATGGCCTGACACCACATAGCTCTTCATCAGGTGCTGGCCGTCAGGGCCTCTTGCACGTGCAGACGATTACCTTGTCCCCTGATTGCCACCATACAGGAGGGGGAGGGTTTTTTTCTTACAAATTAGTGGATAAATAGATACCCCACCACCATCGCCACCATTCACCCCCCCCTCTCCTCCACCAACTCCACCCATCCACCCTGTGCCTAATGACGGGGGCTGGGGAGCGGTAATGAAAAACTATACATCACAATCAGCCGGACAGTCCTATTCATGGCTATGCATTATGCTCACTAGTCATAATCATCGCTTCCATGACAGAGAGATGTGGAGAGAGGAGAGGAGAGGAAGAAACAACGTAAAGAGAGAGAGAGTGTGATAGAAGAGATGTGTGAAATGGTGTGGGGAGGAGAAGAAATAATAAAATTGCAGGTAGGAAAAGGAGGAAATGGACGGAGTGAGTGCAAAGGAGTTATGAGAGGAGACGTAGAGGGAGTGAAACTCGATCATGGCAGAATAGGTGTTGGTCTTTCTTTATCTGCTTTTTTTTTTTTTTTTTTTTTTTTTTTTTAAGCATTACTTCTGTAATGAATGCACTGCTCACCAGCACACAGCTGCACTGCACTGAGAGTATTTTTCCTCTGATTACTGCTGTAATAGTTATGAGATTTGAGGACTGTAGTGGGCACCACCAAAATCACATGAAGGATTATATACTACAGCTACTGTACAATGGTTCAGGGTGTCCTCACCAGTCAAATACATTGATATTTTGCAGCACATGTTGCCAACATTCAGTGCCAATGCAAGAGGCAGTGTGTCCTTCATAATAAGACAAAAGGTGTCAGGCTGGTGGATGATGGGTGTTGTAGTTCGTCGATGATGTGATGATTTTTTTTTACCGAAATGTAACCATAAACTTAATACCTTAGTATATATACCATACCTTAGGCCCCAATACACAGTGATTCATTACATGTAACACTGTGCAAGATGGGTCTAATAAAATCTTCATTACAATCTATGTCAGGCTGTACAATAGATTTGATGCATGCACTGTAGGTCAGATAGTATGCAATGAATGTCTGGTGAGAGAAAAAGACATCAGCTTGTATCTGTTGTTTTTTCATGTTGACCAAAAAGACAAACAAAATAAAATAAATGTATTTCTAGTGTCATGCAGCAGAGGCGCCAGGCCTGCAAGGACTACTGAAAAATGTAACAAATGCATTAAACCTAAAAACATGCCTATAACCAGTGTTGTCATCTTACTTTTAAAAAGTAATTAGTTACAGTTAAAAATTACTTCTGCCAAAAAAAGTAATTGCCTTAGTAACTCAGTTACCACACTGTAAAAGTAATTAGTTACTCAGCAAAGTAACTGACATTATTTTTTATGTTCTACAATGCTATTATGTTCTATAACATCTTTAACGTCAAATATGTTTATAATAACTGATTGAAGAATAAAAACAGTACTTTAGAACATTTGGTATTTGTTTGAACTTAGCTTGCAGCCTGCCATATGATATGCACAGAAATAGCATGTGTTAGCATGTCTAGATGTGAGATGCTTCATAAGGTTGGAGTTGCTTGAGGTAGACGTGGATAGTATCTTTTTTCTGGGCATAGCTTGCATGATACATATACATTCTTGCCTTTAATTTCGACAAGGGAAAAGTAGTGCCGATACCTCCAGTTTGAGAACGCTATCTTTGAATTTCCCTGGCTCGTTGCTATTGTCCCTGTCCGGTGTGTTCAGAGGTAGTCGTGCAGTGAGACAGCGTAAGCATGGCATCTGCCCACCCAGCCAATCATGATCGCATTTGCAACGGTGTCATTATTATCCCAACTAAATGCTCTTGTCAGGCAGCTGATAAAGGCAAAGCTACACACCTCGTGCTTCATTGAACCAAATTGTAGTAACGCGCCACGTTACATTCCCAGTAACGATAACGCAGTTGCAAGTATAAGAAAAATGATTAATGAGATTACTCCGTTACTGAAAAAATAACGCTGTTAGTAACGCCATTATACTTAAACGCTGTTACTCCCAACACTGCCTATAACAATGTATGTTGTCTGTAGGTGTTTAACACAAAGACAGCAAAGTGATAAATACAAGTCTTGACCACAACAGCACATTGTCAGATGTAGTAAATGGTAAAAAGCACGTCATATTCCTACAAAGCAGCTACAACAACTAGGATGCTACAGGCTACTACAATATGTTTTTAGCTTGCTATCCATGGCCTCGCTGACAGAAAGAAACTTAAAGTGTAAATTTTGGGTAACTGTATTAATAAAATGCAATAGGAATTGAATAAAATATGCATACCTATCTTTGCGTTAGTGTATAATCACTTGAAAATAATAATATTATGTTTTTATTCTAAGAATGGGCCTTTTATATCGTAATATTCCACGGAGTCAACCATGTTGCACTGTCATGTTTCTACAGTAGCCCAGAACAGACAAACTAAACACTGGCTTTAGATGTAGAGTTTTGTGAGTTTTGCCGTGTTTTGCGGCAACCATAGTTTTTCCTTCATGCTTGAAATGGGAGGGTGAGTGGAGGGGGATGTAATCTGCATCTACACTGGTAGATGCAATAGAAAACAAAAGCTATGATTTATTGTAACTTCTTTCAGTTTTTTTTCAGCAAATACTTTGACGAGTACAATGTTAATAACTGCAGTATAAGAAAAGATCTGTTTTGGATGGGCTTAATCCACCGACTATTCTTGTACCTCGAGAATAGTAGAATTTTAAAAAAGCAAAAAGAAGAAGAGGAGATGAGGAGGAAGAACACAGTGACACAGACGTTAGAGGAAAGAAAAGAGAATGATATTTGACTTTTTTGCCCATCTATCCTTTCTTCTTCTCTCAAACAGATATGTACACACACAGTGTAGACACTAGGTGAGAACTGTATTTTTGCAGCTCATTAACCAGAATATCTCCTCTACATCGGCTTATTTGGCAGCCACTGCATGCTGAGCCTCTTCTGCCATCCACCATCCTCGGGACAGTAAATTGTAGATGGTGTGTGCGCGTTATAACATAAAGTCACAATGTGAAGGTGCGCTTGCATGGATTTGCCTGTGTTTGTTGGAGGTAGGTTGGCAGCAAGCAAGCAGGGGAGGAGAGAAAAGGAGATTGTCAGAGTGAAAAAAAGAATGACAGGCACAAAGTGAGGAAATGACAGAGGTATGGCAGGCACACAGGCACAGACGTTCACCCACAATCCTTTGGGGGAGCTTTGTATTAGGACAAAGCTGCGCAATAAAAGTCAGATCACATGATCACTTTGACTACAGTGAAAAACTAGACTCGCTAAAATACCCAGGGGACAAATAATAAGGTTCTCCTATCAAACATGTCTGTCGCCAGGTGTGTGTCTGTGTGTGTGAGTACAAGTGTGTGTTTTTGTGTTTGCAACCCAGTATGAGAGAAAAAAATTGGAAGTGTAGAAACATTTATATCTCACACATATACACACTCGTAGGCAGAGACACACACACACACACACACACACACACACACACACACACCTTTCTCGTTGGTCTGTTTTTATAGACTGGTCGCTTACAAGCCACCAAATGTCACCGCTGTTGTTAATCCCATACAGCCTGCCTAATGAGACCATACTTCACACACTCCCCTTCGAGTGTCTTTGTGTGTGTGGGTGTGTGCGCGTGCGTCTCCACTTAGTATCTATATGTTAACATGTCCATGAGTGGCTACGCATGCACGCTGGAAGTGTTGAGTGTGTGTGTGTATGTGTATCACCCCTGACCTTGCCCTCACCCACATCTCATTCCATCTCATTAAATATGTATATCTTATCACACAACCTTCTCACAACCTGCTCTCTCTCTCTCTCTCTCTCTCTCTCTCTCTCTCTCTCTCTCTCTCACACACACACACATGCACACACACACACACACACACACACACACACACTGACCATAAATAAATTTCAAGCAAGCGTCAGGGGCCGTTTTGTAGAGAGAAATGCAGAAAAAAGAGTAGCTTAGTAATGGGTTAGGTGAGAAATGAAGAAAAAAAATATGGAGGAAGGGTGCAGACTATTTCAAGTGGACAGTCGGGTTGCTTCGCTCTCTCTGTTCTGTCTCCATGTATCTCTCTGTGTGTCTCTCTGTTTCTTTGTGTACAGTGAGTCTTGATCGAATCTGTCCTAATGAGAATGATGTGCTCCAGTGATAAAACACGGCTATGGCCGCCTGTAAAACACAGAGCATCTCCGGCATTAATTATTGACCAAGCCGAGGTGCCACTGGAGGGGTTTACAAGGAGAGAAAACATTACATTGACCACCAGCATAGTTTATCACCACTGGACACTGGATTGTGCTCAGACAAAGTGGAGTTTTGCTTGTAGATCATGAGCTTTTGTTACTTTGCTGTGCAGTATTTTTTAGTGACATTAGTATTTTGGAACTTATGTCAAAATGAACTGCAAATATTCAAGTCATAAATTGAAGTCAAATATGTAATAAAACATACAATCAAATCGATTGTATTGATCAAGAAATTAGGTGTACTAATCTAATTAGGTGTACATGGTATATCAGATTAATAGGTTTCATAAATACATTTGCATTGGTTTACAATCACTCAAAAATGAAATTCTTGTGTTTTTGTTACCTCATAATGATCCTTTAATATCTGCAGGTCTTCTTCCATGGAGTCCTCCAGTAGCCCAGAATAGACAGACCAAACACTGAGTCATTTGTGATTTTCACGAGTGTCACAGCCACTAGTTTCTCCCACACTCTTGGAAGCAGATGGTGAGGCAAGTTCACAGCTTGATGCCTCTAAATCCTACATGCTGGACCTTTTTAAAATAATACTCTCTCTGTAATGTGACATATCTCCTCATTAAAAGTGTAAGTCTGCTCAAGAATAAATGTTGGAATGTAAGAACCAGGCTGGACAAAGACGGGGCAATAAATAGTACAGTACAGCACTCATCATGTAGGATCACCTATGCTTGAAGGTGAGTGTTGAGTCACAGCACAAACGCCACCTGTTGTTTTCAGTGGCTTTCTCTTTCTACATCTCAGCAATCAACCGTCCAGTTACCCCAGTTACTGACCCCAGTGTTAAAGCTGGGCAGACTGTGCGGCTGCTCACATGGAACAACATGGTAAAGGTCAGTTTTATATCACAGCAGTTTTAGCAACAACATGTAAATGCTACTTCAAAAACATAAAAACAATGTGTGACTATCTTAATTTTAGACTAGTCGACTACTCTAAAATTTCTGTTTAATTGTTGGCAAAAGTAGTCGCAGGAACAATCCTACTTTATAGCAGATGTTTTGATAGCTGTCATATTGGGGAAAAGTTCATGCAATGAACTGTCTGTTGTTGAACCCCCACAAACTCTATGGAGGAGAAGAAAGATGATGCTTGGATAAGGAATTGACTGACGATGTTGGTATTGACACTGATGGGACATTTCTGCCTGTATTAGAGAGACACAGTAGAGAGATGAATGAAGGGACTGAGGGGAGAGTGAGGCAGGGAGTGACATGTAGCGAAGTCCCCGGGGTAACTTGAATTGAGGACATTGCAGTTCATGGTAGCCTTTTAAGCTGTAGGCCACTGGAGCACACCTCCAATGAACCTTCAGTCCACTCATATTTGAATGCATGTTTTAGCCCTTGAACCTGATGCAAGGTACACTTTGACTTGCATCTTTAAGTTTAAAATCTTGAACCTGGCTCCAAATGTAATCTCAGGGTTGCATGCATGGGTCCAACTTGATCCATGCTAAAAAGAAATCTCTTATCTGGTTAATCAAGCAGCAGTCGAGTTGATCAGATTTTACGCACACACACACACACACACACACACACACACACACACACACACACACACACACACATGCAACACATACACCAAGGTGACAAGCAGCGGGGTCAAAGCTACGATCGATGACCAAACAGGGAATCACACACAGTGGCTGTGTGTGTGTGTGTGTAAAAAGCGAAAGCCAAAACAATGGCCCATCAGATTGAAACTGACTTCACCTTGTATCTTTTGGCCCCGGCTTGCAACAATAGATTGGACAGGAAATCCAATGGCAAGCTGAGAGACAAGGCGAGGAGAGGAGAGGAGAGGAGAGGGGGATGGAGGAGCAGAAAAAGAAAAAGATTGCTAATATGCTGCTGTTGTGGAGGTGTGTGTGCATGAGAACTGCACGTGAACATAGAAGTTAATGTATGTTTCAATAATGCGTAATGTTCAAGGATCTGTAGTCAAGTGTGTGTGTGTGTGTGTGTGTGTGTTTTTTTTTTGTGGGTGAACAGAGTGTGATTGGTGTGTGGCGGGTGACCTAGCCCATTTTAATCTGTGGCAGAGAGAAGATGTGGTGAAAACCATTATCACCGTCTCCCTGTCGCTGATAACAGCCAACTAATCTGTTTGCTGGAGGTATTGAACAAATGCACTTGTGCCATGGACGGACAGGGAGAGAGGAGAGGGAGGGGGTGAATGGGGAGATAGGAGCATGTGTGTGTGTGTGTGTGTGTGTGTGTGTGTGGATGGGGGGGGTCGGAGAGGGGCTGATGAAAAATGAGAGGATGAGGAGGTTGGGAAAACTTCCCCAGCAGCGGTGGCCTCCCTGTGACAACAAGAAAGGAGAGAGAGATGAGGAAAGAGAATGAACAAGAGGTACAGACAACGCGGGCGGATGGTGGAAACAAATTTAGGTAATGACAGAGACAGATGAAAAGAAATGAGAATGGATGAAAAAATAGAAGAGAGACAAGAAAAAAGAGAAGAGAAGACACGGTGATGGTGGTGAGGGAGTCATGGGAATGGATGTGCTGGATGCTGAGGGTTACTGATCCTGTGTTAGAGGTAGAAAAGAAAATTGAGATTATTATTTTAATTGGTTTCTTTGATTCCTGAACAAAGAGTCAAATTTCAAACTTTTATATGCAGTATTGTAAATATAACTCAGAAAGACTGTCTGGCATGTGTTATGATATGCAGTCTTAAGAAGTGTATGATTTAACTTGTTTTCCATGGTCTAGTGTTAAAAAGAACAAAATAACAGAAATCACAAATCAAATTGCAATACTTCTAGTATTTCAGTATTACAGGGATTCAACAGGGGGGTGGTCTCTGCCCCCATCCATCCACCACCTCCTCTACAGCCATGTACTGTCTGAAACCACTGCTGTGCACATCCTGTTGTGCACGTGTCCTTCTGAGGGTTTCAGTTGCACTATGACACTGAAGGTTACACAAATATCCAACAGAAGCTCTCCAGGAAGTGACCCAGAACATTGAAGCAAAGGCCGTGGATTTGTTCCTGCAATGCTCCTTAGGTGAAAATGTTTACACTCAAGCCATTTACTCTTCATAGTAAATATTTAGTAATTCAGTCACAATCTGGAAAAAGCTCTGCTCTTAAAGGAAGCTCTCAAAACATCTGAGCAACAGTGTATTTTGCTTACACATGCATGTATATTAAATCTTAATTCAGAAAAGTAAAATCCTAGCACTTAAAGATGAGGCTGGGTGGTAAAGGATCATCAACAGATCAGTGTCAAATTGTAATGGCTGCTCTGTACACCTGTATGAATATAGTCGGAGGTGACTTGTCAGCTGGTAGACGGAAGCAGCTCCGTCAGCTGTGTTACAGCCGGAACACATCGCAGCCGTGCCCAGTGAAATTTAGGAGTTACTCCTCCAAATTCAGTCGCTTCTTTTATTTTTCTACCCCTCTCTCCCTCACCAGTGAACCCAATATATTGAAACTCTGTCTATATTTTCAGAAATGATTGGAACGAAGACTGATGACTGAGATATTCTTTGAAAAACAAACTCAATATCATATTTGTGCTTCTTAGTTCACTACACCCATCTGACTCATTCACCATTGACGGTGCCGTTAAGGGTACTTGGCGGTGGTTGGGTGGAGAGGTAGTTGGGTGTTACTGCAGGCCCCGGGGCTAGCAGTTAACCTGAGCTCAGAGAGCCTCTCCTATGAAACGCTGAAGATTGCAGAGATGTTAAAGAAGAGACGAGGTGGGGTGGAGTGGGGATGTAACACCCTGAGCAGTATGTCAAATATAAGGAAGGACATACTTCTCCTGTTTCATCTTCCCCCTTTTACACCTCTCCTGCTTCCACTCTACCTATAACATCTGTTCTTCTTTTCTTTTCCATAATAGAATGACTCTACATTTCCATTTTGTATCCTTGTTGTATCCTGTCTTACTCTCTTTCTCTCTGTATCTCTCTCTCTCTTGTGTCATCTCTTCACCCCTCACTATCTCTCTCATCCCTCCCTCCTGCTCTGCTGAGGCCCTGGGGCACCATCCGACTGCACTGGCTAACCCTTGTATAAGTTTTCCAATTCCAATTCCTGCTGGATTATGGCATGGTGGTGACGAGGGGACATTTCCTCTCTGATTATATATTTGATTCAATGGCATGATTATTGGCGCAGTGTGTGTGTGCGCGCGTGTGTGTAGATGGAGAAGGTGATGATGTTGAGAGTGGGAACGGAGACCTTGACCTCACCCAGGGGACAATGGACATATTTGTGCTCTATCTCTGTACACACACACGTGAATGTGTGGATGTGTGTTCCATCCCCCAAAATCCATGCTTGCAGATGACTGTGCTTATACACACGCATGCATGGCACACACACACACACATAGATACACACATAGATACACACCTCTTCACCTTCTAGCCCTGAGGTTAGGGGCTGTAGATGGTAGACATGGAGATTGGTTTTTAGTTAAATGTCAGTGGAGGTGAAAGTACTACCCAAAGGCCTCTCTCTTTTTCTCTCTCTCTCTCTGTCTTCCTCATACGTATTTCTCGCAGTTGATCATACTCAAAGCAATAAATACAATTACTCAGTACAATACAAATCCCTATTTTGGGAGGATATTATGGTGGTTGAGTCACTCAGGTTCAGGCTGGCAGATACATCTTTGCTGTCCCTTCAGTTTCTCTTCTACGGCTAACACGTGGAAGTTTGTCATTTTCTTGGCTATTTACCCGTTTTTAAGATATTTCAGTGAAGACAACTTCTCTTTATATTAACGGCGCTCATAGTAGAGACAGCAAATGAACATCCAATTTTGCAGTTCTCTTAAGCTTTAGAGCATTTTAGCCCTGTTAAGCTCAATGTTTGGTTTCACTGCCCGCAACTGTTTTCAGCCCTCCTGCTCTCATCAGCATTGTTTCCACAGCAGACAGCTGCTTTCAGCAAACAAGTCCTGAGAAACCCACTTTCAACTAGCAGCCTAGCACCAAATGGATTGAATTAGTGACTAACTGGTGAACATAGTGGAGCATTTAGCTGCTTAAGCACCGGAAAGTGAATATTGGACTTGAAGTTGTCACAAGCCTGCAAACACAACTGATGTTGCTTTGTCTTCTAAATGAGGAAATGGGCAATAGGCGTATACATGCAGGAGCTGATTCTGATGATTGATATTGATGAAAAATGATCAAATTCACCAGGCAGTCACTCTGCCTTTGCAGGCTGCTAACAGGACAGCTGGCTGCGAGTGTGTGGCACAGATTGTATGCTGCCATGGGTGTCAACATGCCAGCTGCTGTTCCTTGTGAACACACAACCAAAAGAATCTGCTTGTGCATCTGTTGCAGCCTGTGGCTTTAACAATAGTGTTGCCTTTGTAAATAAAAATAGTCAAAGCGACTGCCTTGGCCTTTTCATTGTTAGCGAATAGAAACCAAAAAAGAACCACAGATATTTGACTTGTGTCATCATCAGTTTGTTCCCACCAGTGGAGATTTGACAGCTGGATCATGCCAAAGACACGAAAACCTGCTTCAGAAAGCTGGCATCCTGTCCAGAGTGAATATTTGAATACTTATGTATGTTTGTGTGTGTGGCCTGTCCTATTTAAACCCAGATGTGTCAATCAGCTTGGGGTGGCAGTTGTCAAACTGGTATTCACTGCACCAGACCCAGAGGGATGACACACACACACACACACACACACACACACACACACACACACACACACACACACACACACACACACACACACTGGTATTCAGAGATCATGTCCTGAAGGGTTGTTATTGTCCTAACATGGGCCGTACGTTGTCTGTCCACCAATCTGATCACACGGACCACTAAACCTGAACACTGCCCCTAACTCTGTGTGTGTGTGTACGTGTGTGTGTGTGTGTGTGTGTGTACTTAATGAGTGCTGACTGACAGCTGTCACAAAGCCTCAGAAGCAACAGACCGAATGTACTGTGTGTGTGTGTGTGTGTGTGTGTGTGTTTGTGTTACTGTATGATGCATTGGGTGTGTGTCTGTATGTGTGTTTTGCGCCTCCAGACAGAAGAAAAAGGTCAGTATCTGCTAGCTATATGACTGTTGGCCACACTGGACCGATGTTTTATACACACACGCTTTGCCCACAGAAGAACGCTGATTGTAGCAGATGGTGGTTGTTAAAGTAGGACACACACACAGGCTCACACCTGCCTGCCAGTGTGGACACACACATCACTGCCTAGAGTCTTACTGGGCTCAAAAAATAGTCGATGCCCATTGTCAGTAGCAGTGTTGAGACTTTGAAAGACATGGGCTCACTCACATGAAGCAAAATAACTTGATTTCTGGAGAGGCTCCATTAGTTTTCTATGCTAATAAAGATAAGTTTTAAAGGGGAAGCATTTATTTTTTCTATAGTATAATTTAATAGTTTAATATATCATTCTTATTATTACATTGACACATTGATACATAGAAAATTTCTGAAAATGTGTGTTTAGTAAAACAAGTAATTTTCTAGGTAGTGTAAGTTGCTGTAAAACACATTACATTGATAATATGAACATAGATTTATGAAATATTTAAATTACAGATAATTATTGTTATTTTACATAAATTTGTATGTAATTTAAGAAAGCAGAAAAAACTTTTATACTTGTGTACAAAAATGAGAAATAACTTGGCATTCTACTTAAAACAACAGTTTGGTTCTTAATTTACAGATAATGTCTGTAATTTTACAGAGTTATGAAAAAAAGTAAAACTGCTGTAATTTTTTAAAATGTATTTATTATATTATACAGTGAAAGAGTAAACAGAAGTAAATCTAGTGGTAAATACCAGAAAGAATTGAGTTCCTGGTGAGTTTTAAGGTTATCCGAGTCCGAGCTGAACACACAGACATACTGTAGACATATTACAAACATATGGTTGATGCATACAGTATTAGGATTAGCTGTTAGTTGCAAATGTGTCTAAAAGTAAAATTTGTAACACAAATAAGTCCAAAGTATCCACTGTAACTAAAATCCTACACACTTAAATCTATACAGATTGCTCAGATCAACACAAAACAATGTTAAACATTTAGTGTTTTCCTCCGTCATGTTTATATTCCATCATACTAAAAATATGCCAGCTTCAGTCTGTTGACACAAAGCACTAAGCTGTTTCATAGTGTTATTATTATTATTTCAGACTCTCAACTTTGTTCCGCTTGCTTCTCTCAAGTGCAGTGTCTATTTGAACCCAAGCACCACGGGAGCTGGATGGCAGAGGAGAGAGGCCGAGGCAACAAATGAGCCAATTTGGAGACACAAATGGCCCAGTATAACACTCTCCCATAGTTAAACCCTAAAACAATGCACAGCAGCAGAGAGCGAATGTGACATTAGTGGTTTCGAGTGTATCCCTGTAGGCCTATACGCCGTCTCTGTGTGTTGTCGCTGTGAGTAAGTTAAATGTACAATACGAATTGTCCATAACTCTGGGAAACCCTCACACACTGTGATGCGGCACATGAAGCCAAGCATGAATAAGTAATGAATTACTCATTAGCTGTCACTCGTTGGAGAAGTAGAGTCATCAATGATATCACTGATTCATTACACTACTTACCTACTGAGACTGTTTCTACTTTTTTCTAATTCTCTCTAAATTGATCTATTCATTGATACTGCTACTTGTTACTGGTCAAAAAAACTTAAAACTGAAGTTGTCATGATTTCCAGAATTTTAAACCAAAACCAGTACTCACTGTGTTCACTGTTGCTCAGTAGACTGCACAGGAGGGCTAAAGCGAGGTGGAGATTGTTGACTAGTTCATTGTTTGCAGATGGTGATGTTCTCATGTTCTAAAAACTTTTACACTTTAGCTGCTATCCAGAGTAAAATTAACAGAGATTGTAGCTCTTTAATCAACTCTAAGGATAATATGTAGACACTTGTCAACATCACACAGTGTAAAGATGACAGATATTTAAACAGACAAGCTCTTAATTACCAAAGCAATTTACCACTTTCAACAAGAAATCAAATGAAAACTATTATTTTAAACATATTTTTACTATTAGCACAAACAAATATGTAACTTAAATTTGACTATCGATTGCTACAAAACTCATCTGTTGCTGAACTTTACAAAAGCCACTTTGATTACAATCTATGTTGTAGTGGGATTTGATGACATCTTTTAAGAGATGATGGCAAAAAGACATAACATATTTTAAATCAATAACATATTTTGTTAGCATAATGTTGTTATTACCGAATAATGGCCCAAAACAATGAACAAGTGCCAAGCTGCACGAAACTGAAATTTCCCTTCAAATGCCCGGTAGTCCAAACCAGCAACCCTCACACCCTACTCCTGCCAACATGGCGGCCGTCTGATAAATGGCCGTCCCTTGTGCCTATAAACAACAATTTCTCTCTCTCTCACACACACACACACACACACACACACACAGAAAGGGCTCTGCACTCCATTCTAGCCCACTAATTCCTATTCATTTAAAACAGCCACCAGGGCACGGCGTAGCCTGGCCCGGCCCCAGACACCAGCCATTCATTATTCAGCTGCTTGCTTTATGAATGGCTTACAGGTGGATGCTACACCAGCAACTGAACAACACTGCTCGTAAATCACAACACATGCACACATAAATATTTTTTACATTTTCTTTCTTTTTTTTTTTTTTTTCCTTTTTTGAGTCCTGTGTGTGTGACCGTGAATGGGGGGTGCACGATGTCGTCAATTTCCCTCTATGCACTTTCTCTTGTTGCTGTTTAATTAGTAATGAGGACAAATATTTGTTTGTTTCCAACACTGAAGGAGGGAGGGGAAGCAAGAGAGAGAGAGAGAGAGAGAGCCCACCAGACTAAATTGGTTTCCCTTGGTTTGCTGTCAGAAACAAACTGTCTATCTGTTCTCTCTCCATAGGCAACCAATGATAGAGGAAGCCTCTACACTGAGTGTGATTGTGTGTGTGCATGTAAACCAACACAAAGTGCAGGGCAGCTGTTTAACATAGTCTGTGGTATAACTAATAGATCACACTGTGTTACATTTGTCAACGTGACACTTTCTCCTATATTGAGTTACACTCCAGGGCTTCTTCTCTCCATTCTTCATACTCCTCCTCCTCTCGCTCTCTCGCGCTCTTTCTGGCCATCTCTACTCTTTCTAACCTCTGCAGTCGTTCTCGGGTTCTCTCCAGAAATCACGACCTAGGCTTACAGACAGCGAGAGAGACCAGCCTACCAGAACAATGCACTGGTCCGGTCAACATGTAGACACCACTCTCATCCACCAACTATGATGGATGACAAGATGGACTGTGTGTTCTGTCATGAGAGTTTTGTCATGTCAGGGTCCGCTCAAGTGATTCTTTTTGTAGAACCAAAAGATACTACAAGATGGTTTCACCTCTGTCTGCACATACTCATACATGTTTTTTCTCGTCTTCTGCTGAAGGTAAACTGTATTTGATGCAGCAGAAATCAAATTCATCCACAGGGATCAATAAATTTTCATAGGGACATTTCAGTGACATTGGTTCAGTGATATCTCATTCTTGAATAAAAAACTCCAGTAATATCATATCTGCAACAATCAATTCACGTGTACATGTGGGTTTTAAAATAATACTAAATAATAAAAAAGTAGAAAATCTTGTATTGGTACACTTATGTCCATTAATTGTATTCTTTGTATTTTACTGGAAATGGTATGACAAATATTTTTTCCTATGCCCAACTGATGATCATATCTCAAATATTGTGGGGTAGAAGTCCAAAACAACGTCACATGATGTCCCCCCTCTGTCTCTCTGCTGCATTAAAAAGTGTGTATCATTTCCAGTTTCCTGTGCTTACCTTCCTGGTAACATAAGTTTGGTTTGACTGTCGGTAGGCTACATATCTTTGCGGAAAGCCCTGGTTGGATTCAAAACTGTGTCTGTCTCTTTTAATTTCAGTGCTGTAGTTTACAATACATACATGGATAGGTTCACCAATGTTAGTTGAATTGACTTTAGTTGGATTCAACATCAAGCCACTGTTTAATATGCATTGTATAACCCTAGCAAAAGAAATGCTTTGACAGTCAAAATATACGGAGTGAAAGTTTATTAGGTTATTTTCCAAGACCTTGGACAGCTCCTACAGTCACAAAGACTTCACTTACTTGTAAACAGTGCACTTGCTCTTTTTAATGACTTTCCATAATGAAATCAAAGATGTTAAAATTGGTTAGATTGCCTTTGGTTCACATGCACATGAACAACAGAACAAACCTGGACCTCATTATTTACTGTAGCAATTTCTCACTTTATGTTTTTGCACGTTTTACATACATGGAGTGTGTGTGTGTGTGTGTGTTTGTGTGAGAGTGGTGGTATTGCAGTCATGATTGATAGGCCCCTCTCTTTCTTCCAGATGCTTCCACTCAGCTCGTCTTTCACTGCCAGGCCTCTGATTCTGTTTCCACTCTGTCACTCACTCACAGAAAACACACCTACAACGCTATGTGCACACACACACACACACACACACACACACACACACTGATTCTGTCTCCAGTTCGTCTGTCACGCAGATACACACCGTGATATGAAAGCTGTATGTGACAGTGCATCTAACGGCACTCTCAGCAGCCATGCTCATGCACACTCACACACACTCTCACACACGCTCCGTGCCGCTCAGCGTTGTTTTGTTTTCCCCAACTGACCTCTTGAAGAAAATAGCTTGTTTCAGGCTGTGTTATCTTTGCAGTTGTCAGGTAGACAGATAAAGATTATGGTTAAGATGCTCTCTGTGTGTGCCTGTGTTTGTGTGTATTCATGGGTTTGGTTCAGGGAGATGAATACATGGACAATTCACAACATACATAGTAATTTTATAGTATATAGTACTTTATATAGTCGTCCTTCTTCACATCAGACATTCCTTAGTTGCTGAAGTGAAGAGGTTTCAAACTGTGACATACTCATGACGTACCTTTGACTTGTTTACATAAACAACATCATTGATTATGGAAATGCATCGGTTTGTATAATGTGCTTCGATGTGTTGCAGTGTAGTGCTGCACCATGTCAAAGCATGGATTCCCCTGTAGAATAGTCTGCAGATAAAAAAACCCTCACCTAGCTCAGTATTTTAGACAGAGACCAAACAACGTGGTGCTCATGGTGCATCTAATTGGAAATGGTTTATCACAGCAGCAAGCTGCTCAAATTAAGTGAAAAGATTCCAGAGTGCTTTGACAAGACGGCAGTAGCAGCAAATCTTCAAAGTCCTGTTTACTTCTTGTCCCCACCCTAAGATGATACATTAGGATTTCAGCATGAAGAACATGTTTCTCTTAGTAGTGACTTTAAATATATTTAAAAACATCTAAGTGTTTCTTTATTGCCCACATCTTACTTTTATGGTAACATCCTCATGTGATGTTGTTATTCAGCCATTTTATTGTTTCTGTCAGATCTGAGGCACAATGAAAACCAAAGGGAAAGAGCTGTGTGACTGATTCTGTCTGCATACTTCAAATTATGTAACTAAACTACATAAGCTCATGGAATGATCAACGCTGATGTGAACATACATCTTCAAAGACCTTTTATTAAGACCAGCCTAATGCACTGTTCAAACCAAATTAAGCATTGTGGCGAATTGCTGCAGTGTTGTACCACTGTGGGGTGTCAAGGGGGTCTGTGTGTTTATGTGTGAAGAACGTGGATAGCGTTCAGCTTCAGTGACATTTCAGGCTGACTGTGGAAGAGTTTGATTGGTCTGATCTTACGATTGGCCATTGTAACATGGCGTTGGGTTGCCTCTTGGTTGATTCTGGCACAACTTCTCCACTGCAGGTCTTGGCACTGTTCTTGGGGCCTGCATCACCTCAGCTAAAACACAGTACTCCCACTCAAATGAATGGAAAAACCTGCACCTCGCCGCAGTGCCTAAGGCTTATATTGACTGCTACTTTCTATACTGAAAGTAACATCATGATCATTTTGAGCTTTTGAAACAAATGACCAATGCTATTCTGCTTCTAATGGAGTGAAGTGTGTGAAGGAAGCTGTACAATGACCCTGTTTAACCGTAGTTGTATATAAGCATAGTTACAGAGGTCCTTTGCTGAGCTTGTTGTGTGGCAGTTAGAAACTAACCAACCCCTCTGAAAAGCAGCCAGCTTAGAAAGGTTCAGAAAACACACAGGACTAACTACCTGCACATACACACACACACACACACACACACACACACACACACACACACACACACACACACACACACACACCCCACACACACTTGCATGCACCATGATTCATAACCCAGTGTGCAGCCTTTTGACACAAAGGCAATAGGAGCAGCAACCTGTACAAACCTGGACTTTTATTCCTTTCAATTTGTCTTGCTTAAAAAACAAACCGGCCGTGAGCCAGTGAATAAATAAATAAAGCAGTAGGCGCTGAGGGAGGGAGAAAGGATGGATGAATGGCCCCATCTCAGCAGTGAGGAAAGAGGGAGGGGGTAAGACCTACCCTGGAGAAGAACGTCTGGGATATATGTGTGTGTTGGCATTTCATTGTGTGTACATATCCCTATAGGAGCACACATGCCATTTTATGTTGGCACATGTGTATTTTTACCAGTGTCGACATGTGCAGCTGTGTGTGTGTGTGTTTGTGCTTGTGTATGAATATCATTGTTTGTTCATATTTGTTTTTGTGAGCATGTGATGTGTTCACAGGTACATGTTTCACACGTCTGTCTGCGTGTGTGTGTGTCTGAGCAGCTGTCACCTGGCCTGCTGCTGATCAGAGTGTGTGTGTAGCCACAACGTTTCATCTATCAGAGCTCGTCCCAAACAGACAGAAGCAGGCGGGACGGTTCCCCCTTCCTCCTCTCAGCCTGGGACTGTGAGCCTTCTTCGCAGAAACATACAGCATTATATTTTCCTGCATGGCTTTAAAGTGCATCAAAAGAAAGGTCATAAATTAGCAGCGTACAGGAAGAAATGTAACTTTAAATCAAGCCTATGAACCATATTCAGATACAGTATTACCACAGCACTGTATGAATATTGTCATAATGGTATACAGTCGTCCCTCGCTATATCGCGGTTCACTTTTCGCGGACTCGCTGTTTCGCGGATTTTTTTAGTGTAATTTTGCATGCTTTTTTTTACAGTGTACTGTACAGTATGAACGCGCATTGTGTTCTTCGTCCTAAATTGGCTAAGGGAGAACCACACTTGTGTTCTGTGTCCTGATTAACTAAGGGAGTACTGTACAAAATGCGTGTAAAAAGGTGTAGAAAAGTGTGTGGTTAGGGGTTTTACAGCCTTAAAACATGTATAATAATTGTAAAACTTACTTCGCGGATTTCGTTTATTGCGGGTCATTTTTAGAACGTATCCCCCGCGATAAACGAGGGACCACTGTACTACTTGAAGCGACATTACATAGTCATTGGTATTTTGTGCCTCCAGTTTCAGAGTGTAGGCAGCTGTACACGTGTATTTGTTATGATCACAAACAAAAACTAGCAAGGTCTACAACTTTGCTAACAGCCAAACGTGTGCACGAGTACAACAACACACAGACATAGCAGCCAGCTCATATTCCTTACTAGTCCAACAGCAGGAAGCCTAGCTCGGTGTCTGTCTTTCAGCTCTCGCCAATGACTAAAAATCAATTGCAGATTTACTCTTGTCCAGCGGCTTCTAGCTCGCTGACTCTCTCTTTTTCCTCTCCTGGCTTCCTCCGTCAACATCCCCTTCAGCTTTCTTGCCTCCGTCATTACGTCCATAGAGGCTGCCTAACGCAGTTACATTGTCCGCTTGTCCAGTTCTGGTTCTGGTAAAACACTGTCTCTGCTCCCCATTTGCATTCCCCCATAGCCTGGGCCTAAAAACTTACTTTAGTTGGTGCTCTGAGCTCACAGGAATAGCAGCCTGGTAAATAATCTGAGCTTAATTTAGCTAATGAAAAAAAATAGCAGCTATAGTTCACAACAGTTTACTGCACTGTCCATCAGGAAACAGAAATCACAGAGTTGAGGCAGAGCAGCCATCAGCCGGAAACCAGAAAAACATTTTCTCCATAAAATATAACCCAGTTTTACCAGGGTCAAAGAAATAGCTGTGTGACTTAGTGCTGTAAAGCATTACGCACTTCTCGCAGGTGATCGTCCCCGGAGCACAAAGGTACATAGTGCAAGAACAGAGGTAAAGGGTAGAACGTGGGAATCCCATTGACACAATTCACCTGATTATACATCATTATTATTATTATGAGTACAAACAAACACTTTAGAAACATGAAAAATAATATCTAACTACTAGTTTGTCTCTCAGTTTTTAGGCAAAGTAATACTCACTGTGAGTATTCTTATGATTAAGATGATGAAGGATTCATATGTATGGATTCATCAGCATCTGTTGCTTTTGTGCACCTTCTCAGACATGCTACAAATGTGCAATTGCGACACACTTAAAATAGTGAAACATGCTATGAAAGGCGACCAATTATAAAACCTGACATGACAGATCGTTGTAATATATCCAGAGAACACACCCTGTCTGTTAAAGGTAATTATTAGAAACCTCCTGTCAGAGTCCCTGAGGCAACCATAGTCTAAGGAAAGACACTCAATGACTCACATTAGTTAATGGTAGTTTTTCTCCATTTTGTTCTCTCTGACTTTTCTTTCATCTCTTATTTTGTGAACCAGTCTTCATCATTCATTCATCCCTCTCTGTCTTCATGCATTGAGTGTTTATAATGGCTTCAGGTTACTGATATCTCCTTCCCTTCTCTTCAGCTACCTGCTATAGTGTATAGAGATGACAGTAGCACTTGTGTATATATATGTGTGTGTGTGTGTGTGTGTGTGTGTGTGTGTGTGTGTGTGTATATATATATATATATATATATATATATATATATATATATATATATATATACACATTTATTTGTTTATTTATTTATTTATTTAAAGAAATGCCTGAAGCAAAAAGACAAAATGAATTGTGCATGTTTTTTCACAGACACTTCAGTTTTGATTTGTAAACATGAACAACTTTCCGCTCTGGGGTTTGGTGGATATGGGAATCATTACTTAACAGCAAGTAGAGCAAAAACATTAAATATCTCATCGCTCCCTCTCCACTTCCTCCCAGCCCCTCTCCACCTTCTTGCTCCCTGGACTGCCCTGTAGTTTAAATACACACTTTCCTGGCAACAACACAGCATTGATCCTGGTCAGCTCATACACACACACACACACACACACACACACACACACACATACACACACAGCTGTACAAGTCAAAACCCAGGAGATTGTTCTGTTAGAAGTGGATTAAGGGGGGACATGGCACTAAGTGCTTGGTGAGCGTGTGTGTGTGTGAATGGCCAAGCCAATAAAGCAAGTATGTTTTATGACAAGTCAAACGAGCCCAGTTCAATACCTCATAGCACACGCCAAATTGTGTTGCGTGGACGACACACACACACAAACGAAATAATGTGTGTACAGCAAAAATGATTTCATGCTAAATTTTCCAGCTCTGATGAAAGTAATACAGAGGAAGAGTACACATGCATGTACAGTACACAATAATGATGGTAATCACACATGTAACCAGTAGTAATAGGAAGACCAACATGAATCTGAATACTGGATAAGAGGATAAGATAAGAGCAGTCAGCATGCAAATGTAAAGTTGTGAAGGCCAGATGAGTCCCTCTGGTACAGTACACTGATACATTTGACATGCGATATTTGCACACACCCTCGTCACATCTTGTCCTCTTACTCAGGACAGATGCTTTTTTTTCCTACGGTTATGGATGAAGGTTATTTCTGGCCTGCACTATCTAGTTAGTCTACTATTTAACTGCTGGATCACAGTGGAATGGCTGATAGAGGCTGACCAGTTTTCTTACCTACATAAATGTGTTTAAGATAAGTCAGCGGTTAAGGTGGAAATAAGTGAACTGAGAGTTAGGCCGTGAAAATGATAATTCGTACGTTTTGGTGCAAATATCTTGAATTTTGCAATATGTGTGATATGGCCTGTAACCAATATCTCGATATTTTTAAGCTATATCGCGATACACGATATATATCTCGATATTTTTGTTGTTGTTGTTTTGTATTGTTTATTTCTAATAAATAATGTCATTATTACCTTGATAGCATTGTAATTGCTCAAAATCAATGTAGAACAGTAGATTTACACTTGCTGTATGAGACACACCTCTTTTTATAGCACTTGTCATATTTTTTTATGAATTTTCAATATATTTCATAATGTAAATATGAGCATTGAAGCAGTGCAGGATCATACTTGGCTTATGAGACACACTTTTTTTAAATAAAATTTTAACCGTGTTTTATAAATAAACGTAAAAAATATCTTATTTTTTAATCTTTATTAATAAAGTGTCCACACGCTGCAGTAAGCTAGCGCTGACTTTCCCAGTTTTCTCAAAGTATTTGCCATAAAGTCGGCAATAAGGGCGCACTTGAAAATATTGGAGCAGCTGACGTGACCACGCGAAAACGAGAGACGGCTGGCGTGACCGCAGTTGTTTTTCTTCGGAACCAAGTCGTCCGTCTCCATCTTCAATTAACTCGCTTGGGCTCTTCACTTCACTTCTCTCCTCACTTGATACAAAAAGTACGCATGCGCGCAGGGGATTTTTCTGGGTGGGCGGGGAAGTGTGCTGCGTGCTGTGAGCACCAGGAGTGACACAGGCAAAACTCGGGAGAATTAAATGCCGACGGCTTAAAACATTTACATGACATAATCATTTCATACATCTCACGTAGAACAAGCCGCGATATATCGAGTATATTCGATATATCGCCCACCCCTATGTGTGATGCAGTGTGGAGATACATTAAGGTTTATTTGCTTTCTGTGTCATTCATCTAGGTAACATCTAGGGTTGTGAACGATAAACTGATGCGACCGGATATTCGGTTTAACAAGTAAGAGATATGGCTGCATCGGTAGCAGCCTCCTCAATCGATACGAATTAGCCATGAAGTCCTAGATGAATCGGTTGTAGAGTCATGGATCGGGTATCACGAGACTTGGTGGCCTCACACACTTCAGGGAAAATCCCCCAGGCCCGTTCGCGTGCAGGACGGACCAAATATGGTCCTTCTTCAAACCCCACCAGGAGCATTTCAGAAGCGAGTGTTTAGCACACCAGACTTTGTTTACTTGCTCAGATTTGGCCATTTTCCCGGTGTGTAAATATGATACGTAGTTAATTAGTTTTGCTTTTGTCTGTTTTTACGACCGACAGTTTGCACGGGGTGTTTTATTTGGAAAATCCACCGGATTCTATATTAACCATTAACCATATTAAATATTAACCATATAATCAAATCAAATTGTATCGTTCTTACACTGTATCGATTCGTATCAAATCGGTCTGTAATAAAAGTATATCGTTTTTGAATCGTATCGTAACCTGTGTATCTAGATGTGTATCAAATCATTTATCACAGAGAGATGTGCAACCCTACTAACATCGTGCTGCCTTTTTGGCTAACAGTGACAGGCTGTCACAAAGATGTCATAAGAGATGAGTTAAATTTTCAAACAGTCATTAAATTTAAAAAAAATCAAATGGTTCATGCAGATCATGATCTTCGAAGAATGATCGAAAAGTTTCGAATAGTTGAATACTGACTAATGTTTTTGTTTGAAATGCCCATCCCTACTAAATATGCATCGTTGACAATCCACAGAAAACAATGTTAAAATTTGAACTAATAATGAGTAAACTGTAGTTGAGTTGCAGGTGACTGGTTACTCATATCAACAGATACAGAACAACACAATGGAAACAGTTACAAATAAGATGCACAGTAGACACTACAAGACCAGTGGGGGAATCAGTCAGGGTGTTGTGTTGAGATGGGGTCTTTTTGGTGAGGAGAGTCTTCTGCAGGGAAAGCGAGGGATCTTTAGATTCTGAAATTCAAATGCGCAGACGTATTCACTGCTGTTAAGTGTCCATGAGCAATTTCCCCACAGGAACAATAAAGGTTATCTTATCGTGACATTGTGCACAAAAACACACATGCACGTAACAATATGATAATGCATGTCAAATTAGCATGGATGCAATCCCAACCTGCAGGCGCGCACACGCACACACACACACACACACACACACACACACACACACACATCCCTGCCTGGTCCAAACAACATGCTCCAATTAACACCTCCTTAATAGGGGCTCAGCGGACCCCCCACACCCCGAGCGGAACCCTCAGAACCCCGGCAACCTTTGGAATTGGTGAATCAAAGAGCAGACATCTCTCAACAAGGAAGTAATTGGCCTGACCTCTGACCTCTGGTGCCTTACATGGGGAACGCATTGAATCAAAACCAGCTTCTATGAGACACGCCCACATTGCTAACTAGCATCTTGGTTGCTTAAAACACACACACGCACCTAATGTGTACAGTACCACACACATGCACACACAGATGCGTCGTTAGTGTTTGTGCTGTGCTCATCGCTCATTAGGCACAAACTAGGGAGAGATGTTCAGTTGATGGGGAGGTGAAGTGGCTTCCACTGCACACACACACAGTCACACGGGCAAACATAAAAACGACTGGGTCTTCATCTAGTGAGGACAAGAAGCTGCATGGCTAATAAGGCCGTTTTGCAAATAGAGAAGAAAGAGAAGGAGACGGAAACGATGGAGAGACTTCCATTCCTCCGCTTCGTTTAGAGGAGTTTAAATTGATGCTGGGACAGAAAGATTGGATATTTTTTTTAATTAACTTTCTAGAAGGGAAGAAATGTCTTCATACTGTACGTACTAGAAAATGCCATCATTAGGGTTTGGTGAATACATGCATCCACCGCTTTTGGATGCAAGAAGTCATCAGCAAAGAGTTTGTTTCTCAGAACAGGCAGTTTTCGATTTGGTTTAAGGAATTTAAAAGGAGAGCAGTATATCCTGTTCCAGCCAGTTTAGCTTTGCTAAACTAACACATTTGTTGTCTTGGACACTCAGGAGATTTCTGTAGGGAGTCATAATTTCAAACCTGCAGAAGTTAACATTGTAGCTAATGCTGATTTACTGCTTGCTTTACTTATCCAGTGGAATAAAAAAGAGCACTGTGGTGTGGTTTGAGAAAAGTCTTTCTGACACTTCCTGGTATGACCTAAAATGCAACAAAAATATCTGTTCAGACAGAACAACAGGAGAACCTGATTTTCTTCTTGTTTTATTTGCACAGATTTCACTGCTGGACTGTCTGGCTCTGACTGACTCCTGTTATAGTCAGTGGCTAACTTACTATATACATACTGTCTAATAGCTTCTTAGCTGAAGAGAGCAGTGAACCAAAAACGTAAAGTTGAAACCAAAACAAGGTGCTGAAAGAGGCTAAAATCTTTTCAGGCCAGATGGTGATTAATGCAGCTTTAGAAGTAGGAAATAAATGTAATAAATATAATATAGACATATTTTTTCTGAGAGTATAGACGCGTCAACAGCTTGCCAGAAAAGAGGATAGGACATAATATAGGAAACACTACGACTCATTGAACACATATAGGGGAAGATTAATGCCAGTTGTATATTTCCTACAGAGGGCCTAAGAATCATTGCAATTCATTATCGCTCCTCTTTCACTAAACATTGGAATTATTTAAGGGTGAAGCAGTGTATTACTGACACATAAATGCACGTGACTACACACCCAAGCACAATAATCACAGCCTATACATATCTTTAATATCGCCCATGCTCACACATGATGACACAACATAATGAAGGTGTTTGGCAGCCATTGCAAGGGCTTGTGTAAATGATGACACCCAATGCAGGAGTTAAGTGTTATTCATTCCACATACACTGCATGCTGTATGCTAATGAGGCGATTTTATTTACTGGACTTGGGGAAAAGCTCATAAGATTGTCCCAGTGGTTTATATTGTTAACCAGGTGTAAATATGTTATTTGCATTGTTATTGGGGATAAATATGTTTCCTGTTCACGTTGAGGGGACAAGCAGACTTAATTCCATATCAACATGCATTTAAATACTGTAGCACAGTGTTTCTGTGGAGAGGGGCTTATTTATAGAGTGGAGGTTTTCCCAGCCTTGTATGTATTTACACATCAACGCACAAGAGCACACACACGCATTCATAGAAATATACATATGTGAATGCCTATAATACACACCCTAACACTTAAAATACACATAACATATTAATGCAATACACACACACACACACACACACACACACACACACACACACAGACACACACAAATCTACACACAATTACATGTTAAAACCCTGTCATTACAATCTCACACTAGCACCCCTCTTAATTGAAACACACATGAACATACACGCACACTTACTCTTTAAAAATCAAACAAGTACACACTCTTACATGGTTCATCTCACTGCACACACACCATACATTAAGACCCGTACACAAGCACACACGCACTGTTAGTTAATCACCATGTTAGATAGAGAGCAGACGCAGCCTATGCTAATGTCTCAGTTAATGCCTCGGTGGGTCCCCTTGAAAAATATATTTATCGCTTTATTATGGGCTCGTTTCTATAATTCATAGGAAGCACGCCGCCCTAGATCACTCCCAGATGAATAGAGCCGGGGAGAGTGGAGAGATGTAAGTGTAATTCACTGAGGTTATGTCCCTCTCCACTTCTCTTCTTCTCTGTCTCTTTCTCCCTCGCACCCTCCTTTTCTTTCTCTCACTGTCTGTAGTTATGGATCATAATATTGTGATAGCTGTTGGTTGTGCATGCACCATTAATGATGTTGCCTCATGGGTGAGAACAACTGTTTCAGCAAGTACAGACCCCTCTGGGAGCAATCAGGGAGAGAGCAAGAGGCCGATATATCAGATGTTCCAATATTATCTTAACTTGAACTTTTTAGTAGTGCTCACATTAACCATGGCAATTGAGAAACGAGACCAAAGGGCAACACGCAACAGCAGCATCATGACAACTGTCCTTGTGGGTTGGCATGCCTTGACTTGTCAGTATAGATCTTATGCATCCCACTGTTTTCTGAGCAATATTATCAGATTTGCTTCCGTGATCACCACAGTACAGATACTCTTACTACCTAGTCTCTCCACATGTTTGGTTTGAGCTACATACATTAAATAATGTGGCTGATGTGTGTGGCACATGATAATCCACAGCATTGCTCGATAGTTTGTGACGCTGTAAAGCTCATCATAAAGAAAACTAAATGGATTACATTATGTTGTGTTGCAGGAGAAGTTGAGCCAGGTCCAACTTTTTTTTTTGCCAGATGACCCTTTGTTGTTTTGCTGGAGCCCTCCGTATTGCTTTGTAGCTGGAGTGGCTCAATTTAAATGAGTACAAGGGCTACGCTACGTTTTGTTATGCATGGGAACCATTGGTCTGAACAAGTCAGAATCTACCCTATATGTGTGTAACAAATTTCCCAGTAATCCATTCAATAGTTGTTAATTTTACTTTGTCAGCTCATCTTTACATTACGTATTAATTATGATTTATTATATTTATTATGAGAGCAAAAGTCAGAGAGGGACTCACGTAAAGGTCATATAACAAAAGCTAACTCAACAGTTGAAATGGGAGAAAGTAAAAAGTGTAAAACATTTCTCCCTTCAGCGTGCAAAGCACACGCAGTATCTTTTTACTCTTCTGCGCTGCGGTGGTGTGTTTTGTTTGTTATTTCTGACAGTGTGAGTTGGTGGAATATAGTAGAATTATAAATAATGAAATGAAAAAGAGGAATAAAAAACAAGACGAGGAATTCCTCTTCTCTCCCTCCCAAGGGAGCGACCATTTGCTCTGACATTTGCTTTGCCTACCTGAGTGTTTTCCCTAAATCACCATGACTGCTCTAAACCCAGGGAAGGGTGGGGGGGTAGGGGGTGGAGAGAGGAAGAGACAGTGGTACAAGAAGGGAGAGAAAAATGGATGGCTGAAGGAAAAGATAAAAAGAAACACAAAAAGTAGGAAGATAGTGAAGAGGAGGAAATAAGAATGGATGAAAGAGGGAATGTTGATCATAAATGAAGGCGTGGATTCAGGTGTAATAGCTGTATGTAACACCATGTCAGTGAGCTCATTTGAGACATAGTATGGAGGAAGAAAACAAGGAAATGAGTGCAAAAATTGAAGGCATCGCACCTACATCCACACAAACATTCATCCACTTGGCAAGGAACTTTCTTTTGCCAGTGGTTCCTGTGCTTGTAAAGGGGTCAGATGTAGCATAGAGGCAGGTGTGTGTATGTGTGTGTATGTGTGTGTAATGTCGTCAGCATGTTGTGGCCTGACAGAGGCCTGGGTCACAGTACATTTACTCACTGATGTGAGTCTAATTACAGCTCCCTCTCACACACACACAATTCACTCCGCAGTGGAAACAAAGGCCACGGAGGCCACACAGAGTTTACCAAGTAACAATGACCTCTTCTGTTTGGTTCTTTTCTGGTACATGATCCCTCTCTCCTTTTGGTGGATTTCTTCATGTGGGGGCGTATGCAGCTCAGGTTGAGTCCAAGTGTTCTTGATACTAGGTATTGAACCCAAATTCCCAATGACTGCTGTGTTACTGTGACACGGGACTCACACAGGAGGCGTAACGGCAGCGTGACGGCTGCGCCGCGTTTTAGCTGCGTCCTTTGCCCTGCGTCAACTCACACCGGGCGCGAGCCAGCTGTATTCACGCAAGATCACGCGAGAATCCTGGACGTACGCGAGACCCCACGATAAACTGTGTATAAAGAAAACAACAACAAACAGCTGACTTTGCTTCTCCGACGTGGAGGAGATCATAAAAAGCATCTGTTGTGTCATAAATGATTGTGTGTTGTTCCACTTCAACAATTAGTCTCTCGTCGTTCATGTTGAGACTCTTTGATCGATCTTTGATCACCTGGTGCCACCGGTCATGACGATGATGTGAAGTTGTGATAAGCTACATGAACTGCGTATTGTTTTATTTTGAAAGGGGGCGGAAGTTTATTAAGTTGATTCTGTGTCAGATTTCCTGTCTGGTGCTCTGTTGAAATTTACGAGATTTAGCAGCGGCTCGCGTCAAAAATAGAAATGCTACGGAATGCTCGCGCCATGGCGAGGGGAGACGCTTCTGGGACACGTCTGGGACGCGCCCTGTGTGAGTGCTCTCATTGACCAGACTGGCAGCTATCTGCTCCGGTGACTGCGGCGCAGCCGTAACGCCTCCGGTGTGAGTGGGCCTTGAGTGTATATGTGGGTGAGCTTAGTATTATCCGGGGTGCTTTGGTGAGCAAGCTCCATATCAGTACTGATGAGCAGCTCCTCCCATCAGTGTGTGAATGCGACAAGTGTTGTAGAAGTGTTGTATTGAGGGTTGGGATCTCCGTGAGTTTGACCTTTTTCCTTGTTTTAACCTTCGCCAAGGAAGTTGTGTTTGCAGTGTCATTTGTCTGTCAGCAGGATTGTGCGAAAACTACTGGCTTTATTTCCATGACACTTTGTGGAAGGATATGGGCAAGGGAAAACTTATGTTTTGGTTGAGCTTAGGCACAGTGGAACCTAAAGCTCAGTATTACACCAGTATGTAGAAGCTCTTTAACCAAAATTATGTTTTTAAAGCTTGAATACAGTTATCCATGAATTTTCAAATGTTTACAAAAAAACTGAAAAAGTAAAAGTAAAGCATGTTATTTCAAATTATGTCAAATTATAGTTATTTGCATTCCTGAACAGAAGAATTCATTTTAGTACTTGATTCATCTATACATACATACATTACCTGTAACCACATATCCTCACTAGGGTCGTGGTGGAGCTGGAGCCTATTCTAGCTGACAATGGGCGAGAGGCGGGGTACACCCTGGACAAGTCGCCAGTTCATCTGCTGTGGGGCATGTTGGCTCGCTGGAAAGTCTCTGCTGCACTAAATGGTGACGTTCCAATTCGGAGTGGGAGTGAACCCGACAGGAGCATGAGACAGGGCAGGTACAGTAGGCAGATACCAGACAAACAAGAAATCGGGTAGCAGGAGGAATAACTGGCCATAACAAAGTAGGGCTGGGCGATTAATTGAATTTTGATCACAATTTCGGCTTCTCACGATCATGAAAACACTATAATCAAAGAAAAACGAATAATGTGCCACTGCACGGTAAAAGCGCAGTGAGTTTGTGGATCAATTGAGGAACGAGCAATTGACAACATGGCAGAAAAGCAGCCTGAGCCTTTAGTTGAAAAGAAAGGTAGGACAAGTTCAGTCACTTGGAGACATTTTGGCTTCAAATCGTCAGACGTAGAGCAGAAAGAGATTGTTTGCAAAGTTTGTCACAGGGTCGTGTCTACACCCCAGGGCAACATGACAAATTTGTTTAACCATTTAAAGTTCAGCCATAAAGTGGTCTCTGACAAAGTATTAATGGAGCAAAAGACCCAAAAAAAGTGCAAAAGCATCGACTTCAGCTACCGCCACCGCGACACAGTCCTGCATTGGGGACACTCTTTACAATGCTGCTTCATATCCCAGCGGCTCCCAGCGAAAGCGAGAGATTACGGAGGCGGTGACATTCATGTTAGCGAAGGACATGTGCCCCATCAGCAGCGTTAACAACCCAGGGTTCAAAACACTAAAGACTATGGACACGTGTTGCCATCCCACAAACACTTTAGCAGAGTTGCACTGCCTGCTTTGTATGGTAAAAGTTGCGCTGAAGTTGAAAAAGATATCTCCACTGCCACTTGGTGGTGCAATAAACTTTTTTTAAAAATCGTGTTTATTAAATTGTGATTTCAATATCAATCAAAATAATTGTGATTGCTAACGTGATTATTTTTTCCATAATCGTCCAGCCCTATAACAATGTGCTACTAAGATGACCGAACAATGTGGCAAGGATGAATGAGCCGGGTTTAAATACTCAGTAGGACAGGACAGAGACCAGGAAGTCATGCCCAGAAGAATATACACACAGGAATAGACTGGGAACATACATGAGACAAGGAGGGGGGAAAAAGAAAAAAAGTCTTCACTTACTTCACATACCACATTAAATGTTCAGTCATACCACACTATACAGTGGACAAAGTTTAAATGTAAAACTGAAATGGAATATTTAGTGGAAAGTGATTCTCCATTTGTGCAAACAATATTTAAGTCAAAATGAAACTTTTCTAACTTCTTGAAAATAAAAACTTCAGCTGCCACACAGTGCACAGTATTTAAATGTACACATCAATATTAAAAAAAAACAACTTGAATAGAAATTTAGTTTTCTACCAAAAATGAACACTGGACTGTGATTTCTGAACCTAAACGCAGACACTGGACAGGCAGATAAGGTGAAAACAAGTCTTCTCTTGGAAATAGTGGCATCAGTAAGGAGATGTGGCAGACTGTGGTGTGGTGGAAGGAATCCGGGTGGAGGCTTGGTAAAGGGAATCCCTGGGATGAGAGCTGGCTGACAGGCTCAGTGGATGGTGAGACGGGCAGGCAGGCAGAAAATCCTGAGACAGGGAGAGTAGGTTTAACTCTCAGACAGGCAGGCAAAGAACTAACTAGACTGGTACAAAAATAAACTAGGTTCTAAGCAAGACGTGTAGCACCAAAACAAACCGTGAGTAGAACTATGATCCAGAGAAGACTGGCAGTTTGTCCAGAGCTCTTGTAGACAGGGCTGATTGCTTGATAGGCTTGATTGGCAGGTCTGTTGAGAGAGCAGCACCATGGAGACCACACCCACCCACAAAAAGACACAGACAGAGACAGAGACAGGGGGAAACAGGAGATACAAGAGGGAGCACAACAGAAAAGCACTGAGGCACAGCGGTGGCCATGACATCAACATTTCATTTTTAAATACTTAAGCTGCTATACAGTGGACAATATTCAAACATAGTAAGTTAAACATCCTTCATCCTTTTACCTTTCCCTTCTCTTTGCATTAGTACGTGGGGTATGTCTGCCAAACTTTCATAGTTCAATGACTTTATTTACCACAGAAGCACAGAGAATACTTAATCATAAGAGAATACTTCTAATTCAGTCTGGATAATGAACAACACTTTATAAATTAGTAGATAATAATATTACGTTTGACAAGTGGCAACTTTTCCCTGATCGTGATATTGACAAGGCCTTGATAGAAATGTTAACGAATTAGCATAAATCGTTTCCACCGTGCCCTTTAGTTCTGGAGATGATGTATGAGAGATATTAACATCTCTGTTCACTCATAATCAATAGTGCACTACTTCACCAGTCAGTTCAGTTTGGAATGATGGAATGACCAGGTGACCGTGTACACAAAATAAATCTAAAAGGTTTTTCCTGATAAACCTGGAAGTGTTTTTACTTTGTACACATACAAAATAAATCTTTTGCCCTCAATTACAGAAGATACAATGTAATGAGCAAATCTCTCATTCACTCTCTTCGCCACATTTGCACTTCTTCAAACACATGCATTGCCTCTTCTCTTCCTGTCCATGCACCAGATGCCCTCTGACTTTTTCTCCTGTTCCAGTAACCTTACTCTCAAATCTAGCCATAAATCTAGCCATTTCTTCCTGCCCTGAAATAACTGTTTCCCTCTAGCCCCTGTCACCTGACCTTCTCCATCCAGCTCCTCGTCTGTTTCCACTCTCCCTCGTCAGCGACAGAGTTCTTAACCAGCCCTTCTCCGCTCCCTCTCTGTCAGATCTTTCATGTGTCTTTGTTGGTTTCATGCCTTTTTAGCTTCTGCTTACCCTGTTTCCTGAAACCTGTCACCCTGAAACCTAAACCTAAATGCAATCTGTATCTGCCTGCTTGCCTGCCTGGCTGCACTCCTGTTCCTGTCTACCTGTGGACTTCTGTTTGAACTTTTTCTACCCATGTCAGTAAGCTCATGTAATGCTATTTTTTATCATTAAATTCCTGAGCATTTGGGTCATATCTTTGCTGCCTCACACTCACCAGCCTTGACACACATGTCCATACTTATAATATCAGATAGATAAAGAAAGTATTAAAGCTGAGTGATAAACTTGATCATTACGGATTTTGGACAGCCCAACACACTGAAAACTTCAACCTCACTTCAGGGAGAAAATGTTTTTTTTTGGACAAATGTAGTTAAAGACCCCTGGTCTGAGGAATATTTTAGATATGTTGTGATTTTTAGATGGAAATATGGCTGTGCTCACTTAGAATGACAGGGTCCAAGATCCCTGCAAGCGTCTCCACAAGAGTCCATGATGGTCCTCCAACAAACTGTACTCCAGTCAATTTTGATATAACCTTATGTGGAAATTGGTTAGAATAGAATTTAAAACAATGATGTAGTATTGAAACAAAAACTTTACTACATAGGCCAATAGGATTACATATTATCAAAGTGGAATCTGTGGCTTAACGTGGATCTATATTTAGGCTCTTGACATAAGGGCAGTCGAGAACCTCTATAAGTGTAAAGGGTCTGGAAGTTGATTAAGACTGAGGGGAGCACTCCACTACCTGCTTGGCTCTTAAAGAGCTTCTCATCCCGGATATTATGAGTCCCAAGGACCCCTCTCTCTCAGCATCCAGAGATAGACTAGACTAGCATGCAGGACGGCAAACAGAGAGAGACCAATGCAGAGCAGAGAAATAAAGTGCCTCTTCACACTGCCAGTTAATAGTGGAGTGGGGAGCAGGACAGAGGGGAACCTCTTGGCTGCCTGACCCCATGAAGAGCTCTCAATCCTGGGCTCACTGAGTCCCAGAGGTCCCCCTCTCTGCTAGACCTGCAGCTCTACAGCCCCGCAGGGTCAGAGCTAACCCCACAACCCTACTCTGGAGGCTCGGTAATAGGTCCTGGATGAACTCTTCAAGGGGATTAAAACCCTCCTCTGTCCCCTGGGTCCATCTTTTTAAACTGGAGAAATTTTCACTACCTCTCAAACCAATTTTAGGACTACAGTTTTAAGATATGGAATACTGACTGAATTGCTGGTCTTCAATTCATATAAACACTGAAATAAAGATTGTAGTTGAATTATGGATTTCAGACTTCAAATCTGAGCATGAAAGCTGTCCAAACATGGCAGCTTTGAAGCGGCAGTGGAAACAAAAACACTGTGAGGTAGGTGGGAGAGCTGGAGCATAGAGAACGAGTGAAGTGGCAGTTGAGTGGGGAAGTGGAGTGGTGAACTGGAGTCAGGGTGGAGGAGAAGAGATGCAGAGATCAACACAGGTCAGAAGCGGGTAGATCAGGAAGAGAGAGGAGAGGTGAGAGAGCAGGATACTGAAGTCCTGTTCTGAGCTACTGCACAGCCTGTTACTGATGTTTCATCATGAACCTAATTTTTCCAACTTCCCATGAAGTCTGTCAAATATGTCTAAAATGTGTCTGTCTTTTAGTTCATACATGGGTGATAGGTCCAGCTACTTACACATATACTATGTATATGTGTGTGTGTGTGTGTGTGTGTATATATATATATATATATATAGTGGCAGGGAAACAACAACCGGTCAGACCCGCCAAGAGCTGAGGTGGAAAAATACTGGAAAGACATATGGGAAAGAGAGGCATCACACAACACCAATGCCCAATGGTTAGTGGACCTAAGAGCTGACCACAGCAACCTCCCAGAACAAGACCCAGTAACCATCTCAATGGCAGACATCCAAGAAAGAGTGTCAAAGATGAAGAGCTGGACAGCACCAGGCCCCGACATGATCCATACGTACTGGCTGAAGAAGCTAACTGCACTCCATGAACGCCTAGCAGCACAGATGAACCAGCTGCTCAGGGATGGGACCCACCCAGAGTGGCTAACCCAAGGCAGGACAGTCCTAATCATGAAGGACCCCCAGAAGGGACCCATCCCATCCAACTACCGGCCAATCACCTGTCTCTGCACAACATGGAAGGCCCTGTCAGGCATCATTGCTGCAAAAATGAGTAAGCATGTGGCTCAATACATGAGCGAGGCACAGAAAGGAATTGGCAGTAACACCAGGGGAGCCAAGCACCAGCTACCGGTTGATAGAAAAGTCGCCCGAGACTGTAAGAAGACAGACCAATCTGTGCATTGCCTGGATTGACTACAGGAAAGCCTAGGACTCAGTGCCACACACATGGATACTGGAATGTCTGGAACTGTATAAGATCAACAGGAACCTAAGGATCTTCATCCAGAACTCAATGGAAATGTGGAAGACAACCCTAGAGGCCAATTCAAAGCCCATTGCCCAAGTCAACATCAAGTGCGGCATATACCAAGGAGATGCGCTATCACCACTGCTGTTCTGCATAGGCCTGAACCCCCTCAGTCAGACCATCATGAAGAGCAGGTACGGGTACCGATTCCGTAGCGGGGCAACAATCAGCCACCTGCTCTACATCAAGCTGTATGCCAGGAACAAGCGAGAAATAGACTGATCCACACCACCAGGATCTACAGCGATGACATAGGGATGTCATTCGGATTGGACAAGTGTGGCCGGATGGTCTCAAAGAGAGGCAAGATGATCTGGACTGAGGTGATTGACCTACCAGGAGGCAACATAGGTTATATCCAAGACAGCTACAAGTACCTTGGCATCCCTCAGGCTAATGGAAACCATGAAGAGGCCACAAGGAAGTCAACCACAGCCAAATACCTCCAGAGAGTAAGGCAGGTCCTGAAAAGTCAGTTGAATGGTAAGAACAAGGTCCAAGCCATCAACATGTATGCACTACCAGTCATCAGATACCCCGCTGGCATCATAAACTGGCCAAAGGAGGAGATAGAAGCCACAAATATCAAGACTAGAAAGCTCCTCACCATGCATGGAAGGTTCCACCCCAAGTCCAGCACCCTGAGGCTATACACTAAGCGGAAAGAGGGAGGCCTAAGGCTAGTGCGCGTCAAGGCCACGGTCCAGGATGAAACATCGAAAATACAAGAATACATCAGAAAGATGGCCCCGAAGAATGAACTGCTAAGTGAATGTCTCAGGCAGCAGAACCCTGATGAGGTTGCAGAGGAGGAGGAACAGACAACCTGGAGGGACAAACCCCTACATGGCATGTACCACTGTCAGATAGAGGAAGTGGCTGATATCAAGAAATCCTACAAGTGGCTGGATAATGCAGGACTGACAGACAGCACAGAGGCACTAATCATGGCAGCACAAGAACAGGCCATAAGCACAAGAGCCATAGAGGCCAGGATCTACCAGAGTAGATCAGACCCAAGATGCAGACTGTGTAAGATGCTAGCTGGATCAGCGTACATGGAGAGGCACAACCAAGTGGCTGGGATAGTATACAGGAACATCTGCAACCAGTATAAAATAGAAGTACCTAAATCCCGATGGGCCATACCACAGAAGGTGGCTGAGAACAACAGGGCCAAGGTTCTGTGGGACTTCAGCTTCCAGACTGACAAACAGGTCCTGGCTAACCAACCGGACATAGTGGTGGTGGACAAAGAGCAGAAGAGGGTAGTGGCGATAGATGTGGCGATCCCAGCCGACGGCAACATCAGGAAGAAGGAACATAAGAAACTTGAGAAATATCAAAGATTGAAAGAGCAGCTGGAACGGATGTGGAAGGTCAAGGGTTGCGTGGTTCCCGTGGTAGTGGGGGCACTTGGGGCAGTAACCCCCAAACTGGGAGAGTGGCTCCAGCAAATCCCAGGAACAACATCTGAAGCCTCAGTCCAGAAGAGTGCAGTCCTAGGAACATCGAAGATACTGCGCAAAACCCTCAAACTCCCAGGCCTCTGGTAGAGGACCCGAGCTTGGACACGGATACCACCCCGGGGTGAGAAGGAGAGATTTTTTTTCTGTCACATTTTAGCCCGTAACTTATCATGGATGTATGCACGCTGTGCACTACTGGCCTGAACATGACTATCAGGCTGATATTAACACAAAATATTACAAGAAATGAAAAAGTATTTTGATAGCTTGTAGCTATACTTCTCGTACCACCGTTTGAGTACCAGCTCTTTAAAGTAAATATTCTACAGCATTCAGTGATGGTTTAGGCAATAGATTACTTAAAGATTAAAGCCCCTAATTGTTGCATCTTAATAATACCCCCATACACAAAGCAAAGAAATGTTTTTTCTCAGTGTCATGTAGAAGAACTTCACTTGCCTGCAAAGCAAAGTTCTGATCTCAACTCCATTGACCTCTTGGATGATCTGGAACACCAACTGTGAGCCTTGTAATGAAACAACAGAACCTGTCCTCATGCTCTTGTGGCTGAATGATAAGATATCCTTATAGTCAGGGGTTTGTTTCTGATGTCTGTGATGTGTCTCTTGTCTAATAATGTCGAAGAACCTCCAGTAAACTTTGAAATGTTCTATCTTTGGATAGCGTACACATTAATGTACAACATTATATCTCATCATTGTCTACAGTATCAGGGACCATTGAGATGATGTAAACTAATCAAAGCCAGTGAGGGTATATCACATTTATCTTGTTTTGCTCTCAACTCGTCGTAATCCCAGCCCCCCTGCTGCTTCCTCCCGTCTTGTTTGCCTGTGATGGCATGTCACAGTGGAGGGTGCATACACGTCAGGCGCTGTGCAGGGTTAAACTCTAGCACTCTCATTCCATGAGGCAATTAGGCAAGCGGGCATTTAGGAGCTACTGGGATTGCTTTAGTCACTTGTGGGAGGTAATTTGGCGTGTTTTATGTAAATGTGACCAGGAGAAAAACAGAGTTGATGTGTCCTTTCATCTGACTTTTTTCTCACAGTTTTACATCATCACTTTTTTTCTGATTGTCTCCTTCCTCTCCATCACTTTTACTCTCTCTTTATGTTGCCACAATGTCGACAAGCTGCTTTCTCTGCCCACCTCCTCTTCTCTTTCTACCTCTCTTCCCCTTCATCTCTCCTTACCCTTCCATCTCACTTGTCCACATTTTCCAATCTCCCACAACACCTCTCTTCCACCATACAAATCTCTCCCTCTCTCGCTCTCTTTTTCCAAGTCAGGTGACACCAGCCAGACCACTAATTAGAATTCTGTCACTAAGTAAATGCATTGTGACCGGTGGCTGACAGCTCCATGTGTGTGTGTGCGTGTCCACGCGTGTGTGAGTGTGTGACAGTTTGGGCAGCTTGTTGGCGGTGACGATGGCAGCCGCCTGGCATTTTTAACGTGGCAAGGTGCTGCTCCCGCCACTGACCTGACAGTCATTTAAATTACACAGAGGATGGCTTCTGTGTGTGTGTGTGTGTGTGTGTGTGTGTGTGTATGTGTGTGTATAAGGAGAATGAGAGAGAGATTGAGGAAGGACCATTAGTAGCTGTGGGATAATTCACTGACTTGCAGGTTGACTGATTGTGTAGCTGACTGACTCACTGACTCATTGTTGGAAAACAGACAGACAGATAGGCAAGGCTTGTTTACCATGTCAGCTCAGCAATATAACACAAATCTCCCTCTCTCTCATTGACACACACACACACACACACACACACACATGCACACACAAGCTTAGAGAGACAAAAAATATAATGTGAGGAAAAGCAGGAGATGAGAGGATGGAAAATAAAATAGTAGAAATGGAGTGTGAAGCGGAGCTGAAAAACAAAAATGGCTTTTATAGGCTGGCAATCAACTTCTGCAGCATGATAAAGAGATTGACGGTGAGGGAAGGAAGGGATGGATAAGGCAGATAAATCTGTAAACAGCATTTACCTGTCAAAGGTTTTTCAGTCACACTAGCGCTGTCATCTTTTTTTTCAAAAAGTTCACCATCGATGCTACAACAGCCAAAGATATAGAGAAGCTGATAAGTCCCTTCAGGTGAGCATACACAAGGTGTCTAAGTGGGACAGTGGGACAGTGCTATAGCATTTTCAGACGAGCTGCTCTCTGTTTTTTTCAAAGTGATGTTTGTCAGGAGCAAATGTGAATTGTGGGTTGCAAACCAAGTCAAGAGTGTCAAAAATGACCGTTGTACATCAGTGTGTTCACAAACTTTTGTGTTTAACACAAAGAAAAGGCCAGCAATTCACCTACTTTGGACAAAGTTTTCACAGCTCCTGAAAATGGATGGAGGACTATAATAAAGAATAATCGTGTCCATACCTGAGGAAGCATGAAAATGGACATTATATTATTATAAACAGATAAAGTTATACTGTAATTAATTTTGATTCTTTCTGAGCATGACGTCAGACAGCCTTTAAAGTGTGTAAACACCAGGTAGGCAGCAGGACCAGATGGTATCTAAACTATGTGCCAAACAACAGGCGCCAGTTCACAACGATATTCAACCTCTCCCAGGCTCAGGCTGTCAAACCCACATGCTTCAAAAAGTCAACTATTATTCCTGTGTCCAAGAAAACAGTCCAGTCTGCCTGGATGACCATTGCCGAGTAGTACTCACCTCTGTAGCGATGAAGTGCTCTGAGCTTCTGGTCAAAGATTACATCTGTTCCTTACTACACAGCACACTGGACTTACAACAGTTTGCTTGCCGTCCCAACCCTTTTAACAAAGGAGGCCATAGGACACATCCTCCACATCACCACCATCTCACCTGGACAAGAAAGGGAGCTATTTGAGATTGCTGTTCATTGAATACAGTTCAGCATTTACCCTTCAGGCTGATCACAAAGCTCAAGGACCTGAGACTAAACACCTCACTATGTATGTGGATCCTTGACTTCCTGACAGGCAGACATCAGGTGGTGATGGTAAGCAGGCACACCTCATCTAACCTCATCTTTGACATCGAAGCACCCCAGGGCTGAGACAAATGTGAGACAGTGTAGCCTTTTGACTCCAACACGATTGCCAAATTTGCTGACAACAACAACCTTCTCCTGAATGGCTAAGGAGCTGGTGTTGCGGAGAAACAGTGCAGGAATTACACCCCTGTTAATATTATATGAACAGCTTCAGGTAACTGTGTCCACATCACCAAGGGCCAACTCTGGGTGCTGCATACTGACTCTGTGGTCACTGTCTGGTACAGAAATGGCACAAAACAAGACCACAAGACCCTGCAAAGAGTGGTTTGTTCAGCTGAATGAACAATAGGTAGTCCTCTACCCTACCCAAAAGACATCTATACAAGACACTGCAGAAATAAGGCCAGGAGAATGGTTAAGGATTTTCTCCCTGCTATGAAGATTTGTTCCAAGAAAAGCCAAGACAACGTATATATGAAAGCACTGTTACCAATGCTAATGAAGGGATCTCTACTAGTGAAATGTAGACAGACAAGGCTGAGAAAGCTCTGACTAAATACAATAGGCTGCTTAGTTGTCTTGTCCTATCAAGACCTCTGTGATGAAAGCCTGATCCTTACTGGGACTGTAATACAGTATGTTTGAGCATCCGGTTTTTGTTTGAGTGTGTTTTGAGTGAAATAATCTCATTGCAGAGTTAAGAGGAAAAGGAGGCGAGCCAAACCATCAAGAGAGACAGTCAATTATTGATTTGGAGTTGGCATTCTAACAAATAAACCCACTTGCTGCTTTCTCAGATGCACAGATCCAGTCCTTGAGAAGTACTGATCACAGTAGTATGCCTTGTCATCTGAACTACTTCGTGCATTTGTGTGCAGAAACAATCCAGATTGTTGGGCATTGTGGGGCAGTTGACCTGTGTGTGCATGTTGAACATGGGGGAAAGTTTCCAGATTTGTTCTTGTCACCTGGTAATGAACACAATGACTGTGTCTGTGGGAGTGTGTTGACTGGATAAAGAACTCACTAGAAACTCTGGCTTTTTCTGTCATCTCCATCCAGTGTTTTTCCTCTCTTCCCTTTATGATCATGTAGATTCCATCCTGTAATATGAGGCAATTTGTCACTCAAGTTTAAACATTTAAAATTTTGAAGGCCGTGTTTTTGTGGATCAACACCATGCGGACCAATGGTTGGCAAAAATGTTTCAACTTTAGACATAAAATCCATGCTTCCAGGGCTCTGTGGCCAGGTCAGATACGTAAGTGTAAGTGTATTAAACGTTCAGGCTATAATTTTAATGTTAATATTATATTAAAGATAAACTTAGAGAAACATAGAAACAATAGTCACATGGTGAAATCAACTAAAAAGAAAATATCTAGTAGTTTACATTTAGTAATACAGAGGTTGAAGAATTTAAAAGCTTTTTTTTGTCTGTTGTTGTGATGTCACATCTGGGAATAAAGGAAGGAGGAACTAAACTCTTCAAACTAAAGTCTGAAGAAAAGTGTTGTGCCTTTTGATGTTTTCTTTAAACTATCTGTGCACTTTTTCATCTGTGAGATATTTGGTTTAATGTGTGTTTAAGTGTGGGACTGTACATGTTCCTGTCAAGTGTGTCATTCACATATCCTTCTCCAACCTTGTCATTAGGATGTCAGGATGTACACTTGCAAATGCCCCTCCATTCTGGGAGGAGTGACAATCAGAAAATGAAGTGCATCAAAGAAAGGGGATAGAATTTTATTGTGAAAGACAAAGCAATAGTGTAGAGCAGGAGAGCGTGAGAGGGGAGGAGAGTAGACCCTTCCAGAATAGTCCCTTGAAGGAAAACAGCCCTCAGTGTCACCATCAGCAGACAAGCCGCAATGACAGCAGCATGGTAAAACACCTCTAATGCACCTCTATGGGTTTTTACTGCTTCTCGTATAGCAGCAAGGACACACATGGCACACCACTGCACACGCATGCATACAAACACAGATACACACACACACAAACAAGGCAGCGATAGGCGAACTTGAAATTCACGTTTTTGTTTTTCACTGGGGCAACATGCTTCAGTACAAACTCACGCACGCAATGTGGATATTTATTATTCACGCTTTTGTTTTGCACACAGCCAACATGCTTGCTGGAGAGAGAGACGGGATGGAGAGATAAATAACAGTGATAAGTCTTGTCTTGTCAGAGGAGAAGGGCTGAGTGACATACGATTGGTCTCCCGGTCGTGAAATATGCATGGCTTTTTCAGCAGCCAGAGGAGAAGGAGAGGAGTTAATTTAGGCCTCTCGCTATGCTCGGGGTAATTAAAAGAGATGATCGATAGTTTCCCCCCCGTGACTGATAACAACCCCCCCATCACCACGACACACACATGCACACACACACAAACATTCAAGCAAGACACTGACAATGCACAGACAACTGCACCGAGTATACATGCACATAACAATGCACTCTACGCTCACACCTGCAGAATCACATGAACAAATAAAGAAGCAATGAACGTACAGAGCGTGCAGAGAGTACAGAACAATGAAACCTCATTCAGGCAATGTCACGCTATTGAAAATGAAAACTCTTTGCACATTTCTAAGGACTGTGTCAGGTCAGCATATTTATCTTATGATAATGATAATGATGTTAAGACTTTTATTTTTTGTGTTGTACATACAAATATGCCCAGCCCAGAGTAGGACATGTTCATGTGCATTTTCAAGCTACAAACTACTCTACACAATAAAAAATAATAAGAACAAGAAGAATACAAATTTCCATAACTTCATTTCAGACCTTCACATCTACAACAAAACATACTTCAAGAGACTGAAAAAAAATGAAATCAAATGACATAATATATGTGATTAAATCTGCCACAGTAAGTCCAGTTTCAAGGAATTATTGTAATCTTGCTTGTATATTAGACAGATGTAACATTGATTCAGGGCCACATTTCTGTTGAATATATATACATGTCCTTCATTTTGTTTTTGATGGTTTATTTTCTGCTGATTTCTCTGTCGGTGGAGCATCCGCCTCATGTACAAAGGCTCGGTCCTTGCCGCAGTGGCCCAGGGTTCGACTCTGACTTGTGGCCCTTTGCTGCATGTCATTCCTCATCTCTCTCTCCACATTCTTGTCACTCTTCATCTGTCTCTATCAAATAAAGCTTAGAAAGGCTAAAAAATATCTTATAAAAATAAAATGACCCTTTTGGTTATTTCTTAAATGGGGAGCCTTAACATATTAATGGTAGAACACTTTGGTCCTTAGAGAACTGTGTGATTTATTTCCACCTTCACGTTCTAATCAGGCGGCTCCACTGTCAAATAATTTTTACATTTGCTTTATATACATACGTACATATATGCATTTTTTTTTCAGGGACAATTCATACACAAAAGAAATCCAATCCAGATGAAACACTATTTTAGAATCTAATCTGTTGTCAGGTGTTAAGTGCAAAACTTTTTCCTCCTAAAAAAATCCATTTTGAATTCATGCTACTGTTCCAGGATGTTGATTTGTATCCTGGAGTCTCTGATAACAAGGCAGAGAAGAAGAGAGCTCAGTCCTCCAATCCCTTCCATAAACAGGCACTCTGTCATCAATATTGTAGAGGAATCCATACTGCAGGACTAGAAGACTAATTAGAGCCAGCTCTAAATTATTTAACTCCCTCTGATTTTATTGATTTGTCAGTTCAGAGCTGCGACTCTGAGCTGTAAAATTGACTCTGCTGAAAGAGACAGGCTCGTCTGCTGGTTTATGGCTGTCAGCACATGGACGAGGACAGACAGTGATGTACTAATACAGCTGCTACACACACGCAGACACTCGGAGCAAACAGAGAGGGACAAAAAACAGTCGCACATATGGACAGGAGCACACATTCTCTGTGGGTAATATGGTACAACCATGAAGTAGCAGCATTAACTGTCTTAATTAACAGTACTGCAATTAAACGCTCCCATATAGTCAGCACACACCCAAAAAGACACACAAACACAAACTCGTAAACTAATTACACATCTCTCAATTAACACAGATCTCCATGTGGAGCGCATGGAGCCCCGGGGATCCAGTTAGCCACCTGTTACTAATATCTCAACTCAAGCATGGTAACATCAGTACACACAGATTCTCACACACACACACACACACACACACACACACACACACACACGTTCCTCAATACTGGCCTTCAGTCAAACACACAAACAGCAGTAAAGCGCACCTCCAAAAGGCCTGATTCGTCTGGCTCGTTAGATGTTTGCTAAATTGGTTAAATGCCTAATTAGTTAATTGCGGAGGGATTATGTTCAGATGACTGGGAATCAATTGACCGGGCATGCACATTAGCGCATATGATTGACAGAAGAGGGAAATGATCTCATAGGCTGTGAAGCAAATCAAGAAGCGGCGATTAACCAATCAGAGCAGATGTCAATTGATCTTGCAGGCCCGGGGGTGAGCTCGAGCTTATGACAGTAATAGTCAAATAAATGTTATTAATGGGACACTTTGATCTGCTGCGGATAGATATTGAGTATTTTTTAATGTTTTGATATATGCATTGATTATGAAGTGCTCATGTTAATGTATTGAGACAGGACAGGGAGGACGGGATTTCAGTTTGCTTTAAAGATACATTATTTCTTTTCAGGTTATTTAGAAGCATAAGCCACATACATTCAAGAACAAAGATGCTTCAAAGATCCCATAAAAATACGTACAAAGCTTTCTTGCATCTTTCTTGCATCTTTTCATAAAGATTGTTTCTTCATCTTCATCTCAACTCCACTTGTTGAAGGAGGGAAAGGGTGTTACTTTCCACTCATTCTTGTTTTACAGGCTTTAAAATGACCAATGTTCAGTGTCCAGTATGAATTACATCATTCGTTTTTTAAAAAGTATAAATAAAAGCTGTCTCTGTGCACCTGTTTGCTCATGTGTACATGCATACATGTAATGTGTCACTCCACACCTGATGTCCTCGACACTCGTGGGTGTAGGTGCTCAGAGAGGTTCAAGTTGACAGGTTTATGGTTCATGGATCTAATAGTTGTGTCTGCCAAACACTGCCTGCTCCAGCTGTGGTCTAATATCATCCAACCAGTCAGCTGCAAGCTTTTGTTCTTGTTTAGTGCAGGTACAGCACGTGACTTCTAGTGGGAGATAGTGAGATAAAAGGAACAGTGTGCCTTAACAGTCTATAACAATCTAACACTCTAACCACACCATACCGTACCATCATTTCCATGCACAGATATTCTAGAAAGCAAAAATAAAAATAGTAGTGCTGTCAAAATTAACGCGTTAATTTTGTCGATTAATTTTAAAGAATTAACGCGTTAAAAAAAATTTACGCAATTAACGCGGTTTTGTTTACTTCCGGTGGCGGCCGCCATTTTGGATGTGGCAAAGTAGAGTTTTGTTTCCCAGATATATTAGTGTGTGTTGTGTGAAGGTGTGGTGTAGAGGCATAACTTAAAGCCCTCACGGAGACCTGCCCTGGGCGGTTCGCCCACATTGCCCATAGCTAAAAAACGGCCCTGCTTGTATTAGTTTTCGAGCAGCAATCTGCCACATCCAATATGGCGGACATTAACGTTCGCAGCAAGGACCAACGTGCCTCAGTGAGGCATCTGTTTGTATATGTCTATGATCTATCCTAATCTACAGGAGGCCATGTTATATGTCAATGACTCATCCTAACTAAAGGGAGAGTCTATGTGTTATGTCTTATGATCTATCCAACTAAAGGGAGAGTCTATGTGTCTAGATTCTATCCTAACTAAGGAGAGTCTGTATATGTCTCTGATCTATCCTAAACTAAAGGAAGAGTTTTCGTGCATATTTTGTCTATGATTTCTATCCTAACTAAAGGCGAGTCTCTATGGTGCGAAAGATGTATAAGGACGGACTTTCTTTTAGGGGGAACATTTCATTTTAAAAAGTTGCCCGACGGCTCGTTGGACAAAAACAAGGCAATTTGCACAGCTTGCAAAGCCGAAGCCACAGAAGTAACACGACTTTAACATATCATCTCAAAGCAAAACACCCAGTCTACACTACAGGAGTGTGGCACTCCTCAGTATATTTCCTCATTCTGGCTTTTTTCTGTTTGCACTGTGCATATCTGCACCTTAAGCCAATAAAATGAATGAATTTAAATATACTTTCTCTGTGTTTATTCTACATTAATTTGATCATTTTACATAAATAAATATTCATTATAAGCTTCAGTCTTAGAAAAATGCATTTAATTTATTGATACATTTATTGATAGATTAATCGCGATTAATTACAGAAATTTTTGCGATTAATTAGTTAATTTTTTTTAATCGATTGACAGCCCTAAAAAATAGTTATTGCATTAAACCTGTTTTTTAAAGCTGATGTTCTTAAGTGATAGAAGTCAGTTGTGGTGGTTTTGGATGAGTTTATCAGATCAGAGAAAAATGAATGTCATCTCTTCTTGAGGCAGGGAGAAAGTTAAATTTCCAGTTCACTAACTGGAGGTGTGGGTGTAAAAATATGTGGAGACACCTGTCAGTCAGGAATAATCTACTGGAAAGATGCCTGTGGCAATAAATGAAATAAAGGATATGCCAAGTTTCTTAATTTTCTTGTGTTCTAATCATTCTACTCTTGATGCTAACGTGTACATTAGCAGATATCAGAAATCCCTAAATGACAGAAATCCATGACCCCTGACACATTCAGCAGCCAACACAACAGCAGCAAATGCTTCAGATGTTGGAGGATTCCAGTCAGTCCATCACTCTCCAATCATTTATCAAGCTTTCTCACTTTCCATGTTTACTCTCTCTCTCTCTTTCTTCATTTATCAAACTCTCCAAACCAAAAGAAAACCAGCGGACCCTGAGGAACACCTGGCCTGCTGTGACATCAGCCATCACACACACACACACACACACACACAATGAAATCACATCCCGACAACAAAAGAATTTCATTTCTAACCCCAGTGTCAATCAGCTGCAAAGAGATGTGTCTATTTTTTATGTAGCTGAAACTGTGGCAGCGCTGTACATGGCGTGTGTGTGTGTGTGTGTGTGTGTGTGTGTGTGTGTGTGTGTGTGTCAGGGCTGACTAGACACAGATTAGAGGTGGCGTTAAAGGCCACTCCCTCATTGAGCAACAGCCAGAGTGTGACTGCTGCCCCTCTCTATTACTATCTCTCTTTGCTTAGCCCACTGCAACAGCTCTTTCTTTCTTTCTTTCTTTCTTTCTTTCTTTCTTTCTTTCTTTCATCCTCCATCACCTTCTTTCTCCCTTGTTGTATCCATGTATCCATGTCCGTCCATCCATCTATCCATCTCTTTCTTCTCCTCCATTTCTCCCTCTGTCCAAAGCACAGAGCTGTCAGGGACAAAAGATGGATTGGACCGAGCAGAAAAGATCCGAGGAAAATCTGATGAATAACAGCAGTCACACTTACTAATTTTAGCTCTTCTCATGAGGTGATATGAAATTCAAGTTTCACATGCCGTCATTGAGCAGTGTTGCTAGCAGTGTTTTTGGTCATGATTGGTCAAGCAAACGCTTTGTCCAAACCAACAAATAATCCAACAATAATCACAATGTACTACAGTTCCTTTTTTATACACTGAAATCATACACTTCTTTTCAATGTCTTCCCCAAATGTCCTGTTTCACCAGGAACTCCATCATATTAAGAAAAAAATTCATCTCCATGTACTGTAGTGTAGTTTTGGGTTTGAAAGTAAGGGGATGAAATGAAGTGAGGAGTTGTAGTGTCATGCATTATGTAACTTTAGGTAGCAGCTACAATCACCCATGAGAAATACTTAACACTATAAGGCACTAAGTTGCACATCACCAACTATTTCACTGATTTTGTAACTGGATCATATTTTATGCAGAACATGTTTACTGATGGACAGTAAACTAAACTGTTGCGAGATTAAAAAATAAAAAAATGAGACAGGGAGCGAGCAAGAAGCTGACAGGCGTGTTAATCTGTGACCAACTTTCAGTCGTTGGCGAGAGCTTGGTGGAATAAAAGGCTGAAAGACAGATGTTGTTGTGTTGTGCTGTTGGACTAGTCAGTAATATTAGCTGGCTGCTATGTCTTGTTTTGTTGCACCTGCTTGATGTTTGGCTGTTAGCAAAGTTGCCGACTTGCTAATTTTTAATCACACGTAATATAATCAGAACAAATACACTGATACAGCTGTCGATTATTAACTATAGTGGTATTGCACTCTGAAAGGACAATAAATATATCATAAGTGTAATGTGTCTGGTGCGATTTACAATGACAAGTCCACAAAGATTCATTGTTTTGCGTTTACAGTACATCACTTTACAGTCTTGATTCAGCTTTCACAAAAAGCCAACCATACACCGTGGACTGAATCGCAGACACACATTGCAGCATTTAGCAGCTAAAGAGGTAGATGTCTGTCTGAGGAGTGGAGAGAAAACTGAGCTAAAAAGGGTGAATATTGGACTTATATGTAGGCTGAACGTTGTGTCCTAAATTCCAAAGACCACAGTTTGGTTCAGTGCACAGGATCTCTTTTTATTTCCAAACTATCTTCCTTTGTAAAATACAATAGAAATACATGTAAGATTCTGGTGCCAAAGCCTAACAAGTGCTTTAAAGTTTAGGTTGTAACATTTCCCAAGTTCATGTGATGGAAAACCAGCTTATGTTGTTGATGTGTCCTGGGTCTTGTCTACAATGTGTTGTGACAGAATAAACTGGTAGAGAACAGATGGATGGCTGCTCTGTGTGGTAATTAGTTTTTGTGCTTTGGTTCTGTTTCTGGTTGCTTATGTATCCACCAGTGGACACAACATTAAATCTCTCCAGGTTAGTGATTATTAAATCTGCATTATCTGTTGGTTAATGAACCTGCTCCTCATGGAAAACACCTCACTGACTGTATTAGTCACATATTCACATACTGCTTTCAAAGTCTAGTCTCTTCAAATCTAAATAACATCAAACTCTGTGTGTCTGTGCTGTATATGTTAAGATATGCATGTATTCACCCACAGACACTTAACTTTGCATGTATGTCTCAAACACGCGCCTCTTCCTGTCAATACATCAGTATGTGTGTGTGTGTGTGTGTGTGTGTATGAGGGGGCGACAGATGTATCCAGTGGCAGTCCCATGAAGAATGAAGTCACCTGGCTTTCCTCTGTCTTTGAAGGTCAAGGAGACCCACTTGCATATTCATGGCTGAGCGCGTGTGTGTGTGTGCATGTGTGTTTGCCTGTGTGAATCCTTGCGCGTCCATGTGTGAGTGTGTGCCGGGATCGATGGCTTTTAATTGTTTTTTCCTGAGCTGTGGAAGGAAGTGCCAGCAGTTATTGATTGGATAGAGGGATGGGAGAAGAGAGGGAGAGAGTGGATAGGAAGACAGAGAGGGTACAAAAGAGGAAGACGGAGAGAGAGAGAGAGACAGTGTGGCAGACAAGAAGGAAATGTGACAAGACAGGGTGGCGACATGGAACATAGAATCACTGTCTACAGGGTGGATGAGGGGGAGGTGTGTGTGTGTGTGTGTGTGTGTGTTGGAGAAGGGGGGGTTGATGGGTGCCATGTGTGCATATGTAAGTGTTTGCATGGTTGTATGAATGTGAGTGTGTGTGTGTGTGCGTGTGTGTGTGTGTAGGGGGGCTGGGGGAATGTCACGGGGTGTCTGATCTGGATGCTACACACATTGCGCACCACACTCACTAGGTGTATTATTGAGTCAGGTTTAGTGTGTGTGTGTGTGTGTGTGTGTGTGTGTGTGTGTGCTTTTTTTCAGCTGCTTCACATCACTGTTATTCTTTGTTATATTTTTACAATTCAGAGTGTTCAGTCGTAAATGTATTATATCAACATTAATAAAAGAAAAATTGTTAAAAAAATATTATTCATATTTACGCTGAATGTACCAGCAACACACATATAAATGTATATGCTATATAATAATTAGAATTAAGTTAACACTTTGGGTACTTTTGAAGGCCTCTTGTAGTTCAAGGATTGGTGAAAAGTGATTAAAAAGTCACATTTATTTTGACGTGAATTTTATCCATTCATTTTTCTCATTGTGAACACATTCTTGCAGTTTAACCAGTAAAATTGATTATGAAGGTATAACACAGTATAATACAACTCCACAGCAACACAAACACCTCTCTAAATATATTTCAACAATAACTTTCATCAATAAAACTGTTAGTTTTAGCTTATTGTGTCTAATACACCTTCAGCTGAGTGTGTATGACACATATGACGCTGCATTATCAGCTGGCTGTAGCCAGGATTTAAAAAATACTGAGGTCAACATGTCCCCCGGCAATGTACACTGCTAATTAGAAATTACCACATATCCCACAAAAAATTTGTAAAGCATTACATGAATTTTTCACATCGTATGTATTTTCACTTTGCTTTAATTGTACTTTACTGCTATTTCAAAACAGTCATGTTCATGGTCAGAGAAATAATAAATCCGTTATCTGTTCATTTTATTCACTATAAAACACATCGAAGATCCCAGATCTCTGTGACAGCATGGGATTAATGACATTCATTACAAAAAATCATACATAAAGAAGAAATAAAAAAAATAAAATTTCTTTCTAATGTGCATTAGATTATAGTTAAAGATACCAGAAAACCTATATAGCTGTTTCCATCAAAAATATGAGTATGAAATATATTAAACCCAAAGTCTACACTTCAATCTATACAATATATCCTATGAACATCACACAGATATATTATGAACCTGCTAATGGTGCATTATGAAAATTGACAGGCTCAATCATTATGTGTGTGCTCTATGATGATGTTATTAAAGCCGATTGGTCCCTTTAGTACACCTCTATTCAAATTAATATTGAGAGAACTTTTGAAAGACACGTTCGTTTTCATCGTTGTTTGTTTTCAAGTCACGTGTTCAAAGTTGGCAGCACAGCTATTGGTTTCTGGTGTCACCAAAGAGGGAGAGAGAAGGAAAACAAGCGGCCCACGTTTGAGCTACAGGGCAAGATGAAATTGGAGTCAATGGTGTTGGTCAACCCTGACCCAGTGTTAGCTAAGGCTTGTTTGGATGAAGTGTGTGTGTGTGTGTGTGTGTGTGTTGGCGAGTGTGTTTGGACTAAAAGTAACAAGCTTTATTCCCTAACAATGTTCCACCATGCCCTCATTACACACAGGTTAAAGTGGCACTCGGCCCTGTCTAGACAGCTAAAGAGCATGTACACACACACACACACACACACACTCTCTCTTAGGTGAGAGTGGACTGTGGCCTCGGTGCTGACCAGGCCACAAGCCCTCAATCAAACCATAGTGAGAGGGAGCGATTGAGATGATGTGTGGGCTGAAAGTGTGTTTGTGGTGTTTCTTAATTTAATTTAATACGATCTAAACACAATGACTGGCCGAGAGGCGAAAAAGGGCTACACATGATTTTAAAAAAAGGTGCTCTGCTGTTGTAGCTTAAGTTGTAGCTATTGTTAACAGTCATAGGGGGTACTGGTGCTTTTAAAACACATGCAGTTCTTTAACAGCCCACATAGTGGATAACAACACTATTGTTATTGTTTAATTCTTTAATATATTTAAAGAGATCACCATTTCACCTCCTTCCACCCTTCATGCAATGACACTCTTCAAGATAGTTTACAGGTAGACACCCAAAACAAACCTTGTGCTCAAAAGTGTACAGTGAACTTTCCAAACTCCCATAACAGTAATGCCAAATGGTTACAACATGACTGCAGGATCATTTGTGTTCATTCAGGTGTCTATGAACCACTGAACCCACTTACTGACTCAGTCCGGTTATCCACTCATTCTTCCTCATGTTGGATTAAGCGCAGGGGTGTCCAAACTGTTCCACAAAGGGCCGGTGTGGCTGCAGGTTTTTGTTCCAACCAACCAAGAGCACACAGTTTGACCAATCAACTCTCTGAAGACTTGAGATCAGTTGATTAAATGAGTCAAGTCTGTTGTGCTGCTGTTTGGTTGGAAGGAAAACCTGCAGCCACACCGGCCCTTTGTGGAACAGTTTGGACACCCCTGAAAGGGATCACTACACACTATACTGACTCAATCTCGCCTCTTGAGGGACATGTGGTATTACAAGAAAGTACAGGCCGAAGCTAAATAATTTAACATGCTAATTTCAGTGCATCTCTGCAACACGATACACAAGAGTCTTTGACATAACGTTGTAGCTTTAACCTCTTTACAGTTGTTAATATTAGCTGATTCCAGTTTAATCCTATATATTGCCCCTTTAATAATGTACTCTATAGTCAGCATGAATTTGAGAATTCAAACACCTGTGAATTATCATCATTGAGGGTACAGACAGACCCAGATTAATACAGGTTGGTGCCCTAGGGTGATGACACTGTACAGGCTCAACACACATGGCACATAAAAATGTATGAGGTTGAGGTTAGGAAGGTTTGCAATAGATGATTTCATGTTTTTTTTTTTTTTTTAGCTATTTCTATTCTCAATACTGCTACTACTACTAATAATAATAATGATGATTTGAATTGCCCAGAAATGATAAATAAGCCTTTCTTTCAGCAGAACGTCACCTTTCTTGAAAGTTAATTAAATCTTTAAAGTCTATTCCTTGGACTAATTCACATTCAATGAATAGCGGGGAGACTGCAGACAGCTAAGTTAATTCTTCACTTTTTAACTTGGAGATCTCTTGCCCTCAAAGTTGGTATCAGGCAAGGTTGAGAACTACGATAAAGCACACAATCACAGTCTATGCATGACTGAGCTTAGCAAGACAGGATCTGTCAAGGATCACATTGTAGGTTTCCACCTTGAATCGACCTCAGTGGTCTTATCTGCAAATGTTTTTTCACCCACTGTGTCTCATACTGATAGAACTGCCTTAACATGCCAGAACAAATGCAAACATTCCAGCAGTCACTGAGCAGTATCTAAGTTTATTCCACTCGTTTTGCTCAAATTGCTCAATATATTGACAAACTTCTTTACAGCTTTCATTGGTAAGTGTCTGCTTTTTGACTGGGTGTTGCTACTCCCACCGTTACTTCCCCTCTCCAAGTTCAGGTGCTGACTGCCCCTTGTTTTGGTTCTTGCACCTGGTTCTCGCCATGGCTAACATTAGCTGCTGTGTCTGCCTCGTGGATCAGCTTCGCTGCTGATGCAAATGTTAGCTTAGCTGCTAAAGCCCCTTGCTGGTGATGGGACACCAACAATCCCTGTCATTATTTCTCTCTGAAATAAACAGCTTGCTGTTTAGTAGGTATAATTTGAGTCACGGCTATGTGCCATGATTATGTTTCTATTTAGCAAAACTGCTCCACTAATTAATTTAGAATTTGCCTGATATAATACCAGGTGATGGCAGATTGGCAGAAGGAGAGGGGGGTGGGCACCACACATACGCACCCAATCACAGTTCCTTTATTAAGGTTAGTTTTTTTTTTACCTGTTTCCAGTAAATAATATATATATAACATGTGGTTGTCTCAATCATTTGGCACCCCTTCCAACCCCTGTGTGACCAACTGGCTGGTGCCCCTGGTAGTGGCAGTGATGAACATGAGGCAGTGCCTTATTTTACATGTTCATAAGTTCCTAGAAATCTTTTGGCATAATTAATGTAAAATAGAGACAGCGCTCAATGTTTGGACTTCCAGTTAATCAATTTCAAATGCTGCAATAGCCTAACCAAAAATGTACAAAATTGTACTTTTGTCTACAGCCATGCATATAATTCAACATACAGTGCAAATTATTTTTTATTATGATTTTTTTTTTTTTTAACAGTCTTCAGGACATGTGTCTCTATTTCCTTGAAAAGTAAACCAAATGATGAAATTGCTGTGGTATTGTTAACAAAATGTAGTGAACATGCAATAGGCATTTGTTTTGTTTGTTTATATATACTGCAGGATACTCAGATAAAACATGAAAATAAAAGCACATAAGGTTGCAAAGTCGGAGTGATTTCAGACACAGCCCAAGTGTCCAAGGCCATGCGAGACAGTCCAGTTGCACTCACGCACAGTATTTTCTCACCCTGAAGAAGTGTTTCTTATCCTCCCTCCACTGCACCATGGTGTCTCCATCTCTGGGTCTCTCCGTCACACACTGTCTGCCTCGCTCCTTGCCCAAAAACCTCCATTCCAAAAGGCGTGATAATCAGCGTGTACTGAAGCACAGCAGAAAAACATTTAAGTGAAGAGAAGGTGGGGTGCTGCTGGTGGTGGTGGAAACAGAGGCTGGGGGGTGAAGTGTTGTCAGGTTGGGCGGTGAATTGGCTTTGCTCTGCTTCGCCACACTGTCAAATCTGCCTTGTATTGACACACAAACACACACATACACACACACAAAGATTCTCTAATAGATTCTCGTCTTGACACTCAATTCCGTGGCGAGACGATCCCGCTTTATCCCTCCCTGCATCAAATATTTAAACACTTGTATTAGTGGCTGTGTCATCCCCTCAAACACCCGCAGCTTAGGGCACCAATCTCTCCTCTCCCCCTCCTCTCTCTCTTCTTCTTCTTATTTCTTTTCTGTCCCTTCTCCACATTGCACTCTCTCTTTCCTCATCTTCCACAATTCCACCCCTGATATCCACAGTGTTATCACCCGCTTGCCTCCCTCCACCACCCCATCATTTAATATTTTCAATACTTCAACCTTTTTTTTTTCTCCTTATGAAGGAGTGTGATAGAGGGAGGGACATAGAGCAGGGTTATTTTTTCTTTTGGCTCCCCTGTTCTTTTCAAGATTTTTGACGCAGGCCGAGAGCCCTTTTCAATCTTAAGAAGCGAAGCTCTACAGATTGCAACAAGGAGGGAGGGAGATGGAATGGAGAAAGCGGGATAAAGGAGGGAGGGGAAAAGAGAAGGTGGAGGGGGAGAAAGAAGAGGGGGAGAGAGAGAGAGAGAGACAGACAGAAAGAGGAGGAAGGGAGTGGGGATCGGTGGCAGCGGCTGTGCGCTTGAATGATGTCTTTCAAGAGGAGCAGTCTAGCTTGTCAAATCGCCGGCTGCGAAATGAATTGGCATATCTGTTGGGCTCGGGCGCGGAGATGTCGCACCACGCCGTTTCATATTCCTCGATAAGGCCAAATAACGCAATTGTCAGAGAGACAGAGAGAGTGTGACAGAGAATGAGAGAGTGGAGCCAGTTAGAAGAGAGTGGTGGTGGTGGAGGGTGGGAGGAGAGAGTGAAACTGGCAACAATGGAGTGTGTATCATAGACAGAAAGAGCTTTTACACCTGATATTCTGCTTGTCTGTCTGTCTGTGGTTTGTGCAACGGCAGGCTAATGCAAACCTTTTAAAACCACTGAGCACATGAATCCGCTGCCTTCAATCTGATTGCTCGCCATTGAAGTTTTCCACCTTGAAGCTAAAGGAGGCTAACACCGTGACCTACCTATTTTTTGCAAGATTATTATAGGGCCTATCTGCTTTAGATAGAACACAATTGCAAACATAGTAAGAATGATGAGAGACGGTGAAGGTGAGCGATAAAGCTCCACAATATCAAAAGTAGACCCACCCTGGTCTCCTCAGGCACTGTTACGGCCCCATAGCTCAGATATTATCCAGTTAACTCTCGTTCTCCCACTCAGACTTTGGTTCATTTCCACGCAGAGATGATTTGTCCTACATGTTTTTTGTCAAAGCAGGACCAGGTATGACCTCTAAACAGCTTGTAAAGTATGAAGATTGGTATTCTCATCATGGGGAGTACTACTTGTTGTCTGTGGCTCCAGAGTAGCTCTCAGGGCGAAACCCCACCGGGAAAGTCTGTCATGTCGCGGCCACAACAATGTGACAATTTATCCGTCCTCCATGTGACTTCCCCTCCCACCAGGAGTGTTTCAGAGTGTTTGGCCCACCAGACTTTGCTAACGTGCTCAGATTTGGTCATTTTCCCTTGATTTATGTGTTTCTCCCATGAGTAATTATGCTACATAGTCAAACTGTTTCCCTTTTGGCTGTTTTTATGATTAGCAGTTTGCACGGGGGGTTTTATTTTGAAAATCGAGAAAAACATTGAGTTTCCCTTATTTTCAGTGACGTCAAGACATGGAGAAATGCTCAGAGTTAAAAAATTGAAAAGAGGACAATGCTCAGTGAAAACAGTTGAGATGATCGTCTTGAGAATGCTTGGTGATAATTCCATGGTTTTTTCATAAAAATCGAAAGACAGATTTTCAAAGTTCAGTTTGTGAGAGTCCAGTCTAGAATAGATTTGTTATTTCTGTGGGATGAGGGATTTCAAGTGCACTCACTTTTGGTTTTACCTAAAAAATTTTTTTTTAAATGGTTTAGATAATCTTGTCAGTTTCCTTTTTTACACGGATCGTCTCACATCTTTCTCTCTGATCTCTACCTTGGTCCGTACTGTAATAATCCTATATTATAACTGATAGAACCTGGAGAAATGATCAATCTACAGAAACAAGATCAAAGTTGTAATAAAGTTATTCGTATACGCTAAAAAACAAACAAACAAAAAAAAAAAACAGTTCATATCTTCTGCAGCTTTCTTCCAGACCTTCTTGTGTCTCAGGGGAGTGTGCTGGTGTGGGGAGTTGTGTGATGTGTCAGTAGCTGGTTCGGTGTTGTGCTGTCCAGCGAGAGACTACAGTTTGGTTTGGGTCTGACAAACTGAGACTTGTTTGTTCAGTAACACCAAGTCCAACAGGGGAGAGTGGGAGAGTGTCGTTAAGGGAGACCACTGTCTCCAGAGCTTGTGATGAGGGGTGTGAGGAGACATACGATAACACACACACACACATATACACACACACATATAGAATGCAGTGGTGGGCTACAGTCTGATAGTGGTTCAGTATGTGACAAACTCTGAGGAGGGTTGTTTGAAGCGGTAGTCCAGTTGGAAAGAAGAGGAGAAAGAATGGACAGACTTGTCCTCTTGAGAATTACTACTGCAGCTTTTTTCGTGTGTGTGTGTGTCTGTGTGTCTGTGTGTGTGTGTTTGGGACCACAGAGTTGATGGCAGATAGAAGCTACCCAGGTTCATGGTTTCTAAGAAATATGCAAAAGAAACAAGAAATGCTGTCAGCCTCTGGCAGCGTTTTATACACGAATACTATACATATACACACACACACACACCTACCATACCTGATACTATGTAAGTATGTGTGTGAGTTTAGCAAAATCTCTTAAGATGTTTTGATTTATTTATGTTATTTTCATTTATAAAGGAAATGAATATGGAAGAAATTCTCCTGAAAGGAGATGACTTCATGTCAGAGGTGGTTAAATCCGAACAGTTATGGTTTTGAACTTTATGTTTTACTTTTGTCTTGTTTTGGAAAGTCAAACCTTTAAAAATGTGTCTGTAACACCTAACCTAAGCTGCCTAAAGGACAATGGAAAACGTGGATTTTATTTATTTTATAATAGTATACTATATTTTATACGTTAAAAAATCTATTATAATCTAGTATATCATTTTTGTATTGTTATTATTATATTAATAATAATAATACTAACTGATGCGTTGCTGCAGCTAACAAGTTTCATTATTGATAACTGCCTTATCTACTAGCTGTGAAAATACCCAGTTTAATGTTTCAGAGCCTCCCTGTATTCATCCTTTTGAGATTTTCAATTTACAAAGCACTGAAATCTAAAAGATGTCTGATTTCTGCTTGAAATATGATATAAACACTTCACGCATTATGGAATACCTGAGGAGTTTCTGTGGGGTTTTTTTCTTCAATTTTTCTTTTTCATTTTTTGATGTGCAAAAAAATCACAGTTACTTCAGTGCGATATGGGAACATTATGACTAGTAAAAAAAAATTTTCTATAAATTCTATAAAGGGTTTCTCTTAAACTACTTTTCAAAAGAGATCTGCGTGCTGGTTAAAGGAGCTTTCTCGCTTTTCCGTCCTCACCAACACTTTTCCCTCCATCTGTCTTTCTCTTCCGTGGTCGGCCCATTAGCTCAGTGACCAGTGGACTATGACAGGGCGGCCTGGTCATGGCAACACACAGCTGTAACATGGATGGTGCCTTTCACATTAGTGTGGTGAACAAGGGGAACAGGAGCAGGAGCTTTTCCATTAGCACCTCCCACGATCTGCCAAGATCCTGACAGAGAGAGAGAGAGAGAGAGAGAGAGAGAGAAGGGAGAGCGGGAGAGCTATATTGACCATGTTTTCAAATGGGTGCTTCTTAACACTTGACAGTGACCCGAGCCACGCTTTGGGCAGGCCTATCACTCCATATTCATACACTGAGAGGGTGAGAGAGAACAAGAGGCGTGCTGTACAAACAGAGGGAAAAAGCACGGAGACTCAAACTAAATTTTCAAAACTAGACGTGTTGCACTTTAGGATGCAGAAAAAAAGTTACATACTGTTTATCAATATTTCGTAGAAAATCAGTTTTTGACCTAGATCAGTAAAATGCTGTCTTTGTCTCTGTTCCTATGAAGAAGAAAAAATACTGTCATAGTAAATACAGCTTTTTCACAGCAGTAATTTTGACTTGGCATAGCTGGGAAAAAAAAGCATAATGCTGAGACTAAAGTAAATGAAACAGTTATTAGAGTTCTGTGTTTGGAAATTAAATTAGTTGTAAGAAACAACTACGGCCTACTATAAGAGTCTACTATAAAAGTGTTGAGTATAGAAAGAAAAATAGTTATTTTATTGTTCAGTATTGATCTTCATTACTAGAAATATTCACACTGTTAGATGTGTATTTATGTATATTTCATGATGAATGAGAAGAGTTAAAATACTTTTCAACTTTTCAGTGCAGGGAGACATTAATGTCAGTACCACAGTAGTAAATGTCTTCCTTTCTGTTTTGATGCTAGTAAATGTGATTGTAGAGAGGTTGGCATAGTCGACATAACTCACAACGCAGCACATGGAGACATACTGTTTCAGTATGTTGTGAACTCAAAGCCTTTTTGTAGGCATTTTCTCCTCCTTGTTCAGTAGGACATCAACGGCGAGAGCTCAGTGTGAATTGAATATTTTTTTTCCCTAGTTAATCATATTTGATTGCAGCCCTGCTCCCCAGGTGCACCACATGTTTTGCCCAATGTGCTTTTCCCAGGTGTTTTTGAAGGTGTAGCGATGTGTCTGTCTGATCAGCCCCTGACGCACCATGAGTAGTAATTGTGACTTAAGTTGCATTTTAACTTTAAATGTATTTTATTGCAACAAAACATGTAAACATTACTTTTTCTGTGATGCTTGTAATTTCCTGACTCTACTTTCCTTTTCCCTTTTGTCTTTTCTCCAAAGCCCTGAGGTATAATTATAACAGAGCTATTGAAATGGATTGCATAGCATTTCATCAATGCTTTGCTTTTTAAAATGTCTTTGTTTCTTCTTCATCTCCAAAGATAGCAGTGACGTCCCTTTTGATAAAGTGATCAAATGATGAGGTTCTCATTTGCCGTGATCACAGGACCACCCGTTCCCAAGCCCTAAGTCTATCTAGTGTATTTATTTTATCTTTTTTGTTCTGTGTTTCAGTGTCTCCTTCTTCTCCTGTCTGTTCCCTCGTAATTTGACGTGGAGATGCTCGTTATGGCAGATCAAAGGCAGCCATCTGTGGTCTGTCAGCTTCCCTCAGACAAAGTGGGAGGTGAGACGAGATGATCTACAGCATGCATATCAGAGAGGGAGACAGAAAGAGAGAGCCAAGGAGAAATGGATGTGCTGTAAGCTGTAAGTAAGAAAGAAAAGATGACAGAAATTAACAAATAAAAACAAGACAAGGGTTTAGATACTGTAATTTATGTTGGCACGACCATTTCTGATATATTCCCCATCTTTAATTCTTTTTTATCAAACGATTTGAGGATATAAAGTATAACAATGCAATTCATTGAAAATTCATTTGAAAATGAATATTTGACTTTAAGTATAGCATAAAATATATTGCTCACAACACTCATGCTCACCTGTTGACTGTGGCTGCTATATTGAAACATTTTCTTCAGTTCATGGGTGATCCAAACATACACACTTTAATATCCGTTCTTCCACAGTCTGTTTAATTTCATGGATTATATATGTATTTATGTAGCATTCGCAAACATATTCATCCACTGATGGCAGAGCTGCCAACTGCTCATCAGGTTAACACACACTCACACTCAGTTTGGGGTTCAGTACTTTGCCCAAGGCTGCCTCAACCGAACTGGGGTAGCTGTGAATCGAACTAGACTAGCAACCCTCTGACTTCTAGAGGCCTGCTCTGCCACCAGGGCAACAGTTAACCTTTACAGCTACTGTATGTTTATCATTAAGGACTTATGGTTTTTTGGCTTTGATGCAAGACCACAGAACTATATTAGACAAATTATTAAATTGAGATGTCACCTCCCAGCCTCTGTATTCTTCCTTTTCATACTGGACATTAAAAGGTCCTTTCTTATGGTGTTCCCAGAATAAGTGATAGGGGACAAAACCACAGTCCTGTATTCCAAAGTTATTATGAGGCTTCAGCAGTTAATCATATCATGTGGGTACCTTCCAAAGTTACAATGTCTCCGTACTGGGCAGTGGTGACAAATATGGAATTTGGTATAAAAAAGACTGTAACTTTGGAAGATAACCGCATGATTTGATGAACTCAGACAGCTGACGGCTCATTTCAGCTTTCAGCGTTGTGGATCCCAACGAGGTGTTTCTGTGCCAGCGGCCGTGATATTGCACATGCTGACTGACTGACACACCTGAATGGAATCAAGCCTTAATTAACAATATTGCTCACGCCTGTGATTTTCCTGCTCTGACAAGCTAAAATATCAGCTGTTGAAAAGGTTTTGATTGCAGTTTTGTACAAATTTGAAAGTCGAAATAAGTTAAACGTCTTAACACAAGAATTTTGACGGACACCAATTACAAAGAAATATTATTATTGGTATTGTGTATCCATGAAATACATTTCAGGACACAAAGCAGTCAAGTGAAAAGTACATCTCATAAATACTTGTCAATCATAATCTGGGATATATATATAATTATTTTAACAAATTCAACTTTGTCAGACTTGTCAGGTATTTTTTTTATTTAATTCTTTTTATATTTCCAGTATAAATGAGTCATTTTTGAAGCATGTTTTTGATAATACACAGTGTCTGAATGATTAATGGTAATGAAAACAAAAGAAGTTTCGCCATTTGGTGCTCTTTTCTGTCAGACAGCGTGGTAATGTTAGCTGTAGGCTATCCGATAAGTGCTTCCTGGATAAGTGCATACACGTACAAGATGTACCATGACAAGACAATAGCTGCCTAATGATAAAGGGCACACATTACATGGAACAAGACACAGATATGGACGGGACAGGACACTGCAGACATGTAATGGTACAAGACCCTCATTACACAGGACAAGACGCTGCAGAGGACAGGACATAAAGTGATCTAACCCTCTCAAGAGAGATAAAAGTGATGAGAGATGTCAGAGTGAGGGACAGGGGATGAGAGAGTTGGGGAGAGGACGAAAGAATGTGCAAAGGAAGGATGAACCTCACTAAGAGAGACCCTATCCCTCAAAGTAATGATGATGTCTTAGTTGGTTAAAAAGCAGTGTTAAATATTGGCCGTGTTGAATACCAGGGAGAGCTGGCTCTGAGAGATGGATGGCATCTTAAGTAACAGCAACCTGATAGATATGTTGGCACAGGAGCCAAGCGTGACGCGGGCTGTGGAGAGGATTGCATGAAATATTACAGGGGGAGGTAAAAAAAAGAAAGAGAGAAAGGGGCGATTTAAGAAAGAGCGAGCACCAACATTACAAATAGAAAGACACTTTGGACACTGTAGATCAAGTCTTTTTACATGAAAAAGTGAAAGATATAGTGAATGGGTGACATAACTCTGCTAACAGAATGCATATTTTTGGTTTTCCATTCATTTGAGTGGGGTAGTCTGTTTTGGCTGCGCCGGTTTGGGCTGCAGAGGTGCTGCCAAGAAGCGCAGCCTCCTGCGACAGAGCAGTTCCGACTTTTGGAAAAACGCTGTCTGATGTCACGCTGCTGCTGGTAATTGGTCAAGTCTTCACAGTCAGTCTGAACTGTCTCTGAGGCTGAGACTATCCAGTTGGATTCATGGACTTAAACTCTGATACTTTCCCTGTTGTGTTCTGGCTTTATTTAGTTCATGTACGCATCTTTTAAATGTGTGTCTGGCTCTAAATTTATGCTGTTTTATGAAATATACTTTATATTTTCTGATGTCCTCTGGCTAGTCTGTAACAACTGTCTGGGATTTACGGTTTCCTCATGGACAGTAAACTGGTGAACTATAGCTGATGTTAGCTACTGCTAGCTGAGTTTGTTAGCCGGGCTAGTTTGTATATTTGTACCATAGCTGTTTTGGAACATCAGGAAGAAGAGGTTTTCAGGCCCAGTGTGCGGGGCAATGTTGGCGGGGAGTGGAGCTGGTGCCATGCTAGAACCAGAGGTTGGCAAACAGGGAATGTAACTGAGCTCAGCAGCCTCTATGGATGAAAAAGAACTAAAAAAAAAACTGAAGGGGACCTAGACTGAAAAAGCTGAGAAAAGGAAAAAGAGAAGGACAGAGAAAGAAGCTGGCAGACGAGTAAATCTGGGACTGACTTTTAGTCACTGGTGAGAGCAGTAAGTAATATTAGCTGACTGCTATGTCTTGTGTTGTTGAACTTGCTTGATGTGTGGCTTAGCGAAGCTGTTGACTAGTTTTTGACCATAGGTTATATAATCGTTTGAAACTGGGGGTGCTAAATTGAAAAAAATTACAATTTCTATGTAATGTTGTTTAAAAAACAATAATACACAACCCTAAAAGTTGAGTTGAATTTGCTCGTTTTTAATGACACTTTTTGCAGAATTGACTTTTTTAAATGTCACTAAGGGGAAGGTTTATTTGTCATCAAGATGATATGTTTCTAAGAAATTCAAAAATACAGACAAACCTGAAGCTGGCCTTTGAAAATGTGTCCATTTATCATCACCTTTAGACTGCTCTTACCCTCGGAGGGTTATTTTGTCTGATAGGACTGTACCAGCCCTCCTCCCCAGCCACTCCAATAAGTGTTTTTCAATTATTGCTGTCAGCCGGTAATCATCTAGTGATGAATAGTCTGATATCAGGCCTTTATATTCATCTGCCTTCTTTGTTAGATTGTTTCTAGACAAGGCTGCGCTTGTGTGTGTCAGTAGAGGGAGAGGTAATGTATTTTTTATTTACAAAGTGTAGAAGGTGAGATTCAATGAATGGCGGAGTTAATGAACTTTCCCGTGTTTCATTTTTTATATCACCAACGAATATAAATGCTGCTTTTCTTAACAATTAACCCATCCAGTGTCATTTCTGAGGAGAAACTGAAGATTTTATTTTGATCAAATATTTATGATTATTACTCATCATGGATAATAATTGCAAGTTATTTCTCTTTTCCAGCCTTTTGGTGCTAATAACAAAAGCACAGGCAAAGTGGCCTAATATTATCCTTGGAAGCATTATGTAAATACAGTATTATGCAGAAAGCATATAATTGCACCAAACAAATGGCCATCCAAAGAAAACGAGGAATTGATTTTAGGACATTTAGGTAATTACAGCAAGAGCAAAGTGGTCAGAAATGAACACTGGAAACGTTTTGTAAATACTGTACTGAAAATGGAAATCACTCCCATTTAACTGTTTTTCTAAAGAACACAGAGGAAATAAAAACAATGAAATTCGTATGAAGTAATATGATATAATTTATTCATAATATCATATATTATATCATTGCCAGGGGCAGGGGTGGCAGTTTAGGGAAAGTTAGGATGGATTTTGTTACCGTTTAAGCACAATATCTATTGGTATGATTAGGGCCTTATGGTGAGTCCTGCTTATATTCTGAGGCCCTGTCTTGCAGAGGGTCTTTTGTGCTTACACGTTCCAAATTCATTTAATGCATGTTTTTTTTTTCTTCAACTCATCACATAGCAAATTTAGGGCCAGTAGTGCTCCATCATAGAAATAAATTCAGCCCAGTATCCTTTCCTTTTCCTTTTAAATGCTTCCACATTTGGCACGTCCAGTGCAGACCAACCATGTTTTCTAAAAAAAACAAAAAACAAAAAAAAACGAATATGCACCAGCAAATATTAGTATGAACATAAGTTCCATTTGTTTGCCAACCAAATGAATAGAATAGGTAGTTTGTTTGACTTTCACGCAAGAGATTAGAGGGGACCTCACACTAGCACTTTTTAACTGCAACCACAATCTTTCCTTTACCTCTATAATAATGTGTTTGTGTTGCGTAACAGTCACCGTACCTTGGCTTCATTTCATTTGGCAGAACCATACTACAGTTCCCATGTGCAGTTCAAAACTTTGCCATTGGATATGAAGGCATCAATATTGATAATCACTACTGAGGATTTAAAACTGTACATGTTGCAGAGAGAGGGGATAGGATGGGGGGCTAATGTGAGGGCCTGAAAGCTCATTTTTGCCCTGCGGCTCACCTGTCAGGAAAATCCAGCCATGTCTTTGACCACTCTGTGACACAACAGACAGAGAAAAAGCTACTCCATGCAAAAAACATTAAAGCATTGCTTCAGTCGACTTATTGGCTACTCTAGTAGTATAAGATGGGATCTTGACCCGAAAAGTTGGAAGGAAATGCAGGATATAACAAAAAAAGAAATGTTTAGTAAGTGGAAGGTTGAAGTCAAAGATGTCAAGTGGTTCTGGGGAAGTGGTTGCTAGCCTGTAAGTCATTGGAAAGGCAGTATAACAGCAGAAGAAAAATAAATATTTTCTCACTGGTTACAAGCCCATATATGTAGTGCCATGCTAATATTTTTATATATGCCTACTGACACTACAACAATTACAATTAATGTTACTTTTTGAAGTCTAACTACTGAGGTTTTAAAATAGAGTGAGCTAAACAGGATTAACACACATCCATGAACAATAGCTGACAGTCAGGTACAGCCGACGTGTAAATAGTCTCCTCTTACCATACGATACAGACATGGTAGAAATGCTACAAAGTCATTTCGTAGAAACAATAAAATAAAATACATGTGCAGGCAGGGGGAGGACTCCCTGCCCTCCTCCCTCCCCTCTTCCTCCCCACTCTCTGCTCTCCATCTATCACATCCAGCAGGTACCACAGGCCACTGACCAAGCCTGTCCTCCCGTCATTAGCCCCGCGTTCTCCCCACGCGATCCGTATGGCTACCCCTGTCTCCTCTCTCCAGCCCGACACCCCATAATAATATCTCTTTCAACCTTCACACCGTGATAAATAGGAGTGCGCAGAACAAAAGGGATGGCGGGAGGGGAGGGAGGGAGAGCAGAGGGGTGAAGAGAATTAGGGGTAAAGAAAGAAAAAGAGGGGAAGTCTGAGGTGGTGTGTGTGTGTGTGTGTGTGTGTGTGTGTGTTTTCTCTGGTAGAGACCTCACATTATCAGGATGTAATTTGAAAAGTTTTCATAGGATATTAACAATCATAATGTTTTAGCTTTTGTACCTTACCTTCAGTTTATTTGACTATATTGGACATTATCATGAGCAGAACATTAAATATTCAACAAACAAACAAACAAACAAACAAACAAACAAACAAACAAAGGATGTTTGCCCACTCCACTACCTGAGCAACAGCAACTCTACATAATGGCACCAAGTAATGTTAAAAGTAGTTTGTTTTTCTTTCTCAGGATACATTTCATACAGAGCACGTCTAGACCATATTGTTTGTAATATTATTTACAGAAACCCAACAATTCCCACCACGAGCAACACTTGGTGACAGTGGCCAGGAAAACCTTCTTTATTAACATATCTTAACCAAATTTAAATAGAGGGTATGCTGCTTCTACAGAAGTCCAGAACAGAAGACAGATCGGGCCATTCGTCTTTTGTTTGTTTTTGCAATACTGAATGCTAAATGCAGAACTTCATTTTTATTATTTTTATATTAATGACTTAATTTATGTATATATAAGTGACTAATTAATCATGTCACTATTAAGCAGGAACCCTTTCGTTTCGTCTCATATGTTTTTGTTTGGTTTTAGTGTTTAGGTTTATCTTTATGCAGATACAACTTACTTTATGACCACATACAGTATAATCAAGTGGCATCGATACACAGATGAAGACTCCCAGAGGAATTTGTAGAGCTGAAGGTCATGAAAAACCAGAAAACGTGAAGTTATACTCCAGATGTGGTCTGTAGCTGAAATTTCCTCAAGTTGCTGATCTCCTCCACAGGCTGTTGTACCAATGTCTTTGTCTTGTTGATTCATTTAATTGTGCAAATAGTGATAATAAAAAATTCCAGATCCCCTCAGCTCCACCAGGACAAAAAGAGAAAGAGATGAAATCATTATGCAGATTCCCCTGAGACATGTTTTGAGTTTGATGTTTAAGTCATAATTAAAAAGTCTCTCTCCTCTCCTCTGTCTCAATCCCTGCTCTCATAATATCTGTGTGATTTATTTGCACCGCCACAAATTACAGCCCCCCCACCCCCTCTGAGTTATGTATTGTAATATTACATTTCAACAGTTAAGCAGATTGTCTGTATTGTGTAAATGTGAGTGTGGACCTGTGCTCCATCTCTATATCTGTTTTAATCAGTGTCGTGGTGCTTACATGTCCGGTGAAGGACTGTGGATACAAACTAGTTGTCATGTCCTTATCACCTGCGTTGTCTGTCAGGGTGGGCGAGTTACGGGGTTACTTTTGAAGTTAGAGTTTGTGTAAAACGATACGTCATATCAGGGGAGGAAAGGTTATTAATTAATATTCTACTCTTTTGTACTTAACACTAGAACTTGCTTACACTTTCCCTCTCTCTTTCCCTCTATCCTTCCTCCCATCTATCTATCCATCCTTGCCGCCCTCCGTCTTTTTCCAACTTGATTTAAGAGTTGCCCTCATGGCTTTGACACATCGGCATTTCTATCAGCGAGGATTAGAACTGTGCGTGTGTATGTGTTTGAGAGAGGGAGAGAGATATCCATGATGATTCAAATATAATAGCTCTGTATTGCTACCTTCCCTCTCTAGCCGTCCTGTTCAGTTGCAGAGATTAATAAGTGTGTGTGTGTGTGTGTGTGTGTGTGTGTGTGTGTGTGTTCACTGTAGCGTGTGCATGCATGTAGAATTGTGTGGCCACACATTACAGCCCAGACAGTAATATCTGCCATGCATACATTATCCATCCTCCTTATTATCCAGAAATCACAGGCTGAAGAATTAAAGTGCGGCTCCTTTCAGTCTTGTTGCTGTTTCTGAGCAGACCGGACTGCTGTGCCTTCCCCCCAGTCAGAGGTTAAAATAGCAATCAGGATAGGACCGCAGATGGAGGCAGACATTTTAATATTATTTTAATATTCACAGCAGCTGGTAATTGCTAAAGGACAGTCCAGTCCTCAGTGCTCTCCCTCAAAGTCCTAGTAATTGTGCCAAAGGCTACAAAGCATGCCGGCTACAGTGACCACGAGGGGGAGGATGAGGAAACAAAGGTGGTAAACTAGCTTTGTTTTATTTCCACTAATCACTCTGATTTAATCATAAAATGAGTGTTGTCAGACAGAAAAATCATTCCTGTACTAGTTTCTATGATTTTAAAACACAATGTCTCAATCTACCTGGAGACATTTATCTGTGGTAGGCTTTTAAGTCCTGTATATGCTTATATGTGCTTCATGTGCCCTTTTACAGTGTAAACATGGTGCAAATCTTTCATGCACTGCATGCATACACTATTGGTTTTATTTGCCTTTTTTTAGATTCTTACCCAGCATTTCTGGTCTATTTCTGCTCCCAGAACCATGGAGGCGAGGTAGTTCTGTTTGTGGTGTTCATCACATAAATATACAAGGGAAGAAAATCAGTGTAACATCTCTTTCCAGAAACAATATTTCTGTTACTGTGGATAATCAACAGGCCTTACTGTCAGCAGTTTTCATTGTGACTCTTCACCAGAGAGGACTTCTAGTGGTAACTGTGGCCTGTGAACATTGACATTTTTTCCTGTAAGACAAGTTGCTGTAAGCACTGGTGTTGGCCAGCGGATGTGAAGGCAGTTCTGTGTTGTCCTGCATACATAGATATTTCATGTGTGTATACATATCAGTTATAGGGCAGGGGCTGGTGGTTTAGGCAGGTAGCTAGCCTCCACCAAATGAGGACGAATTCACTGAGGAACTGATTAAATTCCTAAGTAAGTACACTTTGTTGATGTTTGTTGAATTGGGTTGGTAGCGGAAATGTGGAAAATCCATTTTTCTTTGGCAGATTTGTGATTAGAAAGTCAGTGCAGGGAAACCATACATTGTTCTCTTCCCTTAAACAAGCAGAGGTACAAAATAAAACGTCAAACCCCACCAGCAGGCGCTTTGAAACGACAGAATACAACTTTGATCAAAGTCATTACCCAGCCTCAAAGCCCTGTGTCAGATCTACACCATCTGAAGTGGCTGAATGAAACAGGGCCAAGTGGAAAATAAAGGGAGTTGACACCAACATAGTCTACCTGCTCTGCATGCTCCTTGCTGTTATGCATCAATCTATCAGGCAGCCTTATTACTATTCAGATTACACACAGCGCACACACACACTATTCAGATTAGAAGCTCGGGTGTACAGGACATTGAGGGGTGCAGCGGAGACATGATGACCTTTTCAATCGTTGCTGGACACTTTGAGCCGGTAGTGAATCCATCTCAGCGAACTGGTGTGATAGGCGATTTCTTGAAGCCTGTCCAAAGCTCTTCAGATCTACCACCAGACTATTGTAATGTATGCACATTACATTTGTTCATTTGTGTACTGCTACGGTTCCACCTGTATTTCTTTGATTCTGCTCTTTTCTTCTGGGATTTACTGTGAATATTTAAGACTTCAGTCAGTCAGAAAAAAACAAAGAACATGTAACAGTTTCTTAAAAAGTCATGATAAACGTTAAAGGGGAACTTGACACACAAGGTGTTTTAACCTGTCTGCTATACATTGCATGTTAAAAAGTTGTATGAAGCTTTCAGTGGATCCAGAGGGAGTCGTGTGAAATCTGATTAATTGCCTCAAATTATGTCACTTGAGTCAGTGAAGACAAAAAAAAAGAAAAACTGTGGGTGTGAGGTTAGAAAGAAGTGAGCTCATCAGACCTCCTCCACCCCCAAATCTTAGTCTCAACTGTCCACAGTTGGTGCATTTTGGGTAATGTGAGTGTCAGGTTTTGACAAGAGAGACAAATGTGCAGAATAACAAAGACGATATCTTTAGTTTTGCTCATAGACTATATAAAACATGGGCGTAGTCTCTGTGACGACACCCATAAGTTTTTTAAAGAGTCGTTGTGAAGCTCATAGTGTAATGGCTCTGCCCGTCACCTTGGCAGTCCTGCATCCGCTGCTTCCAGCTAATCTGTAAATGGGCAAAGACGTGGAGCATGGGTGGACCTTTAAACCTAAATATAATTTGAATAGGTGAGTTCTATAAAAATCCACCCTAAGTACTGTTGTCATGAACGGGGAAACTAGCTATAGAGACTAACAGTTTTTTGGTAAAGATGTTTATTTCTGCTGTGTAGTTGGCATAATAAGGGGGCTTATGGAGACTGACTTGTTTTGGAGCCAGCCTCGAGTGGGCTTTCAAGGAACTGCAGCTTTTAGCTATTCTGTGTTCACGTTACAGCCACAGAGGTGGCCATTCGGTTTCCCTGCTTCAATTTTGATCTTTTTTTAAAAACGTCCGTTGTGAGTCTGACCGTGTTATTATAATGCAATGCTAAATCAGTCGAGTTACATCGACTAGCAACCACTACTTCAGCTTCTGTGTTGGCTGAAAGTTACAATGGCAGGAAGGATTTGTCACCTCCGACTGATTAGTTAGTGCAAAAAATATGTCCTGTCCCCCCCAAACAGAAATAGGCTTGCATGAAGACCGTGTCATACTGAATGAGTGAAAGGAAATGAAATGGCAATTAAGTCTGACGATCACGATAGCAATAGAGCAAAGCCACACAAGTTCCAAACACGTATTCATACCAGGTGAGCAAATATTGCTCATTATGAGGAAAGAGAGTGCTGACTGATGGAATGACCGGCTTGAAATAGCCTTCTGATGAGTGCAACTTGGGGAAACAATCCTTACACACACACTTTCCAGTTTGAGTCGTGTCATTTGATATCTTAATGTCCCTCTGCATTGTGATGATGCAAGGGGCAATTTGTCTTTGCGACAGCTGATGCAAAATACTGCAACTGCGCGACTCAACTAGTCACCGAAAAACTTGACGATACTAATTCAAATAAGCTGCTTTAAATAAGATTTTGTTTCGTGGCGAGAGTTGTTGTTTGTGCTTTCTCATCATGTAGGTAGTTAGCAGTAGAGGAGAGGGCAGATGACCCTAATGTCATTGGATAACTGCAGATGACGATTATCAGTGTTATTAATAATGAGTGAAAAACTATAAAGATTTATCTAATGTTGGGCTACAGATGCATGATATGTAAGAAAAAAATATATTGCGCATGGTCATAGCTGAATAAAATATTATCTTTGAAAATTCAAAATCACACACTAACCCTATACACTCCTGCACATAAACTATGATTGTTCCTGAGTGTTGACTGGTGCTCCGTCATTCATCTCCAGCCATACTCATGGGTAATTATCCACACCATTAATTTATTGCTTTGTGTATTTGTTGCTTATTAGCTCTTCAGTGAGAGAAAGAGAGAGAACACAAAAGTACACTCACACTCCAGCTTTCTCTGTAGAGTTTAATTACAGTGCAACCTGCATCCTCAGCGGGGGTCGAGAGTATAAGTCAGAAAAGATGCACTTAAACACACATCACTCATTTACACACCAGAAATAATATAAAAGCAATAAAACAGGTAAACTAAGTTAAATAATTATATAACTGGAAAGGTCGATATATAAATATTGCTATAAAAATAATAAAACTAAATGTCAAAAAGAGGAATCACAAAAAGTTTTCACACCGGTGCAGTTTGAGTTTCAGCATTTAAATGTCCAAACTGCAAATTGTTTCACATTAAATAGATAATCAAAGGAGTTTTAATTTTTTTTTTTGTTTTATCCTTGTCATGAAGATCACAGTCCTCTGCTGCATGACATTGTTTGGATACATCATCTTTTGCTCAGCTGAAAAATGCAGGTATTTAGAAGTTAGGCCAGGTTTAGGTTCTTAGTCTTAGATGTGACAGTTTTGTTGCTATGTTTAAAGAGTTATGTTGTGGCTCTTTAAAGGAAGAAGAAATTAGTCTATTTATTTAGAAAACTAGTGAAAATACTTAGGTAATATATCAGATGCAATCAGAAAAATAAAACAATAAAAGCATTCAGGTAAAAATGTGATCATAAAATATACTCATGCACTTACTTATACAGTAATTATTTTTTTCTTCATTAGTGTTCCCGGTTATAACACTGACATCATAATTATTATTATTAAGCCTCTCTTTTGTCACTTTTCCTGTTTATTTTTTTCCCTCTTTTTTAATTTTTTTTATATATTTCAATGTGTTCCCATTCCACATGTGGCTCTCCTGCAAGAGATCAGGCATAAACTATTGAAATCCCAACCTTTGGTATCAAATAATAACCTCCACAAAAAAGCATACGACAGACACTCAGACAGAAAAGTCAGCAGACACCTACACAAAGACATAGGGAGGGAGCGCGAGCGGCAGATAACTTAATAGAGGGATCGGACGAAGGCTAAAAAGGAAGAGTGAAATCATTAGGATGCAAATGAGAGGGAACGATTAGCATGTGTGAGAGAGATTGAAAGAGATACTGTATGAAAGGCGGAGGAAGAGATTGAGTCGTCTTTGCTTTCACTGGGGTTTTCACGCTGAAAGCAACAACTGTCACATGTTCACTGTCAAAGATGAAGGCGAAGGGTGCAATTAATTTTACAGTGATGACTATTTTACCGGCTACAGGAATTTGTTTTACAATGCTGTGACTCATCCCTCTGTCCAAACAGTGTCATGCAGCGTTTAAGCAAAGACATGACATCAAGGACTGGTGTAACTACTGTATGTAAGAGTTTACTGAGGGTATTAAAAACATAAAATAAGATAACAAATACCAGAAGATATTTTAACATTTCACTTGTGGTTCTCTGTTTTGGGCCTCCATAAATAATCATTCTTTGTAGCCCAGTGAGTTTATGAAGTCTTATAACTATGACGATCTTAGGCCATTGTGGTGTTTTGTTAGTTATATTTAATGATTGAAAGATTGATGATAACCTTTCTTTTATTTTCAATAATGATGTGATCCTCACAGGTATTTTGTAAAAACTCCATTGTTGTCCAAAAAATATTGTTCATATTAATTCATTACCATGAACACACAAACACACACTGCCTGTCTGTTTTGCTGCTATCACTCCCCAAAACAAGAACCATATATTCATTTGTAGCTGAAAATAGTCCCAAACAAATATTCACTAAGACTATTCACTCCCATTTGAGTATTTTTTGCTTTAAGCTGTTGAAAATGACAGTGTTTTTAAAAAAACAGAAAATATGAATGTGTAGGTAAGATGCAGGTATTTAGACTAAACGACGTAGAAATGTAAGAAAATAAGGTGAGATGGACTAAAGTGTTCTTGGTGTTAAAATATAGAATAAAGCTGACCTTATTCTAAGTGGCAAATGGCAATGGGCTGTAACAAAGGCATGCCAAATAATTATTCATTAATGAGGTATGAGACAATTATGGGATCATCCAGCTTCAAGTCAATTGCAATATTTACAGAGCACAGTTAAATATAACATGTTTATTACATAGAGGTTTAAAATAACAGAAAAATAATCAAGATTGAAAAATACATACATTCGTTATATATAGTTATGCAGTCACAATAAATGTGGACTCATAAGCAGTTTGAAAACAAATAGAGACTGTCTGAGGGGTCAGTTATAAATGTTTGATCATAATTGGCTTTTAATTGAGAGCCTGGAATAGAGAGCACTGATTGGTCAGTAGATCTGATGCGTTTTAATTTAAAGAACACATGCAAATACAACTTGTCAACTTTAGTGATTATGAATAGTTTAATGTGTGTACCTGCATGGGTTGTTAGTGAAAGTGGCGACATGTTTGTGCATATTTCAGTGAAGCAGACATGGATACATACTGTAAATATCTGATCCTGATCTTTATTTTTATGCATCACTTAAATTGTGCCACTGTCCCCTTTCTTTTTTTCTATCTACTTGGATTTGTCACCTGCCTTTTCTTCTCTATCCTCCCGTTTTTCTACCAATCCAAATGAGGTGAGAGGGTTCGCACCACTCTGTTAGCCGATGTCTTAGCCGTTGAGTCTCTTCATAAAACAGAAATATGTACTGGCTCGGGCCAAAGCCACGACCAAATAAAATCCAGCCAAGTGTCTTCCAGGGAGCCCATCCATTCACATCATAAAAATGGCTCTGTATTTGTGTTTTCAGTCCGTCAGTCTGTTGTTGGCCATTTGGCTCGTCTTAGGCACTGGGATATCCCCCCTGTCCATAAATCCCCCTCTCATCTCTCTCTCTTTTTTCTCCTTAACTCGGCCTCTCTTGTCGTCTCTTTGAGTGTTTCATGGTGCATCATGTGAGATTTATTTCCAAATATACTGTTGCGAAATGTACTGTGTGTCTTCTTGTTTTGAGGAGGAATTTACTCCCCGTTAAGAAGAGTTATGTACACAGAGGTGTTTTACATCCTGACTCTCGGTAACAGGGTGTTCTCTGACATATTTCAACCGGGCCTTTGCCTAATCCACATATCAATCCACCGCCTGCTACAGAAACACTTTCACACACATTTACAGCAGAATAAAGAGATCTCATGGGGTGAGATATTTGGCAGCAACGTCTTGAAATGTGAGATTGTGCTTATTTTGTTGTCAGTTTTTAGCCTTTAAAATGTGAAAGTCACACCAAGTTAAACATTGGGAACATTTTTTATTCTACTGAATTATTATGAAATAATGCACTTTAAATACATTAAGTTTTAACGCTGGTAGTGAACATAAGCAGCACATTCAAGCAGATGCCAAATTATTAAGCCATTTAGCTGCACCTGACACTGATGTCAATATCTGACAGCCACAATCCCCCGTCACCTTTAAAGGTCCACTGTGTCAGTTTCAGGACAGGGGGGTAGGCTCTATTTACAGAATATGGCAGAAATAGAATATAATATGGATAATCATCAGTGTATAATCACCGGAAAATAAGAGCTGTTACATTTTTGTTATGAGCCTTACATAACTACAGACGCTGCAGATCCACTTCTACAGAGGCCGCCATGTAGAATCACCATGTTTGTACAGAAACCCACAAAGGACAAACTAAACACTTGCTTTAGCTAGGGCCTTTACATTTTTTGCACATTTGTTTCTCACATTTTTCCTTCATGCTAGGAAGGAGAGGATGAAGCAAGGGGTTGGAATCAACAACTACACCGCTAGATGCCACTAAATCGCTCACACTGCACCCTTAAGGGTTACCGTGCATTCAGACAGGATCAGGCAAAACACTGCAGGATTTTGCGGCAGTCGGGGGATGAGGGGGGCTGGCTGTAAAACAACCAGGAATTAACATTTTGTTTCCCTGATTAACTGGCTTTATCGAAGCCAGCGCTCACTCACTCACTCAGTGGTGAAACAAAGAAATATAAAATTCCATGTAATTTTTCACACAGCCTCATACATCAGCAAATCAACAAATCAAATCTTTGATGTATTGTTTCCTAGCTTTTTATCTCGTTACGTCGCCCAGTCTTCACCCTTTCCATATCTTTCTCTCTCCTAAATGTCTCCATTTCATATTTCCTCTTACTGCAAGTTCCAAACATTTTAAACAGTTAACTGTTAACATGTTAACTCAGCTTGAAACTATACTCAATTCTAGATTAAATTACTTTTGAAGATGGATCATTTTGGCTGTAGTTCATCTTCCCTCCTTTTCTCTTTGCATCTCTCTCTCTCTCTCTCTCCCTCTGTCTCTCTCTCTCTCTCTCGCTCTCTCTCTCTCTCCCTCCCTCTGTCCCTCCCTCTTTCTCTCTCCTCAGGCTGTGTATCAGGGCTCTATGTTAATGACAGTTGACAGATAGTTGAAGGGCACGGGCTGCTCCCTGTCAGCCCTGTTTTGGACTCATAATTATTTCACCAGTGTCACGTCACTGTCATCCTCGCCTGCTTAACACTGTCACACACACAGAGAGCCCCCCCACCCGCCCTGCCTGCTGAGCCTTGAGGAGTGAGAGAGGGAGAGTGCGTGTGTGTGTGTGTGTGTCTGGCTGTCACTCGACCTCAGTGTTGGCCGTTTCCCTGCCAAGACAAGCATCGTTGCCAAACAGCAACCGTTGCTCTGTGTGCTCGTCACCGTGGTAACAAACCAGAACCACAGCCTTGTGGCAGTGTTTCGGTGTGGCGGAAGGTGACTTTCCAACTGGATACCAAAATAATGTTTCGGGTGTGATGTTTTACACCTGGCAACAGATGCACTGAGGTCTGTGTGAGAGGGAGATGACAATGAAAAGGAGTCATGAATGAAGCACACAGCTAAAACAAAAGTGTTACCTTGAAATTATCAAAACAGCTAAAGCAATGGATATACTCCACTGTCAGTGTCAATTAAAACTACCACGCAGTATTGTTTGGAACCCACTGCTGTATGCTTGTGGCATTTTTTTAGTGATTTTTGTTTGCGTGTTATGATGGCTGTTGTTTGTGACTCGTCATAGCTACCTGTCTTGATTTGAGTATTGTGGTAATGAAAACAACCAAAGGTTTTCCACAAACAGAAATGGTAGCATTGATAGTAGACCACATGAGGAGATATTTCATGTTTTATATGGCTGTGGGTTATCAAATATTGAAATATATTCCTTTTCTTTGCCAAATTCACAGACAAAAGAAAAAATAAACACATGAGCATCAGCTAATATAAAAGTGAGCAAAATCTAGTCTCCTTGACTCAAATCCACTGAGCTAGTGCCGCTCTCGTTTACCTTAGCCACGCTTTAAGAAAATGATTTGGGTGCACTGGTGAGTTCAGACACTGAGACTGGCAGATTGCATCAATTTTGCTGAGCTTCCATGCTAATTATTACTAACAGGGCAATGGTATGTATTCTGCCATATAGCTGATCTAAGAATATGAAGTTATAACTGCAGATATATTCATAGTGGAACATTTTGTTTAATTAAGTGAAGTTTGGTTTCCATCCAAATTCAGTAGAAATGTAGAAAATCAGAGAATGAAGGTGATTTAAGTTTCTGTTGTTCTGAGGATATCAGGAGTTGCAGACAAACCCATTGCAAAGCAGAGTGCAACAAGATGATGTGGTTAAAAGAACGCTGGTCAAACCTCAAACTAATGAAAACAATGTGGAAATGGCTTTTACATTGATTTCATGTATTCATTTGAAGGTTATAGTCTCCTTAACACTCCACACAGATCTGATGTGTAGGTCTGCTGCTATTTTTTGGTTGTTCAATAGCCGTTCAAGTCAAATGTTTCATGTGGGACATGATTCATTTGGTGAGTCTCAGTTTCAGACTTTTTAATGTGCAAATTGAAAATGTGAATAAAAAGAGGTGGATGGAAATGCACTCAATGACACGCCCCCAAAAACCTCGACCATAAAAAGTCAGGTCGTGAGCATTATCATTTGTTCATTATTAGCTGAATCCAAGTATAATCTCAGCAATAACAAAAACATGGAAGTGATGCCAGCATTTAAGCTGAACTGCAACAAAGAAAACACAGCCACAACTCCACTGGCAGCCGTCAGTGTAATGGACAGTTGGTAGGAGTGCCTTTAGTAAACAGAAACAGATCAGTGCAGACAATGAGGACTATGTACAGCTTCAGAGCCTTCAAAAAAACAACAACCATAAGACAAAGACAAAGAGGAAAAACGGGGGTTGAGAGAGGACAAAATGTGAGAATATAGAAACAGCATGTGTGTGTCAGAAAGACAAAAGGACGGCTGAGAATAAAGACAAGAAGACAGACTGTCTGCGTGACTGTCACGGAAATATCTGAGGAGATCGAGACAGATATTACTCTTCCTCAGAAATATTTGAGGAAGACAAATATATAGATAGGAAGAGAGAGGAAGAGAAAGGAAAGCAATCAATGATTTAAACAATAATGCACCTTCTGTATTCACTGTCACACTCGCTCTCTGCCACCATCAGGATTGTCTCTCAGACACCAGACTGTCCATCTGGTACACGCTCCATCATGAAGCTGTCCATAAGGTGGACTCGCCCTCTTCTTTCTCCCCTTTCACCACTCCTCTTCCTATCTCTCTCTTCACTCTTCCTGAGCTCTCTCTCAGACTTTGTTAACTACACTATCACGTCACAATCAAGTCGCTCCTACCTAATCTCTTGCATCTTCTTCTATCTCCATTTACTATCTGTCTATTTTCTACCTCATCTATTTGTCTGTTCTTACATGTTCTGCACACCACTAACTCTTATCTCTCCCTCTTTTGTCATGGAGTGCATGTCAAGTCTCTTAAATTGCATCCATGTTTCCTTCACTTGTGTGTTTTCCTTGTGTATTAGTCGGTCCTGATGGGGATGCATGCAGAAATGCAAGGAAATCATGTGAGGAGAGAAGAAACAATGAAATACTGCATGATTGGTGTCTGATGTCCATCTATGATGTTCAAATCTCGATCAGCTGTTAGTTGGCTTTAACAGCTGTAGAGATTTTTTGATGGAGTTGGTGTCTCTAAGCATTTCTTCTTTATTTACATCATCTAGTTGTTTGTTGATATTGTAAATTCATTATTGAGTAACCCAGAATATGGTCATGGTGTCGTATTATGGTGCAGTGGTTAGGACCTGTTGGTTCTGTGTAGAGTCCTCCCTGTGACTGCGTAGGTTCTCTCTGAGTACTTCAGGTTCCTCCCACAGCCTGCAGGTTAGTTGGTGACTCTAAATTGTCCATAGGTATTAGGGTTGTGAACGATAAATTGATGCGACCGGATATTCAGTTTAACAAGTGAGAGATATGGCTGCATCGGTAGCAGCCTCCTCAATCGATACGAATTAGCCATGAAGTCCTAGATGAATCGGTTGTAGAGTCATGGATCGGGTATCGAGAGACTTGGAATTGGTTGGCGGCTTCACACACTTTTGGGAAAATCCCCCAGGACCGTTCACAACACATTGCGTGAGCGTGGCATATTTGGTCCATCCTGCACGTGACTTCAAACCCCACCAGGATCATTTCAGAAGCGTTTAGGACGCCAGACTTTGTTTACTTGCTCAGATTTGGCCATTTTCCCGGTGTATGTTCTTCTAAACATGCTTCTATGTGTGTAAATATGATACGTAGTTAATTAGTTTTGCTTTTGTCTGTTTTTACGACCGACAGTTTGCACGGGGTGTTTTATTTGGAAAATCCACCGGATTCTCTCCAACAAATGATGTTGATTCATGGACTTTTTTTGGTCCATGTCTAAAAATAAATACATTGACATCTGATTTTGTTGTTGTTGTTCTTTTTTTAAAATTTTATGCCACTGTACTGTAAGATAGTCACTTTCATAGAATTGGCTTCTTTTTATTAAATACATTATTATTATTATTATTATTATCATTATTATCATTATATATTTTAGAAAATACAATAACCATATAATCAAATCAAATTGTATCGTTCTTACACTGTCGATTTGTATCGAATCGGTCTGTAATAAAAGTATATAGTTTCTGAATCGTATCGTAAGCTGTGTATCTAGATGCGTATCGAAAACAAAATAAGCTTTAGAAAAGTTAGATCATTTCCAAATATTAAAAGTAAAGCTAAGGCTCAAATAACTTTGCCTACAGTATGTCTTTTATATAAGAGTGAATACTTTTTGTTTCTTTGTCAGATGATGAACTGAACTATTCCAAGAATGTTCGGCACATAAGCAAAATTATGTCTATTGGTCCTTATTATTTTACACATTATTGTAACTCAGGTGGACTGTCAGGATCCTGTAGGGCTGACAGAGATCACGATGTTGATATGATACTCTAAAGTGAACCTGCAGCAAGAACAAAACATGCTCCTACAGTCAGTGGTCACATTTGGATACAAGTAGGAGCTAACGCTTACACCCCCCTGTCCTGGTTGATCCCCTTCAATGTAAATTTCCCCCTTGTTAAAATATAACTATTAATAATAATACTAACAACAAATCAGATATATCACCTAGGAGTGATACTCTTGCGTTTAATCTGTCTTTACTCTGGTATAAAACAGATCAGTTTGATCAGCTGCAGCATCCAGTCAATAGCTGATATCCAATAAATGGGTGTGTCGACAGGTAAAAGATTTCTGTGTAGGCTGCTCCTCAATCATGACTCCTAAGAGATCCCTCCTCGCTCCCCGGAGAAAAGGAATCAGAGCTTTGGAACAGCCAGCAAGGTGGCGGACTAGAACGACTTTCAGTTCAATCAAAGAATGAGGACAAAACAGGGTAGAAAAGTAGTTTGGCGCTACACACTTATATTGTGTATTCATGGTAAGATGATTTTGTGGAAGGTATCCAATAAAAATGAAACTAACACGCACACTCGCAACTCATTCTAACTGCAAGTAAGCCAATCATAAAGCGGATGTCTCTCCCTCGTTCCCTCACTCCTCACCTCCCTCCCTCTGCCTCCCTCCCTCCTCCAGCCTTCTGTTTAAATTAAGGTGGGCTGACAAACAAATTAAATCTGTCACATCCTGTTTGCATGAACCAGACAGGAAGTCAATATTGTCAGCCATGTTGGTTAGCCCAGAGTTCTAATCACACTTCAGAGCCATGGCAACAGAGATGAGGGTGAGGGGCGAAGGTGGCCACATGGGTTCACATCTCATAGTGCTGTCCACGTTTCTGCTCATACTAATGAAGGCAATGGTCATCTGTTTTTACCCACAAATTAAAGTTATTTAAATATTCTGCAAAATATTTCTATTAATTAATAAATGTTTGCTTTTTTGTTATAAATACATATCCATAGCTTTACATAACTGTACCCAATAGAAATATAGACAGGTACAGAAAGTTTCACACTTCTTTTAATTGTGTTTTGTTTAGAATAGACTGAAAGACCTTGAAGGATGACTTTAACTTCCAGTGTTTGGTTAGGTTAAGAGAACGGTCATGTTTTGGGTTCAAATAAATTCTCGTTACAGGTAGGAAACAATCACTGTTTGGGTAAGTCTTAATACTTTATTAAGGTTCGAGGAGCATTGTTGTCATGGTTACAATAATAAATCAATAAAAAAAAACAATTGTGATCATGTTTAAAAAGAAAAGAAAGAAGGTGACAGAAACAGAAAACAAAAAGTGGTCTTCAATGTTTTGTTATTTGTCTACTGTCTGTTTGTATTCTGTCTAATATCACGTGACCTTCCTCCTTTCTTCTTGTTCTAATTGCTGTGGAGGATTTCTCACCTGAGAGTAAAACATCTGAAATGACTGTTGCTGTCCTTCTTTCTGTCCTTTGGGGTTTAAATATCTGTGTGCAGTTTGTTTTATGTGATAACTCTTTAGGCATTTTTATGCTTGTAACAGTTTTCATGACACATGTGTGTCTCATACACACACACACACACACACATGCACAGAAGGCCAAGGGTCATTGTAGTCTTTTGTTTTTAGCCTCTGTTTGTTAAATCAATGCAGACCTTTTCTCTCTCCTGCACACAGACTCTCTCTTTTTCTCTCTGTCTGTCTCTCTTTCTCTCTATCTGTCTCTCTCTCTCTCTTGCTGCTCCCTGTGGACACATATAGCTAATCTCAACGACTTCAGTCACAGTCATATGCTTGAGGCTGTGCGTGTGTATGTGTGCATTTTTGTGCATGATTATGTGTAAAGGTCAGAGGTCAGAGGTCAAGCCACCTGCAGGGCTGAGTGTGACCCTGTCACCCCCTAAATACACAGGTGTCACACCAGGACCTTTAATGTAGTAAATTTGTAGTTGTAAAGACTCAACGAGGAGAGGAATGTGCGGGATAATAGAAAAGGTGGAACAGAGGAACATACACTAACATTGTCAACATTACTACACAGAAACTCTATTTTTAGATTTTTCTTCTTTAATAAAGATCTTTTTCTTTTTCTGAAATCACTCACATTGTCTTAAGCTGCACCTAAAGCACTACTGCTGTAGTGCCCTAAATATTGAATGACCAGCATCATGCATCAAAAAGTGTTTCTTGCTGACTTTAATCATCTCCATAATATGATATCAGAATAGGTTACTGTTGATGCTTCATCCACAAATACAGTTTTTGCATTCTCTGTCTGTCTATCCACACTGACACATCCAATTTGTTCATCTCTCCTGCACTCCTTCCTCCTTTCTTCTTGCCCTCAGGTTAAGTCCTGTTTACTCATTTGACCCCGCTGGTCTGCTGTTTAAAAATGCATGAACAATAAATAAGGATGCTCTCCTTCTCTCTCGCTCTCTGCCCATTCATCTGTCCATCTGCTCATGTTTGTGCAGAGCTCATTCAGGCTCTTAAAGGAAATGGAAATCCTCCGTAGTGACCCTGCAGTCACTGAGGTGACTAACTGATATCCTCTTGGTCAACATTTACAATTCTTTAGCTACAAGGTAGGAACTCATCAGGAACTCAATATCCCATGGGGTGTTGGGGCTGATGTTTTTTTTAAAGATTCTGCCTGCATCCTCTAGGACCTCGAAGATGATGCTCTTTAAGGGCATAGAGACCGCACAGAGCATGGGATATACCCTATATGTGAAGCACTTACTGGAACTGCATATCGTAGAGAGCCATACTGGAATAGATTCCTTGCATATGGCAAGTTCACGAAAGATTAGGAAGAACAGACAGATATTTCATTGCTACTAGCTGTAGTCTTTAATTTGCCCGTGTGCTTTTTGTCATTTCTTGTTTTAGAATCAAGTCATGGGTCTTTACATATCTTTACATGGTTGGCATTGATGGGTTTTCCCATGATTTATATTAATGGGACAGCCAGCATTCTAAAAAGGCATCAGAGGCATCACACTTTCTGCACATTGCTCATTACTTATCGCCAATGTGATATTATGCCTTAATATTACTCATCTTTTTCTGTTCCTGTCAACTCTTTTTGCAGTGACATCCTTTCTTACCTCTAAAAATCAGGTTTCTTCACCTGTGGATAATGAGGGCAACTGCTGCTGCTGTCCAATGTTCTTGTCATCCTTTAGCTTAACACACTTATCGTGTTGGCAGCACATCCAAAAAAAAATAAAAAAATCTGCTTAACCCGGGCTGTGTAACCAGGGACACTAAAGATTGACCTGCAGAGCTAAAATAGAAGGCTAAAGGTAGAAGACCTCAGCTGAAGTGAGTTGATGTCAAGTGCAAAAAATAACTTTTTACATGTCTGAAAGTCTGAGTGTTACACGTTAATTATTCATATTAATTAACTAACTTTTTGTCAGAATCTGCATGTTATTGATGGAATACTCTGCATTGGCACCCCACTTAGCCAAAACTGAAAGTGTTTTTTTTTTACTCTTCAAGTTTATTTTTTTCAGTTTCATACACACAGTTCATTTGTATTTGTCTCTGAATATAGCCAAAACACAGGTGACCTACACCCAGCACTACAACACTGACTCTAAATAGGGCCTTTATCATTTTTCCTGCATTCTGCGGCCACCATAGTTTCTTCTTTATGTTAGGAAGGATATGGGGAGGCAAGGGGGTTGCAATCAGGAACTACACAACTAGGTGCAGCTCAATCCTACACACACTGGTCATTTATTACATTTATGGCATAAAGGCTGATGACACAGGGCTGGAGGACCAACTTTTCTCATTGATGCTTGTTTACTGTGGTTCTCAAGGCATTTACAGTGTTACCAGCAGACTTTCACCCTTTTTCTTAATTTTCATTTCATTTTACATTGTAGATTAACACTGAAGACATCAAAACAAAATGGAAACAAGGCAAAATATGTTTTACATATTATTTGCTGCACCTTTAGCTCTGATTATAGCTTTGCTTTACGCTCTTTCTCTCATTCTCTCAGCCAGCTTCATGATCCAAAAGGAGACAGCGGATGTAAAAGAGGCAGACAGAAAGCAGACTGATGAGATGCAGACTCGAGGTAAACGCCCACATTGTGTTGCTCAAAAACTCACATAACACATTCGTTAGCAGCATGACGTGTTGTCTTCACGTTCATTATTTCACAGTTTGTCTAGGACAAGACGGGGGGAAAAAAACAAAAAAAACATTTGTCCTTATCGCTACCTGTATTTTTGAGGTCTCTGCCCCTATTTGGGTTTCTTGCTTCACTAACATTGGTAATCCTGCATAATAACTGGTATCATGAAGCTGGTTATCACCTGGTGATAGTACCTGCAGAAAAGGTCTGTTACAGAGACAATTAAAGGTGACATTCAACAGAGTGAAATGGAAAGAATACAATAGTTAAGACACATAATGTGTAACACCAACATTCTTGGGTTGATTCCACCTGGAAATCTATGTTTCCATGGGTCCAGCGCAAAAAAACTAAACATATCACATGTACTTTGAGTTTGTTTCAATGTCACATTCAGAGATTCATCTGCATCATTAAACAGACGTCTGGAAATGTAACTCCTACAATAAAAGACGAATAGAAAAAAACAGACCAGCAAGGACAAACGTTTTAAAACAGCAGGAGAGCCATCAATCTTTCCCCGGATCAATTTCCTAAAGGCCTGGAGATCAGGAATAAAGCCAGAATGAGGTTAATCTGTGGAAATTATTTTGTTATTAATAATAATTTCTCAAATATCTAATGGCTGAGAAAGACGGACTGTAACACTAATGAAAGCTGATGGGAGAGTCTGTCTTTGCGCATCAGAAAATTCCCTTGCCTTGATTGCTTTAAGTGGTGTATGGATTTAGTTCCTAGGTGTTCTCTCCAAGCCAAAGATGAAATATATTAATGCCAATGTATTTCAATAAAACACAGTATGATCTTTGCTTGTGCTAACTCAACAGTTACATTTCTAATAATTGTTTAGGAGTTTTACTCATAAACATTTCAGTTGCTATCCTCCGTCATAATTCAGTAATTTTCATGATGAAGTAAATGTACTGTTCGTTTAATTGCTGTATTGCTAATAAATAGTCACAATATTATCTTGTTAATAGATTCAATGGTCTAACTGTGTGTGTGTGATTTGGGGGAGTTAAAACAAGCATAATGAAGTAGCAAAAAGCTGCCTTCATCCCCAGACCCCTGAAACAAGCAATTATGGCTAATTTGTCCTTTAAAAAAGACATAGGGAAGCCATTTGTCCTGGAAAAAACACACACACACACACACACACACACACGCACAATGAGAGAATATTCATGTCTCTACCTCCCCCTCCACAAACACTTAGGAGCTAATTATTGTTATTAGCATCATGGTTGAAATCCCTCCACAAGGACATGTCAGCACACTTCAACATCTGTACACTTCTTTTCTTTCATCAAAGAAACGAGAGAGACGGGAGGAGAAGGAGGGAAGAAGTGACACATAAAAACGTCCTGAGATCACCTTGAAAAGGCCTAATCAAAATGTTCAAGTCGTTTTGTTTCACACACAATGACACCATTTCACTACAGCGGTAATTGCCTCTCACCAAATATTGGCCTAATATATACATGAATATTGATTTAGCCATAAGCAGCACCGTTCCCATTACAGGCAATGTTGCTCTGATTTTACTATTATTTCAATCACACGGCCATTATGGACAAACATGTTTACTACAATGACAATATGTTAACTATAAAACATGGATTAGACTATGGCTTGATTGCTATTCAAGATGAATGCTATAAACATGGGTAAAGATCAATAAACTATGGATTAACTTACATATAGTGCATGTCAGTGGATGAATGGGATTAAATATAGTGTATTCTGCAACAATGCGGCTCAATGCAATGCCATATTTAATTAAAAACAACATTAATCAATGAGTTACTCTTCACTTTTAGATTTCCAGGTTCCGACACAGAGGTCTAAGGCAGCTTGGACGTTCTGGATCTGTCCTGAGGTCTTCTCCCAGTTGGACATACCTGGAATACCTCCACAAGTAAGCTCCCCGTGAGGTGTCTTCTTCTTTACATGCCGCTACATTGCCTACAAATTCTGCATTCAAGTTCAGATATCTGTTTTTAGAAATGAATGTTGCAGCGGTTGATGAATGACTCCACAGGGAGCTGCACTCCCATTAAGCCCTTTTGTCAAGCATATAACCGACTTTAGTTCATGTGGTAATTCAAGATCTTCACATTTAGGCTCAGCTCTCTCTTCGTCAAGACACAACTACTACCGATGCTGCTGCTACAAGTATCTTCATCATGAGTAATCTCCAAAACATTAACCAGTCGCGTAGCAGGTCCAGATCATAGCCTGTTAGTAAATCAGCTGTTATGCTGAAACATTTAGGGAATATTATGAGAACAATTTGATCCTACGATGCAATTATTGTGACAAAACAATAGCAGGTTCCGTTTTTGCCACACAGCTGTTTGTTTTTTGTGGTATCACTAAAATAAATGAGGACACTTCAGTCTGAACATCTCTTTGGAGTGAAAACCATCAAGACCAGAGACCCACTGGTCCTTGCTGTTGAGGTTGCCGTTTTAAAATCATTTTTAAATCCTTTGTACCTGCTCTTGAAATATCTGAATATCACATTCCATTGTTAACTGGGCCATGAGGACAAAAGTTACCAACAAAAACCAAGATTAGAGTGTATGGAAGGATTTTATGTGTAAACTTGAAAAGATTCAGTCCATACTGAGTTCACAGTGTTCACATTTATCTTTGTTTGTTGTTCTAGAACACAATGGATATGTCTAACCACTTGACTGGTTAAGGACACACTGGAGATGCTGCAGAATAAACACACACAAACGCACCCACACTCAGACACACAAAATTAACTGTCTTGCTCTCGTCTCTAATGCATCTGTCATATCAGGGGTAAGCCCTTTTGATCTCTCTCTCTCTCTCCCTCTCTCCCTGACAGCTGGCTTGCTGCTCACTGGTCCTAAATGAATTGATATTTCTTCTGGCCACTTGAATTTGTCACTTTACTTCTCTGTGTAATCTTCACTCCTTAGTGACTGCGGCATCTGCTTGGGTGCCTGTGCTTAGAAACCTGGGGAGCACAGTTCTGTGTTTTGGATGAAATCACATGGCTAATAGAGTCATTGACTGTCAGTCTGCCAAGTCAGGCAAAATGCCTCTCGAAGGCCTCCATGATGAACCTGTCAAAGGTGATCTCGTTTTTCCTTCGAACACAACAATGAAACGTTATCGCCTACAGAAGCATGACTAACACAGTGGAAGAGTAATCAGAATTTACTGACTGTAGTGCGTGTTTGCATGCAGATACAGTATGCAACATGTTTTAGCTTAAATCACAAAGTGCATCTGTTACAGTAAATGTCTTTATTCTGAATCTTTTGCCAGATATTACTGAGACACTGTAGATTTTCTAAATGTGTCTGTGTCACCTGTCACACGGCTATTCTTGCTCACCTAATAAACGAGAAGTCATTAAAATGCAACAATAGACCTTCAGCAAAGAAATGCAGGTGGGTCTAAAGGACCATGTGAGGGTCAGTAACCTTGAACATGTTGGGTTTTTACAGAAGCCACATTACATGAGATTTCTGGGGAAGTTCAGAAGTGTCAGCCAGACAATGACCTCTCTATTATCCATCTTTAAATAATATTATAGAAATGTTAAAATGCATTTTCACATAAAAAACATACAGCATAGTCATAATTATTATAATTACCTACAAAGAATATCATTAAAACAATAAAAAAAAAAATCACAGATCTGCTTGTCCAGCTCTGGCTTTGCTTCAGGCTTTATATATCTGTTTTTCTTTGACTGTGTCTGAGTCCAATCACTCCATATCTCTATCAAAAGCGCTCTTGAGGAATATGGCACAATAATGTTCAGCATAAAATCAATGGCTTGTTTAATTTAAACAGGGAGGAAGTGGGAAGGCAGGGTAATTGCAGAGAAAGGCCCACAAATCAGCCGTCCTTGTTATCCCATTTGACGGACCATTAAACGTCTGCAGGAATAAACATTATTTTTAGCTTAACTACCAGCTTCTGCCGGCTATAGAGCAAATCATTCCAACAAAAAATTAAAGTGGTCTCAAAAGGTACAAAATTCTAGGCTGTTTGTTTATTTCAAAATATCATAGAAAGTTTTTTTCTTACCAAATTAACAGCTGACAATGTAACATACAGAGTGCAGAGAATGTTTCAGCTGTCATTACCTGAAATAATAATAATATTTCCAAGCAGTCAGTGGATGTGTTAAGGACAAAATGTGTCATATGCATTCAAATGAAAGACTATTTCACTTTTAATAGAAGAAATAATAAATGTAACATTGACATCATAAGCAACACGCCTTTGTCATAATTTGGGGTTTTTTGTTTAGTGTTTCCTGTTTTATTTTGTAATCCTCCCCTCTCCTCTTGTCTGTAATACTTCCTGCTGTTGTTGTGTTTCCCACCAGTGTTGATTGTCTGTTCTACCCTAGTTACTTTGGTGTGTCTTGTTATCCCGCCTTCACTGTGTATTGAGTCTATGTGTTCCTTGGTTACGGTGTCAGTTCATCTTCGTTCTACAGTATGTGTGAGTGTTTTGTCGGTGTGTTTTTTGGACCTTTGTTTTTTTGCACTCTGCCTTTTTATATGGACATGGTTTCACCACCCTTCAAGTTGCGTCTTTCGTGTTATTAAATCATTTTTTGGGCTGTACAAACTCTGCCCCATTCCACTTGGTCTTTTTGCCAACTTTTGCTAACTCAATTGACTTGAGAATCTTGGGAAATTAGGGGAGGTCTTGTAACACAGTGGTCACTTTTCTGCAAAAGTTATACTGGCCACGTTTCCATCAACATATTTTGATGCCACATTTTGAAGTATTGTATTAGAATAGTAAAATGGAAACTGCAACATATAAAAACAAAACTTTTATGTTCACTTAAGGTGATTTTGGCCTTTTTCAAAAAAGAGTTAATGTGCTTAAGGAGAGATGGAAACAATTTTTTTTTCCCTGAATAAGTTCTGACGTAGTGAACATTTATCTCACATGACTGATCAGCTGAGAATCATGCTTCTCACTACAGTCGATTGTTGCGGTGTGTGGGTATAGGTGAGTGTGGATAATCACGTATTATAAGCCCCATCAGCCAACCACTGGTCTACAACTAATCAAGTGCATCCACGAGATACTTGAAATTATAATTCATTAATAGTCACATTTATAATGTTTTCTGACTGTTAATATAGTGCATCAGAAAGCATTGTGTTTGAGTGCGGTCATAAACCATTATGAATGCATTATAATTCACTGTGAAGGCCCCCGTAATGCACTGTAGATGTGGTCTTCATAGAAAGTGTTATCAATGGTGTAATACAACAACCAAGAAATATTGAACATTGAACATCATCAACAGTAATTCCTATTTTTTTATGGAATTAGAATTATATTTCTCCCAACATTAAGTATAGTTAATATGGAACCAGTAGAAGCCGATATGGAAATTAAAAACACATTGTTCTATGATGATTACTAGTACCCTGTTGAAATCAATGGAAACACCTCTAATTTCAGTTTCTTTTCAACAAGCGGTTAGGACTTCAGTATGAGTACCCCCCTCTACTTCTGTGATTTAAAAAAAATGTTTTTCAGTAAAGCGCTATCAAGTATGCTGCCGACTCACGTTGAATGTTTAATTGGCCCTTGTTTGGCTCATCTCAGCCACACAAACCCCAATGCAAATATGCCTTTTGAGGGTAAAAGTATTTTCAGTGGTCAAAACCATTAAAAAATACATCCCAGCTGTGTCAGTGGAAGCAGTTATATGGAAATGACTTGGACTATTAAAGAGGCTGGTTTTACTGGGTAGATGATGATAGAAGGAGGCCACTTCACCATCTACACCTGACTGACTGAGGAAATTACTCTTTCTCTGTCTGTCACTGTAGGTACCCCCCTCATATTTATCTCTGTTTCAGAGAACAAAGCAGATGTATGTTAGATACTCATGTAACCCCCAGCCCAACTCTTATTTTTCACAGATAAGACTTTTTTTTTAGATGTTGCCCTTGATAAATGTTCCCCCAGGGAGTTGTCAGAAATTAACTTTATCTGGTCTTTAATTACGGAACATGTGCTGTGATGCATCTCTTATGCCCCCTCCTCCCCAAACCCCAACATCAGCTTCCCCAGCCCACCCCTAGTACTGTCATTTTCAAAGCTATTTTAAGGCGATGTGTGATTATCTGTGACATTGCTTGACATGTGCCTGAAGACTGTCTCTCTCTATTCACTATCTCTGCTCTCTGCCTCTGTCTCCCTCCCTTTCTTTCTGTCTCTCTCTAATCAAAAAGCCAAACCATGCAGACAGCTCAGTGCAAATAACAAGTCACTCCCTGTGGATATTTGAAGATGACGGAGCGACCGGGGCGACGAGGAAGGAAATACACTCTGATCGTTCCCCGTCTTGAAGCCAAAACAATATTTCAACCCATACCCGCACCGGTATTATTTTCTGAGTTTTTGATGTTTTTGTTGTAATCTGTGGATTAAGATGCTATTTTGTAATGAAACATAGAGATCAAGTGGGTCAGAAATTCCTGAATTTTGGATTTGGCTAAAGTTCTTTACAGTGAAACAACAAAATGTTAAACCCCAAGCACTTATTTCTTTTTTCCTCTGTTAATAGCATGCGTGTTAAAACAAAATACTCTTATTGACACTGAAAAACAAATGTTTAATGTCTGCTTTCATATTTTTATTTGCCCAGAAGACACATTTTCTTTTTCTTTTTAGAACAAGACATTATTAGTAGTAGTATTGATTCTTACCCCTCAATCCACTCATCCCTAGGGCTGTCCAAAATGACACACTGATTACATATACACTGAGTTTTGGAGACGTGTGTAGAGACCTTAAGAAGGTAGGATAGATAAATGACACCCTGAGCCCATTGTCCTATGAATTACGGCCATATTGGACTATTCTGAACTTCACAAGTTGCCAACATTCAATGCTGGAAGCAGTGTACCCTTCATGTAGTCCACAAGTAAGGGCATGGAGGTCAGGGTGGTGGATGGGGAATGCAGCCCTTCAAACATTCTGCCATCCTGTAGTAGACATACAATTAACATTCCACATTCATTCCCTAACCTTACCGAGGGTTTTTAATTGCGTAACCTTAACCATATTCTAACCACAGTTTATTTGCCATAACCATAGTCTTGCCCTCACCCTAACCATACTATAGTCATCATACGCAGATATAGCAATGTAATGCTGGGTTTTGAAGAATTGTCCCCTGCTGATGTTCTTGTCAGGCCAAGCTGGATAACACCACAAAATGATCTGTGCAACCAAAGGTTGGGGATTCATTTTGAAAACTACCAAAGCTAATTTTGGTAAATTCTGATGCCATCATAGTTTGGCTGCTTGTACACATATGTACAAATGCTAGCAATAACAACTAGGACATACCAATTATTTCTCACCACAGTCATCAAGTCTAAAAATTTATATATTAGAAACTGAGGAGCATTTCTCTTTTGTACACATTTCTAGTATAGTTATTCATCAGGTCTCTTTCCTCTACCTTTCTCCATGTAAACCAATGCAGAACAAATATAAAGACAATGTTTTTAAGTAGCAGTCAAGTCTGGACGTGGCGAATGGTACAAAAATCAACATTTATATTAAAGCGGGTTTCAATGGCAAGCAGTGAAACATAGATGAAATTACCCATCTACCTTCCCCCAGAATGTTGCCCATGTATCATAGCCAGAACAAATACCACATAATTACATAATTAATCAGATCATGTATGTTTCCTTTCCCTTCCTTCATCTTTTTTTTTTGTTCTTTTGTACAAGAGTCAAATGCATGTAATCACTTGTTCTGTAATGTAATCTGATCAAGGCCATGTAATTCTTCATTTTCCAACAGCTCCCTGGAGCAACGGATCTGAGAGCGAGATGAATGTGGCTGAGTCTCTGTCCCTCCTCTCTCTGTCTCTCTGCTTTCCTTTCTCTAAATGTGGCTCCTTCAGTGTGGTTAACCGCTTGGCCGTGTAGCTGCTGGCAGCTGCGTCTCCCGCCACAAGACAATATCTCTCCTCCTCACTTGTCTCTCATCTATCCATCCATCCATGCTCTCACTTCCCCTTCCTCCTCCCCACCCTTCTCTCCTCATCTCGTCCAGTCAGCTATTCTTCCTCTTTCTCCTCATCCTCCCCTTTCGTCCCTCACTTCTCCTCTTTCTCCTCTCTCCTCTCTCCCTCCAGTGGCGACACCAACCATCAGGTCCCATCTATCTGTGTGTACGTCAGCAATTAGAGCATCGTGGCAGCCAAATGCCAGCCATGTCCCCAAGCTACACACACACACACTCAAAGGCTATGCCCTGACAAAACAGCGAGAGAACAAATCACACCATAATTTATAATCTCGCTGCGCTAAAATCTCATTATATTGCAGACATATGGATTTGGCGGCATGCACGGCTGGGGAGCCGGTGCTATAAATTCCAGCAATCGTAAATTATTAAAGGAAAGATAGAAATGACCGTTGCCTGTCCAGATTAGCTGTAAATCACACTCAAACATGGTTTGTTTAAGGAATTAAGTCCCACGTGGTGTAAAGGACCTAACAGGGTATTACTATAGTCACAGGGTGGCAGGGAGGGTCAAGTTTGAGCTGCCTTAAAATATCAAAGGATTATAGGTTCAAGCCATAAAATAGACGTGGGTTTTCTTCTCGGAAGCCTTTATCTTTATCTGTATGTACACCAACCAGCTAAAAGAAATGTGAAATGTCTTCACTGTAGTACCTTTTTTCCCAACCCGCTTGCTGTGTTTTTACCATTTAAAGAGAATGCCCAACAACCAATAACCAAAGCAGAAAGCTTCAGCTTGTCACAGCCTCTCCACTGTACTGGCCTCAAACCAGCCCTAGTTTTGAAAAAGTGGAATTCAGTTTGAGGATAAACCTGGCCAAGCAGAGGTTTAATCAGGCTGCGAGAGGGCTGCCCCAGCCCTCAGCTGTCAACTTGACTTTTCATTATCACTCTGTCATTTCAGAGATGTCAGGGGTTTCATAACACGAGGACATGACTCAGTTCTGATGGATGCAAAGAAATCTGCTGAAAAGCAGAACGAGCTGCGATGTCAACCTGGTTGTTGTACCTCATGTCATGTCATCAGTTCTGGGTACGGGAGAAGATGGTAACCATTTCTTGCATTTGGAAACATACTTTAAATAGTATTTGTAATATTTGTTGATACTCTGAACAACAAGACCATGTGATTACATTTCTTTTTGCTACTGTTCCAAGGCCACTTTAGACAGACAACAGCAATGTGTGAAAATCGGCAGCCCCCTCATTCATTTGAATGAGACTGGTATGTTGGCTCAGCTGAGACAGCTTGGCTCAAATTTTGCTGAAATGGAACGTCATCTGGCAAAAGGTGCTGCATTATCCGTCCAATCTTGTCTTAGCTTTTGTGAACAAATGTAAAATCTTGTATTCCTCAACAAATATATTATTTTATTCAGCGTTTTAAACTTGCTTTGAATTGTGGAGGGTACTGACATATGTCTTTATAAAGAGTAGGTAATGGGTTGGTCCTTAAATGACAAAGAAACTCTCATTGAGCGAAAACAGCTCTCCACTGAAACAACACAAATGGGGGCATGTGGTGTCAGATATCTGTGAGACATGAAATAATAATCCACAGTCCAGTTTGAGCAGTGAATCGATTAGTTTGAAGGCTTATCAAACAGCCAAATACTGTACAGCAATTTGTCACACTGAGAGACGATTTAGTTAGAACATTTGCATCTGTATTATCGTTCATCACAACAATTTCTGTTTTTGATTAGCCAACACATTGCCTTGTTGTATCTTGTGGTGGAGCAACTTTTAAAATATTATTTGACAAAACAGTTCAATTGAAAACTGCTTGTGAGGTGTATAGTGTATCCTAAAACAGATTCTGTGTGATCTGTTGAAATACAACCCTGTTTCCAAAAAAAAAAGTTGGCACACTGTGTAAAATGTAAATAGAAACAAAATGTGATGATGTGTGAAAACATTAAAACCCCACATTTAATTGAAAATAGCACAAAGACAACTTATCAAATGTTGAAGCTGAGAAATGTTATTGTTTTTGAAAAAACGATAAGCCTGTTTTGAATTTATTGCCAGCAACACATTTCAAAAAGACTGAGACAGTGGCAACAAAACACTGGAAGAGTTGTGAAATGCATAAAGAAAACACCTTATAGAACATCTAACAAATAAGAAAGGTAAATTGGCAACAGGTTAGTAACATGATTGAATATTAAAAAAGCATTCGAGAGAGGCTGAGAGAAGATTGTGAGGGGTCCACCATTCTGAAAGACTGTGCAGGCAAATGGTGCAACAATTTAGGAATAATGTTTTTTAATGTAAAGTTACAGAGTTGTCAAGATCTTTAAAATATTCAGAGAATCAGAAGAAATCTCTGTACACACGTGACAAGGCCAAAAACCAATACTGTGCAATTTAAAACTCTACCATGCAAAGAGGAAACCATATATAAACCAGATCCAGAGACACGGCCGCCTCCTGTGGACCTGAGCTCATTTAAGATGGACTGAGGCGAAAACTGTCCAGTGGTCTGATGAGTCAAAATTCTGTATGGAAATCATGGACACTGTGTCCTTCGGGCTACAGAGGACAGTTTATTTGCTGTTAGTATGAATGCACAGTTCAAAAGCCGGCCTCCGTGTTGGTATGAGGATGCATTAGTGCACATGGCAAGATGGGTAACCTGCACATTTGTTGAAGGCGCTATTAAAGCTGAACGATATATATACAGGTTTTGGAGCAACATATGCTGTCAAGTAGACAAAGTCTTTTTCAGGGGACAATGCCAAACCACATTCTGCTAAACTTGCTTACCTGTAGTCCAGATTTGTCACCTATTGTCACCTAATGTTTGCTGCATGATGAAACATGAAAACACAGCAGGACATTTTGGAAACATGGTTGTATTTTATTTTTTATTTTGTCAATACAATGAGGACCACAAACCAAATTCTCATTCCTCATTACCTCATTCTCCCGCAATGGCGTGTTAGTGTTGAGACAGAGAGAGTTATTTAAAAATGGATCTGCCTGTTAGATCCCATGTTTTAAACACATTCATAGTGTCCCTTTGACCTCTGATATCTGCAGTGGCGATGTCTTAGCTCTAGAGTAGGGAAATTAGCAGTGAAGATGCCACAGCAGTGAAACAGGTGCTATCAAAGTGCTTCCTAGTCAATACACACAGAGGCAGCATTTAAAAACATCAGAGGGTCGGACTAAAGGGTGGCATTATACTTTGAATGGAAAGGGATCTAATACATGGATGGTCCTCTTCCTCAGTCAACCCATTGACTCCAAACTGAGCCTATTAGCAAGACAACACACCACTAATGGCACTGCTCCTCATGTGTATGGAGACCACCCAGTGCACACACACACAGCAGCACACACATACAGCCAACCCTCTTCACTTTTCCCACGCTTTTGTTACCTAAGACATTGGTATATCATAGCATGAAACCAGATCAAAGTGTGAGTTCCATTAGAAAGCCATCACACGTGTTGTACACCAAACTGTTAGTGTGAGACATCATTTCACAGGAGAAATGATCATGAATCAGCATTATTGGCACTTCAGATCTACAGAGCTGGGATAAATCAGGCTGTTATATTTAATGTTAACTATCAACCTGGATCTCAAAGCATTTATTTCTGACTGCTTCAGGTGTCGTTTGTGAGATCAGGATCATGGATGATCTGGATAAGAGTTTAGTGACTTGAATGTTGATCCAACTGAAGAAGAGTAGGTAGATCATTCATGACCCCTTCATACCAGACAGATTTTAATATATATAACTGAACATACTAAAGATATTATTGAGTGTTTTTAGATTTTCCCCTTTTGAATACGCAATATGTTTTTCCCTCCAAGTCTTCTGTCCATCATAGTAACATCCCATTAGGTGGACATCTTTAACTCATGCACCCTAGGTAACCTTTATTTTACCTCACATCTTTTAATTGAAATGATCTGAGGAGTATCTGATCATTCAAAAGGTGCTTTGTTTATATGATTACATACTTTCTTTATTGTAACCATGCACATCACATTGTGCCACTACAGCTCTACGCATGTGCTCACAGTTACTGACCCAAAGTGTGTTAGAACCAAAGAAAAAGTTAGCCCGAAGCTCTCTGTGAGATTGATCAGTTCCACATGTGACCAGCAGGGGGGTGTAGTGGAGAGGAAGACGGGGGGGACAAGAGGCTTCTCCTCCACGTCTCTCTCACTCTACCTCAGTCTGACAGCCACTCTGTCCTCAACACACACACACTTTATTCTGAGCAATTCTCAAATGATCTGTGGTGTGTTTGTTCCATAAAGTATCAGTGTGCATGATCAAGTCTGACAGTTTGTTAATGATGGTCAGATGATTGTAGTCCAGAGAGGAAGAGTAGGTGCATGTAGTGAGTTGTCAGTGCTCTGTGGTGGTTGTGGAAGAGTGTGTACAGTCCAGTGAAGTCCAAATGAATTCATTTGAATAAATGTCGAGAACACTGCCAAAATCCATGAATTCATTAGTTCAAAACAATCACAATGCTTGGAATAAAAAAATGATCGGAGCTGGGGAGCTGAGTTTGGAGCATTAAAAACAGCTTTGGAAGTAAAGTGCCGGACTCTTCCTGATTTGCTGTAAATCTTTTGGAGGTGTTGGTTGATCGATGCCGCGACTTCGCCTCACAGCTGTAGTCAACTTCCCTCTGTCTCGCTGACTTCAGTCTGTAGTGCGCACTTTATAAGAGTGTCTGGCAGTCCACCTCTTTTTGTTAAGAGGTGGACTTCATTGGCTTTATGGCGAGCAGTCTCTCCAACGGGTGAAAGAGGGAGGGTGGGGGCGGTGGGTGAGCAGGGGGTGGCGGGGGGTGGAGGGTAATTCATTCACTTTGCGCACAAAGCGCAGTGGAAATCACCCAGGGGAACGAAACAGCAGACAGGACGAGAGAGGCAGAAGGGTGGAGGTGTGTGTGTGTGTGGAAATTTCAAAAAGTCCATTAAATGTTTGAATGTGATTCCTCTGCAGTTTGTGGAGGCAGATTTTGGTCACGGTTTAAAGATGATACCAAATATTCACAGTCACGCAAATCCAGGATCCAAACACGTGCGCTTTCCTATGATTCCCCACAGGAGAGGAGAGTGAAGAGTGCGTAACCGAGCTGATGTCCACAGAGCACAAACAACTAAGTGATGATGATTAAATAAAAGTGTGTTTTAACCGAGGGAGACGCCACAGAGGTGCCATGTCTGTGTGTCTGTCCGTCAGTCATTGAGCGACCCGAGCGCTGCGCGGCAGCACTGCACCTCGGAGCGCTCTGGACATCCCCCACCCTCCCTCTCGTTTCCCCTCCCCATCCACCCCCACACTCCCAGCTCAGCCTCGCGCAGCCCCGGCTCCAGCCTCACACACGTCGCTGTTGAGCACTGTGAGACCCCCACCACCACCACCACCACCACCAACCCTCCATCCCCTCACACCACAACTGCCTGCCACCGTCTCTGCGATCCTGCGCTCCCTTCACCGGCTTCACTAATTCTTTCCTCTCACTGATCGTCCCCTCTCGGTGTTTTGCAGCGCAGGGGTTGCACGCGCGATTGCGCTATTGATACCCACTTTACACTGTGCTTGTGAAAAGTCAGCCTCTCTCTCTCTCTCTCTCTAGCTCCCTCTCTCTCTCTCCCTCTCTCTCTCCCTCGCTCTCTCTGTCCTCCTCTCTGGCTGCGCTTTGGTAACCTAACAGGGAGGTGTTAACTACTTTTGCTTCCACAAAGCGCCTCCCGTTATCTCCGGTGCTGCTGCGCAGGAGCCAGAAGGGCCAGTGCTACTGATATTCCCACTCCGCAGAAAAAAGAAAAAAAAAGTTTTCCGTTTGTTGTGAGGATAAAAAAAAAACAGAAGCCGGAAACCGAGGAGTCGTCTGCAGAAGAAGCGGATTCTACCATCGGCGAGGTGAGTACAACACTGACTGTCTTTTTGTTGTTGTTGTGTGGTTTGAAGCTCATACAGTTTGTGCTTCCACGCCTTGTCGCGCACTCGCCGCTCCTCTCTGTGTCTGGGAGCGGATTTCGGGTCGTTTCAGGAAACTTTCTCGGGGATTGTCGCTGCGCGCTGTGGCGTTTCCACGCGTCAATAATTATATAAAAAAAAAACATAGAGAAAAAGTCACGGCACGGTCTGTCTCCGTTTGGACACGGACTTTTACGCGTGTGCGCGTGAGTGTGTATCAGTTTGCGCCCAAGTGTGTGTGTTTGTGCGCGCGCGTGCGTGCACGTGCTAGGTTCCCAAACAAGAAAGTGACTTCTTGAAAACACTTGTTTCACTATAGTGCGCGTGTCAATGTCATTACGCATACATTAACATCAGCACACGTTAGTACATTACAAGTGTCCCGCGCGGCCACACACTGCAAGCAGTCATTCAACTTTTTACAACTCCAGATATTGATTTATTTCAAAGCTTTTGAGGTCTATATATGCTTTTTATATAATTATTAGATGGAATGTTGAATTATTCTCAAACATCCCAGAAAGAGAATTAAAAATCCAATCAATTTCTGACAGAGAAAGTGTGGTCTTTATTCTTCCTGCAGAGCTCCAGAGATCTTTTCCCATCTTTACCTCACATCACATCCTCAGTAATGAATGTTGCTCAGCAGGCCTGCAGTCGTTCTGTTTATTTAAAAGTGGAGTTAGAGTCCTTCACATGAGCACAGCAGCGGTTACAGCTCACTGAATCACTCTGTCGCTGATTTTCAGTGAAAGTTGGAGTACTAACGCGCTCATAATGGTGACGGCATGTGGCTTAAAGTGCCGCATATTGGCCCCGTTAGTTGCTGTCCAATAAATCCTTTGACGAGGCTGATTTTAATGAAACACTAGCAGAGGCAGAAATTTCTGAAGAAGTCCTGCACCACAACCATACAGCAGTGATGCCATTACTAATCTTCAGAAACCATTTTTATGTTTTAATGTCTGAATTTCATTTTTTTTAATTCAACCAAATATGATTTTTTAAAATTAAAATAAAACCTAATTATTAAAGCATTTAAGCAAAGAAACAAAATAAGAACCAGAGTAAAAAATAAATAAATAGAAAAGGGGTTACAGGAGACTTCCCCTGTGCGCGCGTGTGAATACAAGTCCTTTAAAATGCGCAACAAATTATTCTCAGTTTCTCTCAAAGAGAAACAGACGGCTTCAATTCAAAAAGAAGGCGACTCGCTGCGTAGCATGCGCGCACACGTGCGCGCACACACACACACACACACAGGCCTACACACGCACACACAGTTAGGGAAACACCTGTTAACTAAAGGAGCCACTATAATTTACATCCTCCCCCTAAATAAGCAGCGCCCAGCCAGAGGAAGTCCCGGGGGCCTTTCCAGTTTCAGCGCCGAGTACAGTGAACCAAAATCGGCCTCCTTCAAGCGCTAGGTCCCGCTGCTGCTGCTGCTGCTGCTGCTCCTGCGTCGGTATAACCGGATACAACATTCACTTTACATCCATATTATTTGCATTCTGCTGCGTCTCACCATCAAGAAAGGATTATGACTTTTGACACAATTCAGCTTTATTTTTATTTATGTCACTTTTTGCTCACACTCCTTTTAACATAAGCTGCCCATTCTCTTATTCTCTTTTATTTGTTTTATTTATTTTAATTCGCTAAGTTAAATCACAGTGATGGACGCAGACAATGAAGACTTTCTTTTTGTTTTTTTCTCTCACTTTTTCTGGACTCACAACTTCTCATCTTCTTTTGGAAAAAAAAAATGTTTCACCAATTTGTTTTTACTCTCTTATGTCTCTGCTCGTTTTCACTCTTTGTCATAATCACATCCATGCCGTGCTTTTTTTTAAAAAGAGAGAGAAAGAGAGAGACCTCACTGAAGCAAACAAGTGAGCAGTCGCGCCCGGATCAGCGCGCATTGCCGCACAAAGCCGCAGCACTCAGAACGGGGAATAATAAAATTAGTAGTGTGCAGGGGAAAAAATGCAGCAGAGCTATTAGTAGTAATTTCCAAGTTGAAAAGTCTCTCTCACTGCCAGCAATAAATAGCGCGTAAAAACACACACATTTGGAGCTGAAGGTGCTCCCGAGGCGGGTCATTGAACTCAGCGCACTGTGAGGGTTTGAATTATAGTTCCTCAAAAAAAATCACAAAGTCCAGATTCAGATCCAGTGAAGTCTGCGTGATGGATCCCTTCAAATTGATTTTATTGATTGTCAGATCAACCAACCGTGACTTCTAACGACCAGTCGAGTCTTTTCATTTTCCAGCCGAACACATTAGTAAGCAATAATGATCTTCTTTTTTTTAAACTGTGAGTGAGGAGACATTTTCTTTTCAACATGTTAAAATATCTCACACAGCAGATACATTTGTTTTCGGAAACTTTTATTTTGTAGGATATTTCTCTGAAGAAAAGTGAGCACGTTTTCCCTCCTGTAATTATACGGATGTGAGACAAGTCATTTCTCCATTAAAGGCTACACATTTAATTCCTCTATATTTCATAGATGCCAGCAAATGCATTGATTTTAATTAATAATTTGAAGGATTAATTTGATGCATTTTTCCAGTTTGAGGCGGTTTTTATAAAACACTGTTTAATTCCTCTTTTGATTAGATGTTAATGAGACATTCACAGCGCTTGATTCCAGCTGCATTGCTTCATGCTTCAAAAAGGTTTAAAATGTATTTAAAGGATATTTTAAATAATCTATAAAAAGACATTTTAATTGAGGACAATTAAAGCTGCATTAATTATTTTCTCATACACAATATTTCATTCTTCTTTATCTGTTCAAACGTGTGGACTTCTTTGTGAAACGCTGTCATCCAGATTTATGCTCCACCTTGTCATTTTCTGTATCATTTTCTTCTTTTTCCGCTTCACTCTTCAGACCTGAGTGATTTATAGGCCGCCGCGTGTGTTCTTTAAACGCGCTCCTTTCACGCGCTCATATATTTTTTGTTTATCATCAGTATGTTTCTATCAAAGTCAAATATTGACTGTTTTTAATTGTAAGCGTTCATTTTGAAAGCATAAACCATGAGTTTTCTTTTCATCCAGAAATCTAAAATTATTTTTGAATGGAACAACACAACACGGGCCTGAGACATGAGGCGCTCGGCAGATTTTAAAATTGAGATTAAAAATTATAACCTCCGTTTTTTTTAAAATGTTTTTTTGTTGTTGTTGTTTTTTTTGTTTTGCATCTCTCAGAATATCTGAGGTCTATTTATTTTTCTCACTTATTCATGTCGGCCTCATCTCCTCCTCCATCCTCTCCTCCTCTCTCTCTCCACACTCTTCCCAAAGGAATACTCTGTAGGCGCAAAGAAGAGGGGGAAAAAAGTGTCGAGGTTGGAGGAAAAAGTAGCAAAAGATGATTTATTTGTCAGCGTTTCCACCCCCTTCTCCCCCCATCCTCTCTCTCTCTCTCTCTCTCTCAGCAGTCAGCTGTTATTGCTCGCCATTGATCTCCCTCCCTCCCCTCCTTTGCGCAGCGAGAAGTGAACTAAAATTAATGTCCATTTCACACCTCTCCTCTGGATCGATGTCCGCAGGGAGAGAAGTTTATTTTAATTTGGATTCCGAAGAAGCGCCACTTCTTTCCGAGTCAGAAAAAAACGGAAACATCCTCCCACCTGCTTAATTATCAGTAAACCATTTAACTATCGCTTTTATCGCGACATAGATAATCAGTAACTGGCGAAACAGCTTCCACATCATATTCATATTCATCAACGTGTTCTTTATGAGAGGATTAAAAGCAGAAGTGGTTTTGTTTTGTTATCTCACTTTTATTTACCACCGCCTCTCTGGAGGAAAGAGGCGAGTAATGAAGAATTTAGAAGAAAGAAACGTATGTAACTTTTCTAACACATGTCTGAACTATCACTCGGAACACTTGTACTAAAAACGTCTATTTCCGTCCTCCCCCCAAAAGGCCATCTCATATTTGGGTATATTAATGCGTCATGACGCGCGCATTAACGCCCCGCTCCCCCTCCCCATCCTCTCTCTCTCTCTCTCTCTCTCTCTCTCTCTCTCTCTCTCTCTCTCTCTCTCTCTCTCTCTCATACCATGACAGTGATAGTAAATTAACCGTGGATCGCTCAGTCGCGACTAGTTTGATGACCCCCCTTGGTCTATTAAGTCCTATCAATATGCACTAATTCCTCATTCTTTATTAAAAGCAGAAGTCCTTCTCCACTTCTTCACTTTCTTCACTGCTCTCTCTCCCTCCTTTCCTTCACCTCCTTTCTCTCCGTGTGTGTGTGTGTTTTTTATCATTTTTGTTGTGCTAATAAACACCACACGCGAGAGCTAATTTGACATGCAGAGGGGTAATTGAAATAAACGCGTCGCCGGTAAATAACAAGTGTTTGAACACGCAGACACGAGATCGGGGCCCCCCCTTCCACCCCCAAACACCTCCGAGAGAGACAGAGAGTCCTGCGCGGTGTGAATTTTAAAAACTTTGTGTTATTGTTGTCTTGTTATCGGTGCCATAATCACCATAATTGAGTGCGAAAAACCGGGTGCAATCACTGAATAGATGGATATTGTTGGGGCTGTCTCGCTTATCAAACCAACCAAATGTTTATTCCTCAGTGGAAATTGCAGCCTGTCCGCAGACGCAGATTGCGTTTTGGGACGATTATGATTGATTTGTCCAATATTCTATAAAGAGAAGTTTTTGTTTAACTTTTTTTTTTTTTTTTTTAACACAGCTTCACTTTCTGATCCAATATTTAAAGTGCGTTTTACTCATTTAATTGCTGTACTTTTTGGAAAATAAGACATTTAAGCTGTTTTTTTTTATTGTTTTGAATGTCAATAAGTGTCTATTTATGCAGTTTTAAATCATATTAAGAGTCCTATTTTCTTGTTACATTTTGGACAGTATATAAAAGCACTAAAAACTGCTTTGCTTTGTTATAAATGAGATTATTTTAATATGAATCCTGCTGGAAAAAAGTTCATCCTCTCCTGCAAACATGCATGCCAACCCGATGATTCCTTTTATTGATGACAGGAAAGGGGAGTAGCTCATGTCCAGTCATTTTCTATTGGAAGGAAATCACTCCATGCAGGGGATGCAGCTCTGTGTTTAATGGTTTGATTGCATTGGAGAAGGCAGCCTCTGGTAATGCTGTTATAGGGGGAAATATCACTTGGAGACGCTATCGGCAACAAGAGAAAGTCAAAGAATTAGCCTAATGGGGGGAGAGGAGTTGTGTCAGATGTCAGATACTTTCTGTTCTCCATATTGCTCTGTGTCTCTCTTTCATTCCCTCTCTCTCTCTCTCTCTCTTCCTCCACACCCCCACCTTTGCCCCCTTTCCCCCACCACATCATATCTCTCTCTCTCTCTCTCACCCCACCTCACCCTCCACCCCGATCGTCAATTACACAGAGAGACGTATCACAAGCTCCCTGCTTGGAAAATAAGCTAATATCCCTCTCTCCTCTCTCTCTCTCTTCTCTTCGCACACCTCCCTAGAAGACACTGTTGGTGCATTTGCGTCCATCGATTGCAGACAGGCAGTATTTGTGTAGCCTACTTATCATTTCTCTCTGTGGAGCCAGCTGGGCATCCAGGCAGGAGGCGAGACCGATACAGGCGGCCTGATCTTACTGAAAAAAAAATAAAAATAAATACCCGCAGGAGCACACATCTCTGTGTCTGCATGTCCACGCGCATGCGGTTTGATATTCACAGTGTATGCTTGGCAGCCTCTTGATAAGTTAACATAAAGATTTTGTTGTTGGTTGAGCATCCTCTTGAATCCCCACCAGCTCCAGCTCTGTATCTCTGACCTCTGGCCTCCATGCAGAGCAGAACAGATCATTTCCCCGGCAGGCATCAAAGACATTTCCCATTGTTCTTGTTATCATTATTAACTCTACAATGGAGGATTATTATGGTGAGATCTGGGAGTGAAAACAGTTGTACCTGGCAGCAGTTTTTCCTTGTTAAACTCAAACTAACTGGCTTGCACTCGCATGCAGCCTGTAGTACAAACTGGCCAGCCAGCCGCCTGTCTGCCTGCCAGGCTGCTAGATTAGTGGCTGCTGTTGTACACGCCGACACAGCACAGCAATAAAGACTCATAGCAGGGTGGCTGGTGCCACACACACACACACACACACACACACACACGCTCAGTCACACCGCTGCAGGACAGATAGTGAGCTCTGTCACCTGTCGGTCAGCAAAGAGACACTGGAGTCATCCGTCAGGCTTCTGAGATTTTTGTGTCGTCTGTAACTATGAGGGCAGATTGTCAGCTTTTAAGTTTATGTATTTCTGGCTTCCGTTAAGCTCAGTGTTGCAGTTTATCACAGCTTCCGTTACAACATAAATTAAGCACGTGAGAATGTTTCATTTGAAGTAGAATTTTTTTGTCAGTTTTTCCTCTGTTAGATATTAAGCAATGAAAAGTGATTTCAAAGAGTTTTCTGTGATTATTAATTATGATTTTACATTTTTAATCAGAACAAAGCTGCTCAAAATCCTTAAACATGACAAAAAAAAATGTCAATGTTAAGAATACAGGCCAATACTGCTGCACCTGACAGTCGCCTAACATGTCAAACAAAGTCTATTTAACATCATTTCAGGGAAACAAAAAAGAAAAAAAAAGATGCTGAGATTTGGTTTACCAATGATCCAAAAATACATTTGGGAATAGTAATCTATGAGCAATGGAATGGTGTGCTTTTCCCATTTAGCCTTGTCTGTACCAGGAATTAGCTGGCCCCGCTGAACTGGGCCTCGCTGGTGCTGCCATGAATAGAAATCCCTGCCACAGGTCAGGGCCGACTTCCAGAATGATTTTTGTCTGCCGGCCATGACTCTGTCTCCGAAATCACAAAGGCTTATTTGAGAAGTAAATCCTCTTGCTTTTTTTTTTTTTTTTTGGTCAGGAGTATTGCATGAATGTTACAGGGAGAGGAAAGAGGGAAGGAACAGTGACAAAACACTCTCATTTTCTCTGCATTCAGGAAAATTAGCTGAAGTATTCTGGGTTAAGTAACACATCCTCTAAAATATATTTGTTGTTAGTTGACGGCTGCACAAAGCTTGCACAAGCTCGTCCAATCCTTATTGATTTTGTTGCCCGAGTGTCATTATCCACCTCGAGATGATGTGTGTGTCTGTATATTATTAAATCTTGCTGTAATACTTTTTTTTCCACTGCTGATGCATGTATCTGCTGTTAACTGCAGCAGCTGCTGACTGAAGCGAATAACCTGGTTACAGATTTCATATCGGAGCGAGTGAAAAGGAGAAGGAGAAAGAAAAGAAGAGAAGAAACATGAGATTGGATATTTGAAAGACATTTGGAAACAAAATTAGAGTTTTACATCTGAAAGGAAAGACAAGGACAAATAATATGAGAGAGTGGGGAGGGGGGTGGATGGGTGTGATTCTTATTCACAAGGACATTTGAGCTTTGCTTCATGGCCAGACATGAATGAGTAGATTTCAATAGTATCGACTGTTGCGTCGGACATCAGCAAACACACACGCAGACACACACACACACACACACACACACACACACACACACCTACTGATGCACAAGCACAAACACCGCAGTCTGTCTGGAATAGAGTGGACCTGTGTGCAGCTCAGCCCACACTTTTAATGCTAAAAAGCACACACACACAGACACACACCGTACAGCCAGACGGATGGGCAGTTTACTTTCTCAGTTTTCCTCGTTATGTGTGTCATCATGGCAATTATTTAATATTGATTTTAAATATTTAAAATAAGTTTTAAATAGCAGTGTTTTCTTTGGCTCTACGTCTGGTTTTCTGTGTGCAGTGAAAAAAATCGACCTATCCTTTTTTTTTTCCATTTTACAAATGGAGGAAAACAAACCAAGCCTTTTATTTCTAAAAATATTTTTCTTTAGTTTTTGGCAGTGTTTTGTTAGTTATGTCACATTTGAGCAGCATTGACATGCACAGGCATGTTTGCAAAGGGGAAAAAATCTTTTTCTTGTGGTTGTCTTAGACTACTCCTGCAACTCAAATTGTTTTTACTTAAGACAGGGCCTTACTTCATGATGACATTTTGAGTTGCGCAGTGATTGGTCACTGACAACTAATAATCTATGATAATGGCTCTCTCTCTCTCTCTCTCTCTCTCTCTCTCTCTCTTCTTCTCTCTCTCTCTCTCTCTCTTCTCTCATTTATATATATATATCTATAATCTTATATGATATATTATATATAATTATAATATCTCATATATATACTTTTTTTTTCTTTCAATAAATTAATTGTTTCTACCTGAAACAATAAATTGCTCTGATGATGGTCCATGCGGTTGCTAGTTTCCTATAAAATGTTTATATGCTTGATTTTTATGGTGGTTAAAATGTACAGTGCTGTAATTACCCTAAAATAAGATGTGCCAAGGCTTTCGTGGAAGGCTGAAGAACAACGAGAGAGAAGTACAGAGTAGAGGGATGGCAGAGGCTGAGGGTAGACTTTAGAGGTTGTAAATTTTAACTGCAGTTTCAGGCCTGTGAACATGAACATTTTGTTCTCAGGAGAGTTTTGTTTTCTCTTTTACACTACATACTTTAAATCGGCCCTTATTAAATACCAAATTCAATTATGGAAACATGCATCCAGAGAATTTTGCATGCACTTAGGTCGGTTTAGTTCTACAGCACATCAAGTTAAAATGTGCCGTTTTTCAAAGTGTTTTATTTGTCAAAGTGTTTAAATACTCAATACATCATCTGGTGTGTGTCTGTGTGTGTGTGTGTGGATGAATGACACAACTCGCCCTGTCTTGTAATAAAATGTAAGAGTGGCACTTTCACGCTTGTCAACAATCTCTAAATATACCCATGGACCGGGAAGTGTGTGCTCACACACACACACACGCATACACACACATTCAGACAGGCCTGCGGTTTTGACTGCTTTTCTCTCTGTCTCCATTAGAAAAAAAGGGAAAAAAAAAAAAAAACCTTCAGCTGCTTTGCTTCCCGACAGTCTCAACAGTCACACACACAGACGTGTGCGCACACACACCAGTCACAGTCGACGAGACATTTTTATAACAAAAATTGGATTCCTCTTCGTTGCTCTCTAAAACTCAGCAGACACGTTGGAAAACTCGATCTGACAAGTTTCAGCAGTGTGTTGGAACAGCAAAAAGCATTGGTTACACACTCAAAGCAGCCAGGCAAGAAAAATATTTATTCCAACCAGTCAACAAAAAAGGAAGGCTTCGATACGACGAGCGCTCTTTGTCACCACTGTAGTTATTTGGATCCCGTTTTGCTGTTCACTCCTCTGATCCTGACACTCATGGTCCTCTCTTTCAATTCTCAAATCCAGTGAATCATCTTGAAGATAAAAGTTCACACATTTAGAAACAATCCTCATTCTCTCTCTCATTCTAAAGTGCTATTTTCTACCCATAATGCCACTGACAAAATCTTGTTACGGAGCTCTCCAACAAGCAAATAACATAATTATTTTTAAAGAACAATAATAGTGTTTATGAGCACATTTACCAATTATTTTACACAGGATCTATGTCTTCTCCCGCAGACCCCCCCTCTCGCCTCTCAGTAGCTCATATTTGCTGAATGAAATTCCCCCTCAGAATGATGTTAAAGCACATTGTTGTTGACACCGCAATTTTTCTGACTGGTACAACATTGTCACTTAAAGTGCAGATTTGACGTGAAAAGCCCTCCTCGCTGTTTGTATTTAATACCGCGTCGACAGCTGTATCATTCTTGCACACTGTAATCAAATTATGACAGCGTGGTAAATGTTCCCCTGTGACATTTTCTATTATAAAATGCATATACCCCATGTCAGACAATGTGTGGGTGGTTTCCTCGGTGGCAAATGGGATTGTAAGTGGCACCGAGTGACATTATGCGCGTGTGCGTTAGATGTAATTGCGCTTGTATATTGATGACATGCATAGGTGTGTGTCATCTGGAATTATGATTGTTGTTTCAGAGATGAGGTGGAAAACACATGACACTTCTATCAGTGTGACTTAGAATTTATGGTAAATTACCTATGTAAGAAAGCAGTTATACCAAAGCAAACAGTTCAATGAGAGACAGCTGAAGGGCTCCTCAGTATCTGTTTCTAGAGGCCTACTCACACACACACACGTGTGTGTTGGCGTGTGTGTGTTCACACATGTCCATGTCCACACAAGATCACCAGGCCAGAAGGCAGCCAGCTTGTGTCAATCACCCAGGGACATGAGATTTGTACCCTTTGCTCTGATATCACACCCTCTCCTCTCTTCTCCTTTCCTTATCCCCTTTCCTCATCTTCTTGCTTCACAGTTCCTCTCGTTTCTTCTTCTCACCTTTCCTTATTTCCTCTCCTCGTATTTCCTCCTCTTTTTTCCTTTTCTCTCCTCTCCCTACTTTTTCCCTCCACTGTCCTTTTCTTATCCCCTTTCCTCTTGTTCTCTCCTCCTTTACTTTTCTCCTGTCCTCTCCTTGTTTCCTAACTTCTTCTCTCCTCTCCTCTCCTCTACTCTACTCTACTCTCCTCTTGTACTCTTTCCACTACTCTTTCCTATCCTCCTCCATCCTCCTATCCTACTTTCTTGACTCCTCTCCTTGTTTCCTTACCTTTCCTGTCCTCTTCTACCCTCCCATTTACTCTTGTTTTCTCTCCTCTCTTGTTGTGGCCTGTGAGGGAATATCCAGTGTCCTCTTATTGGATTGGCTGCTTCATGTTGGCGGCCCTTCGCTGGCCGCCCCTCGGCCTGCTGGGTAATGATAATAAAATTGAAATATCCCGGTACTTATCAGTGTATTACCTCGCTATCAACACCTCAGACACACTCCTACTTTAGAGGTTATACAGGAGAAAGCGTGATCTGATATACAGCGCGAACAGAGAGAGGACACCGGCCGAGAAATTGAGACAGACAGAGAGAGAGAGGGAGAGGAGGAGAGGGAGTAAACTGATAGACAGGAGTTTTGCCATAGCTACATTTTCAAGGTGCTATTTCCAGGATGGATTGCGGTAGGTAGAGAAGAGAGGGTGAAAAGAGGAGGTGGTGGAGGAGGAAGAGAGGCGTGTAATGTGACTCTGTGGCATCTGTCCAGACCAGAGGCGTGTTAGCGTAAGCCGTTCTCAACACTCCACACTAGTCTACTGTACATTTGCGGTAATGTAAAACATCTCACATCTCCCCATCTCTCTCTGTCTCTGGGCCCTCTCCTCTCTCCTTCCTCTTGGCAGTTACTGGTGTGTGTTTGTGTGTGTGTGTGTCTTTGAGTGTGTGTGTGTGTGGGAGGCGGGGGAGCGTGCCAAAGCCGAGATCAGGTTTGGAAATTGATTTGAATGAGTGTTGTGGACAGCTGATAGCTATAAAAGATTTTCTCCTTTCATTTCCCAGGGAGTTTCTCCTTTGATGTTGGCTGGTAGTCAACGCAGCTTTGAAGCTCGTCTAGAGCGGGCCGGGCTGCTACCTGATACTGTGTGAGTTTGTATTTGTTGTGTGTTTATGTATGTGTGCACATGACTTCATGTTTGACCTTTTCAAGTTACATTGGTGTTGAATTTTGATGTCAGTTGTGACTTTTGCGATAATGTGACCGGGAATGACGGTTTTTTCATAGCTCAAAATGGCATGTGGATTAATCTGATTTAATAAAATCAGGTAAAAAATGATAACCTATTTGCATGTAAGTTGATCTGATTTTCTTTTTAATCCAGAATGATGCACAAAATCCCACAATCACTTGTGTACGACAAACACATCTTTACCTGCTCTTAATCTAAACATATTGGGTGCTTAACGAGCCAGCCACCTTCAAATTGCCCTTTGGGGATAAAAATCTCTGAAATGTTATTTTGTCGTTTCATCGACTGCCTCTCTGCGTTCCTCCGAACGGCCAATCGCATGGTCCAATCTAATCCCCGGGAGGGAAGATTCTAGTCTGCTGCCACGGATGCCGGGGGAAAAGGGTGTAGGGGGGGAGGGGGTCATGAGGTCAAGTACGGCTAATTTATTCACTCAGTCAGATTTCCTCTGGCTCGTGGATGGCAGATGGAGAGGTCTGATATGATATCACCCATCTGAATCACCCATGGGAGGAGAGAGCAGGAGGGATGGTGGGATGAGAGAGACTGACAGGAGAGACATAAAAATAAAGGGAGGACAGATAGTAAAAATTGGCAAATTAAAAGTGGTTAGATAGAGAGATAGAAGAGAGCGTAGCATAGCCTGCAAGTGTGTGGAGTGTGTTCGCCCCACCAAGTCGAGTGTCAAGCTGAACATTGAGCCACATAGCCTCTTATCAGATGTGGATATGTGTGGATGAAATGTGTGTGTGTGTGTGTGTGTGTGTGTGTGTGTGTGTGTGTGTGTGTGTGTCCTTATCTTAAGACAAGTGGTTCTGGTCCAATAAGATCCTGGGAGATGGTAGGAATAAGCGGCTTAAACCAGGATCTGAGATGGAAGAGGGAGGTGAGGAGAGATAGCGCTAGGGAGATGAGAAGAGGAGATGACTAGGAGAGAAGAGGAGGAGGAGATAGACAGATTAAGAGGATGGAGGACAAGGAGGGGGACATTTGGAAAGAGATGAGACGTGGAGGGCTGTAGAGATTGGAATGGAAAGATGTGATGTGGAAACATTTTGGAGAAGTTTTTTAAAGAGCAGGAGGAGAAGGGGGAGGGGAAGCTGGGAGAAGTTTGGGGTTTGAAATAGTTCTTGGCTTTTTGTCAAAGGGCAGGGATTTACAGGATTCGATCAACAGTGTCAACCTGAGGACACTTTTTCCCAAGAGGTTCTGAAATCGTGGCTTCAATAACAGTGTCCACTTAAGAACACTCAGTCCCCAAAGATTTTGCCTTGGCCTTCAACGTCTCCTTTATTAAATACTTTCCCCTCAGCTTCCAGCCTTTCCACTACACACAGACTGAAGGCAAAACATTGATCCATTGTCAGTTGAAAAAGCAGCATATTTCTGAAAGTATCAATCATCAAGAAAAGAGGAGGATGAGGAGGACTAGGATAAATGTCAAAAGGTGTACAAAGGGATTTGAATTTTTATCATGGATATGAAAAGGGCTGATTTGAAGAACTTTTCGGGGATGTCCAGAATTACAAAAATCTCCAGGCATCTGTCAAAGTGAAGGTCTTGGCTCTTTGGCAATAGAGTAAGATAATCTTTACACGTCACATTTCTTGCATTAGAGGGGAACTTACATGAAAGATCATGAAAGCACATTTTTGTTAATTCTGGAAAATATCCTAAGCTTTAGAAGCTGTTTTTCTTACGATTGGCGACTGAACGTCCCCAGAACTCTAAAAATGACTGTGGCACTCTGAAAATTAAACAAAACTCATGCTTGTCTTTTTGTATGCCCTCAGTTCGGCGTCCACATGAAGATGAGGAACCAGCTTTGACGACCTACGGATGTCCACCCTCCACGGACCATTCTGCTTTGGCAACGCATCCAACAAATTGTCCAAGAGGGAGGCGTTTACTGCTTATTAACCAGGAGGAAAAAAAATTATCTTTGGGACTGTAACTGTAAAGTCTGTGAAGGACTGAACATACCCAACAGCACTTACCTGGCACAGAATGATCTGGACTGAACTGAGCTCAAGTGGATTTGGCTGGAGACAAAGTAACTCACTTTAGTTCCACTAAAGAAAAATTAACTGAGTTCAAGTTAACCTGAACTGATGTTGGCTGATACTCTTTAATTTCCTCAAGAATACTCTTCTTTCTTACACGGCTCTTTTCTGAGCCCCTTCCTTCAGAAAACTAAATCCTTGAAGACAACAACCCAGATTCCCTGACATCCACAGACCCTTTACAAGGGTCTTGAACATTGTCTCAAATCTTCCTGAGGAGGAATCATCTCCTCCTCCTCCTTAAGTCCTTACGACATCTACCATCTATCCAGACATGGACCTCCACAGGGCAGCCTTCAAGATGGAGAGCTCCTCCTATCTGCCCAATCCCCTGGCCTCCCCAGCACTAATGGTTCTGGCCTCAACTGCTGAAGCCTCTCGGGATGCCTCAATTCCCTGCCAGCAGCCACGTCCATTTGGCGTCCCGGTTTCTGTTGAGAAGGACGTCCATTTGCCATTTAACAATGGTTCTTACACTTTTGCATCAATGTACCACCGCCAAGGTGCAGTCCCACCAGGATTCCCCAACAGGGATTTTCCTCCATCCCTCCTCCACCTCCATCATCAGTTTGCCCCACCTAACCTTGACTGCTCGCCAATCAGCATGCTGAATCACAGCGGTGTTGGCGCCTTCAGGCCTTTCGCCTCACCTCCAGAAGATCGGGATGGGGCACCAGGCGGGTATCAGTCTGCTTTCACCCCAGCCAAACGCCTCAAAGGCTGCCTGGATGCAGATGCTTCACCCCACCTGCGCTACTCTGATGCAGAGGGGAAAGAGTATGACTTTGGCGGTAGCCAGATCCCCCCTGGAGGCTCACCCAGCAGCGCCTTGAAAGCAGTGGAGGACAGTGGGAAGAAGATCTTTGCTGTGTCAGGCCTCCTGTCTGATCGAGAGACTTCATCCAGCCCTGAGGACCGCATTGAGCGCTGTAAGTAGTGATTCAAAGCTGTTCTGTATTGCACTCAAGGAAAATAGAACCACACTAGAAACAACAGAACCAACACCTGATTAAGACACCAGGTTTTTCTTACATGCATATTTGTCATCCAACTCTGTGAGGTTAGTTTATAGGGCGTATTAAGATTGGAACTTGTTGTAAAATGTGCTTACATAAAAATACATCCCAACACTCAACTCACACACAAATCCACTCCAATATGCTCTTGTAAATATACAAAAATAATATTTTGTACAATATTTAGGTGTGATGAAATGTAAGGAACATATCAGATAACTTTAATTCCATAACTAAACTATTTTCGTTAGCTAATTAGAAATGGTTGGCCCCCTAAAATCACACACTGTGCAGGATTTTCACAATGTCACACTTCCAATACTCAAATTCAAAATGTGATCCAAACTGTTCCAACAACTTAAACCACCATATTTTATGATTATTCTACGGAGGACTGTAATAATTAAAGCTGCAACAAGACACATGCACAAACCAATACAGCAAGATACACAAACACACATGCAGCCAAATCTAATCCTGGCTCTCAAATTAAAACCAAAGTACAACTTGCTGCAATTTGTAAAAGAATGCAAATTTTTACACACTAGCATCACACACGCCAATAAACAATCCCATCTATGTTCTCTTGTCATCATCTCTCCTGGCTCTCCCTATCCTTGTTTCACAAGCCCACAAGCTCCACTGGTCACATTAGCATTCACCAGTGGAAGGATGCCATTTGGCCCTCACGCACTGGGAATCTGATTAGTGTTTGTGTGTGTGTGTGTGTGTGTGTGTGTGTGTGTGTGTGTGAGTGTGAGTGACTGGTTCAGAGACCGGCCATGCTCTTTGCCATCAGCATTCATCATAGCTCCATGCTGGCAGCCCTGTTGCCAAAAGATTTACCCACATAGCCAAAATCTTGGCAGGCTGTGTGTATGTGTGTGTTTGTGTAAAATAAAATGGAGATGGGAGAGGGGTTGTGAGAGCTCCTAGCACAAACACACAAGCATCTCTTCCAGACACACAAACAGCTCTCAGCATGAGCACCGACATCTCCTACACATGTCAACAAACTGCATCGGATCTCAGTGACAAATTAGGAGAGAGACAGACAGAGACGTGCCTGTAATGTATAATTTAACCAAAAGAGAAAGTTAGCCCTCTCCTTTCTTAAATTCATTTTGTCACAACTTTTTTGTCTTTATTCCTATATTCCTTCGTCCTCCTCCACCTCTTGTGGAAGAAGGAGAGCCTGTGTGAGTGTGTGTGTGTGTGTGGGTGTGTGAGAGAGAGAGAGAGATGCATCCTTGATGGAACACATGAGAGACAGAGGCGACGACCTGAGACTGATCCGATAAAAAGACCACCGCAGGAGAGACGGAGAGAGAGGAAGAGAGGGATAAAGGAAGAAACGGAGAGAAGGAAATTTGGAAAATGACACTCGGTGGCTGCCTGGGGAGGAATATGAAAGAGGAGAAAGATATCAAAGAGCACACAAAGTGAGAGAGAGAAAGGGATAAGAACAAAGAAAGAAGAGAAAAAAAGCAATTATAACTCTTATGGATTTGGATCATTAGACTTAAATCCTTTTTACCCTAATACGCATTTTCCGTTGTGGCGGCTTTGAGCTACCAAGCTACTAAAACACTAGCAAAGTGCCTTGCTCAAGAGAAGTGTAGTTGTTAAGTGTGGGGTACCTCACTGCCATATGTGCCATGCTATCACTACAGACCTGTAAGCACTAAGACTGAGGCCAGAAATAGAATCGGAGATGGGCACAGGGCTCCTGTGCTGTCTTTTGGAACGGCTGAATCTGTATCTAATCAGGTTAAATCTTGGCACAAGTAGCCTCCACCTCTACCATAGGCTTCTAATGCAATTGGATGTGCAGAGGCACTGCTCACAGCAAAGAATTATGGGTTCTCCTTCACTGGTTTTGGCTATCCAGTGGAGGCGTAAAGAACAAACAACACTTTGGTACAATCCCATGAGAACAGTGCTCTAGCTGCTTCACACACACATTAGCTAACTAGCAGCCTTCGCGCTGCTTCACACATACCTCTTGAAAATCTCACAATGAAAAGAGGTTGAGCTCATGCAGTGTCATGAAAGATTCCAGTACAGAAGATTAAATATTACTGGGATGTTTGAAAATGTATATGATGGCACATAAAAAATTAAACCTATTTGGAAGTTTCATAGGTTTCTTTAATCATCAATATCTTAAGTTTGCTGTATTTTCTGAAGCTACTCAGGCTGGATTAACTCAGAAGGGTGCGTCCAGTGCAAGCATGACATTGTAGATTTAAATATAGCTCATGGACTTTGAATCCATTTATGCCATTAAGTCTGTATCTTTAACTATGTTTATTATTTACATGGATAGAATTTATAGCTGTCATTAAAATGCTGATATCTCTCTTCTAGAGATAACTGATTAAAACTCAAAGCTGGCAAGCGATACATTGACTTTGCTTGCTCTCAATTCCAAACAATCTAATTCTGTAGATGTTACTGTCTGGGCTATACACCATGTCTTTGCTGATAAACTGCTGTGCACCAACTGCAGTTACATTAAAATTGTAACCATCAGTTTATACCAGTCATCTCCAGTCACTTTCGGATTTTTGAAAAAGTAATTTTACCTCAAGGTTTTAGAACTTTCAAACACATATTATGGTCTTCATCAGTGAATGGAGCTTGCCTCTAGATTTGAACTTGTTTTTGCTTTGTTTGATTACATCCTGATCTCATGAATTTGAATTGCAACTTTCCTGTTACTCATCATTCCATGGTACAATACATAAAGGCCTGCATATACAAAAAGCTCTAAAAGCTGGTTTGGGAAGACAGATACCCAAAGTGCATCTTGGAAAGATTTACACCTGTATTTCACAGTTTTGTTGCCATGGACACATGCTATTGTTTAGTGGAAGGTGATCTTTGACTCTCCAAAGCTCAAATTATACCTTCCACGTCCACATAGACACATTTGCTCATGTTAGTGTCCACAAAACCGTCAAATATTTATGGCCGCTCGGACTACATGACTACATGGATCAGTATGTGCCAGCTGCATGTGCAATTTTGTCCATATTGGATAATTCTGCACCTCTCAATTTATGTCCAAAGCCAAAAGTTCAGTGCCAATACAGGGAGCAGTGTGGCAAAAAGTAGGGTGTTGCAAACAGGTTGATAGATGGGCATGTAGTATGTCTGACTTTGAAGCAGGGTGCCAGATTTTAATGTATCGTCACAGACCAGCAATTAATGTCCACTTTGTTATTAGGTGTAACAACAGTCTTTCCACAGTCTTAGCCATATGGTTACGTGCAGATTCTGCAGAAAGGAAACATTTTTAAACATTGGACATTTTACACTCATTTACATCTTGAACATATGTTCTATTACAATCCAATCATCTGCCACGCTAGTTAATCCGAGCTGTGAAGGTGATACTTTCTTCTTTGCTACACACTAAATTAAAAATCAAGTTGACACATCTTGTCAAAAACCCTACAACCCTAACTTCCCTGCATGCAATTCTTCCAAACCTGCCACATAGCACTCCAAGAAACAGCAGCCTACTCTATGCTAAGCCCTCCCAAATCCCCCTGCTGCACCTGCAGGCACGTTGGCTGTTAACTAAACCTGCTAACCCGTCAGCCGCTAAACCTGCACATAAAGGCCCCATCATGCCTTAAGAGGACTATGCATGTCATATTACCGTAAAAGCTATTACCATTCACTGTATTAACATTGTGAGACTTGAGAGCAGTCGAGGTTTTTCGTACAGTAAAGGTGAGAGTGGAATTATGGGATGTGTGATTGGAATTAATGGGAGTGTTGACAAATGAAACAATCCGCCCTCGCAGTAGACTGTGTTTGTTTGCGGAGGGGATTTGATGTTTTTGTACGACTTGTCAATGTGAAGGTGTGCGTGTGTGTGTCTCCGTATCCGGCACGTTCCATCATCTTAGTTTTTTTTTTCCATACTTCTCTTTTGTCCTCTCCTACATCTCTCCATCATTTTACCATCCTCACACTTCACTCCCTCCCTCCTTCCTCATGTGTGTGTATATGTACATCTCTCCATATGAGTCTGTGACAGCTGTAGTCTGTTTGTTTACTTCCCTGCCGCTCTCCACATTTACAACGCTGAGAGATTTACACTGAACCTGACCCTGAACGCCTCACCGAGATTCCTCATCTTCCTTCTTCCTTCCCTTTTGTTTTGTGTTTTCTATTTTCTACATACAACATTTAAAAAAAAAAGACAGTAAATATGAGGAAATGACTGAAAAAAGTCAGCAAAAAGACAAATGTAACTGAAAAAAGAAAAAGCTGGCGGGGGAACAAAAAAACAAATTCCTTCAGTGCAGAGTGACGGGAAGGAACGTACGAGGGAGGAAGTGAGTGTGTGTTGGGGGGGGATAAAAGAAAGGATGAAAGCAATAAGGAAAAAAAAAAGGTTGTTGGACGCAAGGAGAGAAGTAAGGAGGGAGGCTGCTGAAATGCAGATCCCATCTGCCTGACTGAAATAAAAGCAGGACAATTCTTAGGACAGTGCACCATAGACAGGTAGATATTGCTGACTTTGTGTGCTGCTTGCACTTTTCTATTCTTTAACGCGTGATGACAAAATGTTGACCTGAACTTATGGCACAATCCCAGAAAGCAGAGCTACAATCTTGCTTGGCGACTGCTCCCTATTTTCATATTCCCATCAGTGTATAACAGTTGTAACATTTAGCAGAGTACATCACACACAGCTGTTAAAACACACAGCGAGAGGCCTCCTCTTCATCCTCCTCTTTGGCTTTCTTCTCTTCTTTTTTTGGACTTGCCTCCTTTCTTTGTTTATCTTCACCCCGCCGACCTTCTTCCACGGAGCAAAAGTCATGTGTGTTGTTTCTTTCTGGGGACGAGTAGAACAAACTGTTGTGGCTAAAGAAAAGCAAAATAAACAGGAAAAAATAGAGTTCTCACAAGGGGAAGATGGATGATAGTGAGATTAATGTCGACAGATGACGGACAGATTTTGTTTTGAATGTGGTTTCCATCTTTAGTGCTCAGCAGGAATTACCGTGGGATTTCTGCACTGCACATCCCACATACTACATGTCAATCGAACCGAGTGGGTGGGGTTTGGGTGTTTTCAGATTCTGCAAGTGGCAATTTTTGACTGTTAATGTCTGTCTTTTTAAAACGCAGTAATTCTCCTATCACTTCCAATCCTGTACCATTCCCCTCTCGCTCCTCCAGTCGTGGCATGTGAGGAGTTAAAACACCAGAGCCGCTCATCCTTCTCCTTGTCCCTGCAAAAATCTGCCCTCCTCTAAACGCCCCACCACCGCCACTGCCACCCCCACCTCCATCTCTGCCTGTCATGGTCTAGTGGCTGGGTTAAGTTAAGTAAGAGTGTTCTAATAATTAGGACTGGGACTCGCCTGCCTGCCTGCCTGCCCGTGTGTGTGTGTGCGTCTTCCTGTCAGTGCTTAGCCAGATGTTAAAAGGCTTGTCCCTCTCATGTAGCCTCCCTGTCAGTCTCCAGTGTGTGCCACACACACACTTACACACACACACACACACACACATTGAGGACTGTCCTACTTGTGGTGGCTTTGTTTACCCCCAAGTGTGTGCCCTTCTGTCCTTCTGGCAGCTCCCCTAGGGTGAGGAGTGTGTGCCTGTATCCCTGTCAATACCTGCTTTCATGCATCTGATCAATAACTATCGTCCACGTAATGATGTCTATCTGTCATGGCTTAAAGTTTTATATTTTGCTCTTTCTTTAATTAAATGAAATAGTCTTGAATCTGGGATGAGTTCCTTTCCCCTCCCTTTCTCTCACTGGGTGGCAACTAGAAGCAAGCATCAGTTGTCTACGTGTGCATGTGTTTGTGTGTGTGTGTCGCTTGGTGTGAGTCGTCTTGCAGTCATTGTTGCGACGCTGCGCAGATCAAGGATTAGTCGCTTCCTGTCAAGCCTTTTGTCGGCCCAGCCACTCCATTTGGACACAGATCACTGTGTGTGTGTGTGTGTGTGTGTGTGTGTGTGTGTGTGTGTGGAGGAGTAGGTTACACAAATGAGCCGCTGGAGCTGGTATAAAGGCAAATGAAGAAGAGGGAATGAGATGAGAGGATTCCCTCTGTGGCCCGGTGCAAAATATTATCCAGCTTCAAAAGTAATTTCACTCCTAAACTCCGATTTTTTTTTTTAATTAGTGAACATAATATGGTGACATAATACTACACTTGTCCCCACTGCTTTTTTACTTGATTCAGGAATTCTCTAGAAACCGTGGAAGCATGTGAATTCCTGAAACAGGTTGCTGTGAAGTAAAAATTGCAGAATTCCCGTTGTACTCACTATCCTCCTCTCAAACACACACACACACACACACACAGGCTCAGGTCCATAACGTCCCGCGTTTCCGGAATTCCACTTTGTTTCCCTGGTGATGTCAGCTTTGGCCAATAAAAAGCCTGCGTTAAAACTCCGCTGAGCCTCATAGAACCGCAGCACACCTGGCAACACAACACGCATTTAGCTTTTAATATGTGTACACACACACACAGGCTCACACAAGGTTATGGCATGCCACGGCCCTGAACTTACGCCTACACTTGACTAACTTCTTTCAGCACAAAAGCCCCTTTTACCATACAAAACTATAAATATCCTGTATCATCTGTTATTGACAGGGCTTCTAAGGGTGGGAAAAGCTGTGTTAACCCTAAATCATGGTTAACTTTGCCAAAGAATCTCAGTTGTTGTACCGGCACGTCTGGAAGAGGAAGAGATGTGTTTATTTTTCAATAGAGCTCCAACATTCAGACACCTCCCTAATGTAGATGTGTTAAAAGATTCTTCTCTCTTCAGTCTCTTCCTCCTCTCTTTTTCTAGCCTTCCGTTTCTCCGTCCTTCTCCTTATTCCCTCCCTCCCTCCATTCTGTCCTCATCTCCTCCTCTCCTTTCCCCCCTCTCCTCTCTTCAGTAATCTAATCTGCAGCCAGTTTGTGGATGCAGTCTAGTGTGACAGGCCTCCCCCCCCTTGCTTCTCTCACTTTCACACATCCACACACACACATCCACATCCACATCCACATCCACACACACACACACAAACAGCAGGCCCGTTTCCAAAAAGCCCACTTGCTTGGCACTCCCCACCCCCTTTCCCCCTCCGTCTTGGTCACACCCTCTTTAATATTGAATTATTCATCAAATATGATTGGTTCCTGCTGATGGTGGCCATGATGCGAGCGAACAGTTTGTGTGTGTGCGCGCGTGTGAGAAGGGGGTTGTGGGTTCGAGATCGTTAGCTGTTCTTAACGCACTGACGCTTCACAAAGCTAAACTGGCCCGTTACTGAACGCGCACACAGACACACACACACACACACACATTATTTTTCATGTGATGAGAGCGACTGAACCACTTGCACCTGTAGAATTTTGGAAGTGAAACACGTCTTTAAATAATAAAGCAGGAATTTTTTCTGACAGAGTTACTATTTGACAGTGAACTATTCTTTCCATTAAAGGTGCAGTCACTGATGAGATATCATTTCTTCTTCGCTGGTACTAAAAGTTGCAGGGCATCCCAGAGGAACAAATCTTAGCATCTGCTGCAAAAACAGGCCCTAAAGACCCTTAGAAAGGTGAAATAAATCAATAATGGGTGTTTTATATGCATGCTGGAGTGTGTGTGAATGTGTGTGCACATATGATTTGCATGCACCAGAATCTGCACTATTCAATAGTGGGAGTGCACTCTTGTAGCGCAGACTTAAAGGTCTCAGTGGAGTCTGTTTCATCACCGTCATTTCCTCGCGATATGTACTTTTTATCCACTTTTGTCAGCATGTGAAATGCGAAAACTACCTCCAACCAAAAAGCCATCAAAGAACACGCTTTAAATGGGGATGTCCCTTCTATGAAAAAGTTCCCTGCTCGCGGAGACGCTTCATCTCCCAACATAATGGTGCATGTCTGTCCCACGGCATGATCAGAATTATCCGCGACGTTCTCCCGTACATCTCTAGTGTGCATTTGTATGCGTGTGAAATTGCATTCACGCGGCAGGGTTTGTTAAAGGCATAAACAGTCGATAATCACGGATTTGCCCGCACTTGAGAAAAAGACAAGATAAAGAAAGGATGAGTGTGTCGATGTTTGCACACGTGTGTGTTCGGTGTCTCAAACGCCTGGAAGACACTTCACGCTGACCCTGTGGTGCCTCTGCATAAGTAAAAGGCATTAGAGGGACATAGTCTGTGTGTCCATGGGTGTGTTTTTTTATCCCTGGAGTCACGGCACTCATAAAATCACAGATCTGAGTTCAGGTTCAACCTTTTGCTGCAGCTCACACCTTCTCAGTGAGTCTCAAAATGAAGAAACATTTTTGTGAAACTCTTTAAGCTCTCCTTCATCCTCATCCTCATCCTCGCTCTTCACACCCTTCTACTTCCTTCACCCCCCCTCCCCAATACCTCTCTCTCTCTCCTCTTCTCCCCCTTGCCACCGGGTGTGTGTGGAAACCCAGCCCACTGTTCAGCAGATGAATAATTTAGCGGTGTGTGTATCATCTGTTTACCGTGCTAATCCATCTGTCAGCAGGCACCTATCGATTCGCGCCTGCTTGGTAATTGTGCATCCGCGCCACACACGCACACACACAAATGCGCATACACAAACACACACACACGCGTTGCTCAACGTTCACACACACGCACACTTGTGCATCTATATGATGTGCAAGTTAGCTCATATTCGGATTCTGTAGTTGTCAGCTGGCCACCCAGGCACTTCATTTTCACTGAGTGAAACTGATTTTTAGGGTCAAGGTCACAAAAAACTCTGATATTGAATGCAACAGCTCCAGTTCAAATTCACAATTTAAATGATTAGAGACTGACTGATTTAAAAGACCATTTTCAAATCTAAATTGGAAATGCAGCCACTTCCTGAATTGACTAGAATAAAAGTAAGCTCAGCTGTTGTTCAGGGTGGAGGCGGTGATGGCGTCGATTCTTAAATAACATAAAAAATCTGACAGTGAAAGTGAGAAGTGGGTAAAACTAAAGGAAAGAATAACTCACTCACTGATTCTATAAGCAGATCATGTCAGCCTTGTTTCATCCCTCCATCTTTGTCTTTTAGTTCCTTCATCTTTTTGCTTATTGTATCATTGCATAGTGCTATGTAGTACATAGCAAGTTCATCAATGAGTTCGTCCTCTTTGAATTAATCTGCTCACACTTAAACACTTAACACTTAACACTTAAACATACTTGCCTTAAAATAAGCAATCCAATTTTAAAGTCACAGCCTACACAGACAGACACAGACATCCCTCATGATTGTCCCCTTCTTCATACACTGGGCCATTAAAGAGGGGAGTAAATAATTATGTAAACACTCCATGAAATTGAATATTAAAATAGTTAACATACATGTAGAGACAGAGAGAGAGAGCACAGTGCTATAATGAATCCATGGGTGACCATTGATGGTTGTAATTATCAAATGGCTGGTTTTAAAAGCTCATTGACTGATGTCATTAGCTCCATGAGTGATTACTAATTGCTGCTATAGTATGTTAACCACACACACACACACACACACACACACACACACACACACACACACACACACATACACACACACAAATAAAAGCATTCATCACACATTCATACTTCTGCTCGGATCCACACGTCTGATCTGAGTGACTTAGGGACACAAAAAATAAAATAATTATAAATATAATAAAACTGAAGAGGAGGTATTTATCTAAGATTTATTGAGATTAATATTTTTTAATAACATTATCTCTCGCCAACACTTTAGTCTTATAATCCATATGATATGATCCATTTCAACAGGCTTTGATCAGTTAGACGTCATTTTGAATGATCAAGAGTCGGATCCAGCATTTAAGACTATTACCTACTTAACCCTGTGGTGTTGTTGTGCTGTCAGACCTCACAGCTCCAACACCTGTTCAACAGTGTATGCACTTTAGTTTAAATTTACATTCTTGATGTCTGGACAAAACCTTTATTTCAGCCTGTTTTGCCAGTTTCTTCTTTTTTTTTTAAATCTTGAAATATTCATCTTAAAGAATGATAAAACTACAAATTGTTTTGCAGTCTTGGAAACTAAAGAGGTTGAGAACTGTAGAGTAGAATGACATTTGAAGTGAAAACATTTGAAAGTAATATTCACTATTAATATAATTAATATTCAAATAGTTCTTAAGTGGTGTCAACTCACCAGACCCAAAGGGAGATTTCTCAAAATGAAGAGAAGTGGCTTGTGATGATTAACAAGATATTACAGGGAAGCCTGAATGAGTTTAGTTCTGTCGATCAAACTGACTCCACCTGTTCATGCTGCTGTTGCCGGATTGTCGAATCAACCTCGATATCTGACAATATAGTTCCAGCAGTTTAAATTGATCACTTTGTGACCAATCTCCTCATCGGTTACTTCCATCTATACTTGATGTTTGTCTCTTCTTCATGTGTGTGTGTTTCATGTGTGGGTTTTTGTGCAGGTGGGGGCAAATTGGAGTTAGGTGGGTGAAAACAGTTGCTGTAGTTTGCTTTGATGAGAGGTAAAAGTGAGGAGTACTTGTGTTGTGTCTGTTTTTATCCTCTTGAATTGCTCTCTTTGTGTTTGTTGGTGTCCTACCCCGAGCTACAACTCATGCCAAAGCTTGTGTTCTGCTGTCCAAACCCTACTCTCTCTCTCTCTCTCACACACACACACACATATAGTACAGACATACACACTCTCAGCGGGGTACGCAGCAGGGTTCATTTCGATGTGGAACGTCTAATATCACATCCCTGCAGCAAAATGCTCGGAATTCTGCCCTCCTGGAGAAGCGTCACATCTTTAGTGTGTGTCTCCTTCTATCTGTTTGTATATGCGTGTGTGTGTGTGTGTGTGTGTGTGTGGGTGTGTGTGTATGTGTGTGTGTGTGTATGTGTGTGTCAGAGGGTTTTAGAAGCAGGCAGGAGCTTAGCAGAGCAAAAGAGAGCAAATCTGTCAGCTCTCCCTGGGCAGACAACCCTTCTGACCCTCATTCAAAGACATATTGATTCTCCTCTACACCCAACAGGGGAGGGTGTGTGTGTGTGTGTATGTGTGTGTGTGTGTGTGTGTGTGTGTGCGTGCACAAGTGCTTAACACAGCCTGATCTTTTCTCCTTGCTTCCTTCATAAGCACAGAGCCTTGTTCCTCCAACGTCGTTAAATAAGATAAAACATATCTGACTGCGTAATCAATGAAACATTTTTTAATACGTTATCTGTACGGCTCCACATAGACACTGGAGATTATTTCAACAAGTAAAAACCACAGATTTTGAAACACACCCTGACCTAGTTTGGCTGTTCTTTAGGGTTTTTATCTGTCTTGCTCTGTTTCCTGTTGGTTACAAACTCACTTTTGGTTCTGGAAGAGAGAGAGAAAAAAAAAAGTCAGTGGGCGAAAAAACAAAAACCGAGCTTTCAGCTTTTGTCTCGTCTTAGCACTAACACCATATTAAACCTTGCTGTGCACTTGTTAGCTCTGACCTGTTTTCCAGGAAGAAGCCTATTGCCTATTATAAGCCTAATGACCTATGGGACGTCACCAGTCGGGGCTCTGCAGTCTGTTAGGGACCCTGTGTGTACTTTCATGTAATTGTCCGAGCAGTGTCACACAAAGACTGGGTCAGGACCCGAAGGCCAGTGGTGAAGATTAAAGCCCCCCTTTCTTGCTGTGGATAACCAAACACTGAAGTAAGTGCAGCAGTAACAACCATCTCTGTATACTTCATAACAGCAGACTGTAGAGGACACAACAGATTCACTCTGAACTTCTGAAGCTACTTTGCAGTGAACTACAAGGAAGTGCATGTGTTCTTTTATATTGGCTCAAAGACAAACATGGAACAAAGTAACACTTTTATGGCTTTTATTTGCAACCATGTAATTACAATATGAGGAAAGGGTACATAGCTTCACAACTGACATTATAGTCCAACATGTAGGGAGATACACTAGAATAGAATACAATAGAATATGCTATCTTTCTGAGTGTGGCGCAGTAAGATTGATATCAGTTGCATCTTAATGTAATGAATTCAGCAAGTAGCGGAAGTCTGCTTGGTCTTAGCCTAGCTTAGCATGATGATTGTAGATACCGATAGGTGACTTGGAGTTGTTTTATCTTTTACACTCTGCAAACTTTAACCACAACGCTGACATATTATCACCTTATAAAGTTCCTACAGTGCACAGAAACAGATTACATGTCGACATTCATCACGAGTCTTGCCTCTGTTTACCTCCTTTTAGCTCTGTTTTGATCCTCTGATGGATATATTGGGCTCTATAGCGGCTAAATACTCCACTATGTCCACTAGCTCGTTGCCAACATTGTCCATCTGTTGTTTGGTGCTGGGCAGGCAGTGTGCAGTGGGTTTATCAACATTTTTTTGTATGACTGTGAACTAAACAGTAAAGTTGTGGGCTGGAAAAATCCAAATAACTAACTAAATGTTGCAAAAAAAAGCTTATCAGATTACAGGGTAGTTCTCATTTGATAAATGGTTCATATAAAAATATTGATCAGTGCTGCTTTAAACAATCCAGCTATTCAGTGAAAGTAGGATTTAACCTGCACAGAAAATAGCACTGACTTTGCATCAATGTCAGGGAGGCTCATTGCATGTATGTGCGCTTGCATGTGCACTCACTGTTGGGTCACATGTCCTGCGACCTGGCACAGAAAGCACAGCGCGAGGTCTCTGGTAATAGCTGACCGCTGTCTGTGTTTGTGTGTGTTAATGTGTGTGCGTGTGTGTGTGTGTGTCGGAGAGAGAATGTGGGTTGGGAGATAAAAACTCTACATGGTGGGGTTGTTGTCTGCGGCGTGAAAGGGCCGCGGTGTAATGTCGACAACATGCTGAACCTGCTCCTGCCGGCACACACACACACACACACACACACACACACACACGGTCAGTGGTATAAGCTGAAAAGTGCTGGCTGCTGTAATGAAAGGCAGGTGCACTGAGAGGCCGGCAGAGGAACAGGAAGAGAGAACGAGAGAGGACAAAAAGAACATGCGAAAGTCAAAGCAGGTGGAAAAAAAAAACGAGTGGCTGGATGGACTTCTTGTGGATGATGATGGTGTGTGAGTACAGAAATAAGCCCAGAAGACAGGCAAGCAGTGTGTGTGCGTGTGTGTTCATGTGTGCGTTCATATGTTCTGTGTAGTTAATACATTGTAACACTTGAGGACACTTTGATCACTTCTGTCCTGTCGTCACTGCATTCATAATTCCCTGTCAATACACACATTAGACACCGAGGTGAGCTGATGTGTGATGTCTGACATCAGGCATCCATCACCTCCTTAAACATACACACACACACACACACGTCAATAAGTGGTCAGAATGCTAATTGTGGCATTTGACCAGAGGGATGACAAATTAACCAAGGACCTTTTTATTAAATATTCAGAATCCTGTAGCTTTAAAGATGCATGACACCCAAATGATGCTGTTCAGTTTTATGATGATGATATCTGGAGGGCTCAGTTAAATACAACCAGCAACACTGAGCAGAACACATGTAACTGTCTGCAATGTGGCCTAGAAACCTCTACTCGACGGCATCAATGGATGTCGGTCGATTTGATTTGACGATTTCCTCTATAAATGACTGAGTTTGGCTTTTCTTTTTTTTGCGTTTTCACTTGCAGCATACAGAATAAAAAATACCAAAGAGACACACTACTGTCTACTTTCGAGCGTCGAGGAAATCGGTTCTGAGCTCACACACTTACAGTTTGTGGGTGACACAATTTGGGATTCTGAAATCAAAACGGAAGCAAAGGTTAATCATATAAAAACACACCACACACACCTTGTCTGTATCTGTTTTCCCTCTGTCTCCTCATTTCCTTTGTCACTGTCTCCTCTGTCTCTCTGTCACACACACACACACACACACACACACACACACACACACAGTGCGGGCCACAGATGGCATGGTGGTGTCAGGGTGAGAGGGGTTTGTTAGGATCAAAGAGCTCCAGTGTGTGGCCCCTCCACCCTTCACTTGCTTTCTTCTTCTCTTTCTGTTTGTCATTTTATTCCTCCCCTTCCTCTGCTTTCAATCCCCCCTCCACACACTCTCCACCCCCTACTCTCTCTCTCTCTCTGTCTCTCTCTCTCTCCCGCTCCGTCTCTCTTCATTTTTTCCCCTAATCTGTCCATCAGAAGTGTTGATAAATTATTCATGCCTCTGTCTGTCCCCGAAGCCTTGTCACCTCTCCTCCTCTCGCCAGCTCCTCTGCTTCCTCTCTTCTGTCGCCTCATCCCTTCCTCCCTTTCTGGCCTCCTCCTCCTCCTCTTCCTCCTCTTCCTCCTTCTCCTCCTCTCTAGTCTTACAGAATGCTCGACCACACATGATCTATCTTCAAAAACCAAAGTAGGACGAGTTAATAAAAAGATTTTTGAATTATTCCAGCAATCCTTTAATGGCTGTCTTCTGTGCCAAATGAATGTGGTACAACAACAGCACAGACTTGATTTCTCTAATATTCTTTGAGATTCCTCAAGTATTTTTTTGGCTACAAGTGTGATAGATGAGAAAATGTTCCTTTTAATAATTGAATTTTTCACCCCTTTATTGGAGGTTGGCATATTTTTGTCTATATCAAGATTGATTGAAGCTGTTTCCACAACAATTACCTTTATTATAACACTATTTATGGCTCTTTCCTTTATTTCTGCAGGAATCTGTACAGTCATCGAGCCGCATGTTTAAGTCATCTAATACAGTCAGGAAGTAAAAGAAAGAGATAAATGGATGAATGAAAAAGAAAAGATTGAAACGCACTCAAAGAGCTCCTTCAATATCTCCTTCCTTTCTTCTTCCCTTTCCTTTACGCACACCCCCTGCATCACACACACACACACACACGCACACACACTCACACATCCTGCCGGATGGAGTGCAAAGTACAAAAGAGTAAGACAGAAAGAAAGAAGTCAGAGAGGTGGAGTGATGAAAAGACAGAGAAAGATGCAATTGAAGGGGTAATCTTTTGGCTAATCCAACATTCTCTCCCCAAACAATTAAACACTGGTTTATGTCTGGAGAGCACTTACTTTCAAACACACACACACACACACACACACACACACACACACACACTCAAAGACCCTTTTCAGAGAGATAAAGTTTGCTGCGGAAAGCTATTAATCATAGGAAATCCAGAAGAATACAAAGTTAAGGAGTCTAGTGATTAGTGATAAATTACTTTGTATTTCCCCATAGGTGCTGTGTGTGTCTGTGTGTGTGTGGTGAGGATTGTATCAGTATGTGTTTATGTTGGTGTAGGGTGTAAAGGACTTGGGCTGAACCCTCGGGTTATTAGAATGCAGCTGTGTGTGTGTGTGTGTGTGTGTTTGTGTGTGTGCAGAGGCATGTATGTGTATGTGTCACATATGGTCTCTCCCTCAAAAGATGGGCCTGTCTCAACCACTCTCATCCCCAGTTACCACGACGATTAATACATTTAAAAAAAATGTCCCCTCCACTTTCCCCGGTGCCGGTCACACACACACACACACACACACACACACACACACACACACACACACACACACACACACACACACACACACACTCTTCACTATTCAGTGGAGGTTACTGCTACATCAGCAGCACACACAGCACTGCCTTTAGAGGCTGATCAATCTGCACTGCTGCTTGCACTGATAAATTACAGAAGTCGAGACAGAAAAATAGAGAAGGAGAAATGGAGGAGGATGAGGAGGAAGAGGACGAGAGGGAGTGGGAGGATGAAGAGATGGAGGAAGATGAGAGAAGGCATGCATAGCGGAGAAAGGTTAGGTGGAGGAGTTCAGAACAAAAATTAGAGAGCGAGGACAACGTGAGCAATAGGTGGGTTGATCGTGATGAGTCTAAAAACAGTAAAGGCTACTAAAAGCTTAGAAGAAGAAATGAAATGTGGGGGAGTGAATAAGGAACGGTTAGTATAGAAATGAAATGAAATACTGGGAGAAGAAGGTTTCGGAAATTGTGGAGTAAAACCGCAAAGCGGGTCGAAGTAGAAGCCCATCACATGGATCTCTCATTTAGTCGCAGTCAGTCCAGGTTCAAGGACGGACAGATGATATACACAAGCCAAGCACTTGAAATTCATCCCTAAAAGCAGGGATGCATGGATAATATTGACTTTAGCTGTTACATTTTGACAGACACGAGGACTTTATGACCGAGACACGGCAGAGACATGTTAGGCTTGAATAGACGTCTTTGTTTGGCAGGAGGAGAAATTGTTTTACGGAATGGAGACTTTCTGACATGGTGTTGTTTTAAAAAGCTGTCACAAGGGTTCCAGATTGATAATGCATGCAGTGTTTTCAGGCAATCTTACAAAACACTGCGGTGAAGTGAGCAGTATTTTATCACGGTATGTTGTTCTGATGCTCATTTGGTCTTCACTCAATTCTTCCTTTATATCCTTGCAAGGAACCACATACTTGACTTTGATATAGTGTATTAGAAGCAGGTCATGTTTTGTAACCCATGAAACTAGAAGGACTAATATGACTCTATCAGAAAAATTGAGATCTGCCAATCTAAGAATGAAATAAAATGTTTAGTTGATTTGCTGATAGTGGGAAAATCGAGTTCAGTTTTTGAGAACCTTGACCTGTGAGGTCATTGCATTGGCCAATAGTAAACTACTTGACAGTGCATATCTTTAGAGGACGCTGCTGTAGCTAAAGCTGTGTTGCACCTTCCACTTTTATTTAACCCTCCAGATGGTTATGAGAACAAGAGTTGATGATACAAGTCTTTTGAATGAATTTTGAACTTTTCAATTTCAAACTCACCTAGTTGTCTAGAACAGGTGAAAGGATGTAGTGCGTTCCTGGCTTGCTAACACATTAGTGACTCGCTCCACCTGTAATAGTTCATCAACTAGCCCTGAAAACAGCCACTGCTAAAGCAAATATTTAACATGCAGATTAACTTCCAGCCACACAATATGGTCCTGATCCAAACACGAGTAATTTCATAAAGATATACAGCTCATGTTTGTTCTTCCTTTAATAAAACTAATAACAGGATATCTTTTTCAATTTTTTATGGTTTCAAATTCAACAAATGTACAAGATGTATCCCACTGTGGTGCTTCAGCTTGACTCTCATCACTTTATCATAGCGACGGTTTTACGAAATGATTTCACTTACATCTTTTTTTTCCAGAACATATCATGAATTGTTCAAGCCTTTAATATTCTAAGGGTGAATATAAACCACAGGTTTCTTTTTCTTTCTCCCACACCATTCTCTTACACTGATTGTCTCCCTATCCCATTTTTTTTCACCCCTCCCTCCCAATGAAAACATGATTAAACTTTAGAGAAGGTGGATCCGCTATGTCTCCAACAATATGTGAAATATATTTTTTTCACTCCTTCCCTTCTCCCCCCATCCTTTGGCGGTGATAAATCCATAGCTATCTATGACAGCTTTGTTGCTGCTGGGAGGCCCCTCCTGCCTTGTTTGGCTGTGATTCCAGCCGACAGCTTTAGGAGCGTGTCTTTATTTAAGAGCTGCTGTAATTACACAGGCTTTAGCATATGTAGACGGCCAGATATGATTCAAACCATCACGACAGGGAGAGGGGAGAGGGGGAGCTCAACGGGTGAATGAGAAGAGAGATAAAACACAATGGCAGGAAGCGCAAGAAAGAGAGAGAGAGAGGGCAAGAGAAAGGGAGGAGATGGAGAGAAGGAGGCAAGGAAAGAGACAGAGAGGGAGAGATATGGTGAGGAGGGCAGACTGATAGAGCAATTGAGAGACGAGGAGAGGGCAGTCGGGAGGGGGGAGAGGAAGAGATATGGTTTGGCAAATAAAAGAGGAGCGCGGCGCTGCTGCAGACTGTTCGCCTTATGATGCCTCATTAGGGCTTAGGGCTGCAGATAGTGCCTGTTAGAGAGATCTATGGCCTCAGTGTTGAGAGAGAGACAGAAGGGGAGAAAGAGAGAGATGTAGATATGCACAGTAAAAAAAAAAAAGAGAGAGTGAAATGCAAAGATTAAAGCTGCTATACATTACAATTACCTTTGACAAAATGTATGATTTCGTATTACTTGTGAGATTAACGCAAATAAATGATAAAAAAGTCTCTATCTTATGACCTATGATGGGTGGAAATGTCGTTAATAAAACTTAAGCGAGGTCTGATTTCAATGGAGGGGCACATTTCTATTTTATTCTTCTTGATTTTTTTTTTTCTCTCCAGCACATATCCAATGAGTTTGATGGCCGTGCACATTACCAGATTTACACATTCTTTTTTTTTATTGTCCTGACCCCAGTTAGTGACACTATGGTGGACGATGCCAAATCTATTATGAGCAAGACTTTTAAGCTTAATGCAGTGTAGATTCCAGCAACACTGACAGACTTTCTTGTCCACAAATTACAAAACTTGGAAAACAAGTGCCAGCCCATGTGTCTATCGCATGAGCACTTTCCTTGAATCTATTGACTAGCTGCTTCAAGTCTTCTTTAATATAAGGACATGATGCAATTAATCCTCTCAGCCTGCAGTATGAGTGGGATGTAAACAAACACACAACTTGGTCATCTTCTTCTCCTGCCCCCCCCCATAGATAAATATTGGCCAGAATACAAGGGCTTACTGTTATAAAGAAGTTCTCAGAGTTATCGGTAATTCCTGTGGCAAAGCACTTCTTCGACCATCTGCCACTGCCAGAAAGCTCTTGCTTGTTCACACTGAAGGAATCCTCTCTGTTCTGTGATTTGTTTGTGCTGTAAAGCAATGCAGTTGATTTCCTGCATAATCCTCACCAGCTGCGTCGAGAACTTGAAAAGTAGAGATGAGGTTGACATCTCTTTAATTATGACACCAAGTGGATATCGTACACATCCAATCTAGTCGGATGACATGACAAAAACAAATGTTGCTGGATGACTCTGCGTTCAGTCATAATCCTCTGCGATGGGATCCCTGCTGTGCCAATGCAATGGTCTAACTGAAATTAATGAGGAGGCCACATTTCTTTGACACAGTGTTAATACTGGTCTGAACATGGCCTGAGCTGACATAGCAACTGCCGGGCAGAGAGAAAAAAAGAAATTATGCGCTAAATAGAGAACAAAGGGAGCAGAGCAGATAAGGAATCAGACACTGTCCAGGCGACACAGACAAGAATAAGAAAAAGACCAAAGATCACTAAAATAAATGTCTCCTTTTCTTCAGCATGTGTAAGAAAGATAGCAGATAGTATATCACCAGGCTCCACAAGCACTAATTAGGAGCCGGATTTTAACAAGCGGAGAGACACGGCGAGGCAGAGAAAGAAGGAGGGAGGGAGAGGAAGAGACGGGAGGAAGGCTGAAGGCGGACCATTAATCCACCGTCCATTGTCAGCTGCTACAGGAGGAACTGTGTTGGGACTTTCGCCATGGGAGACGACCGTAAATCTACGACGCAACCTTTTACACACCGCGCTCACAATACGCACAGATGCAGCCGTACATGATACCGGCTGACACAAGTGTAGCCACCCAGTGACAGATTGCTTTCATCAGAGAGACCATACAAATGGACTGCCCACCACTCTCTCTCTGTCTCACACACACACACACACACAGTGAAGGAAGTATAATGAGTAGGCATTTTGTTGCAGTTATCCAAAGTAGTAAATCAGAACCTGTTGTTTGTACCATGAAAGGACGGCGCTTATCTCCTAGCTACAGGTGTGTTCATGTGCGTGTATGGTCTGATGCTTATCTTTATCTTGTAGCCGCAGAGGGGCCTTTTGTGGTCTGTTGCTGATTAGCTTTCTGTACACATGTTCAACCATAAATTTACCTATGTGAAGCAATATTAGTGATAATGACGCATAAAGAAAAGGAGGAGTGCGTGTGTTTGTGTGTGTGTGTGTGTGTGTGTTTGCTAATAATTCCTGTGTAATTTCCATAGAAGTCTGGTCCAAGGTTTTCTGGGGAATTTATTAGGTGGATTCACAAGAGCTAGATATCTGCAGCCTGAGAGGGCCTCAGAGACTACTATGTTACACACACCCAGTGCAGACATTCTTGCATACTGACAACACACACATGAACATATGCATTACGCACAGCCACAGTCCTGACCCCTACAAGGATCTCGCCGTTCCCTAATCATACCGTACGCCTGGTAAAAACAACATGTGTGTGGAGTTCCCACTGTCCAGTAGACCTGCACATACAGGAATGCACAAATCATTCCCACACCACCCGCTGCCTCTCCCACACCTAAACATGCATGTTCTTCATCCTAACCACCGTCATTTCCCTAACTGCCGCTTACGTTGCACCCAGAGGACCCCCTCTAGCTGCTGATCATAGTCATGATGGGCTTTTTAGGCATGCAGGACGCCAGGAGGAATGTTCAAGGAGACCTCAGACCACCTTGCTTGCACATACATCCCTGTACGTAGAGAAATGTACAAATCTGCCATTACAATTCCACTTGAGCAAACAGGTTGGATCTCAATTAGTCGGGTAAAGACATCCTTCTCAGTTGCAGTGAAGGTTTCTAGCACTGGACAGAAACGGTTGAAAAGTGACTACAGTGCATTCCTACTAATAGGGGTTTAACTGGGTGCGAAATGTTTGGCCTCCTCGTCATTGTTCTTCCTAATGGGACCTATTGACTGTTTGTGCAATCAGAGTACATCACCATGTATGTACAGTAGATTAGAGAGTAGAACAGCAGCTTGTGCCTCTACCTCACACTCTCTTTATGTCTATTTATCTTTTTTTTCCTGTTTTGTTTCCCCCCTTTTTCAGCTTGTAATTTGCAATTCAATTGAAAGATGCTTTACTGGCATGAGTGTCGAAGAATTAACGGTGTTGACAAAGCGGTTTACAATACATAAAGATCACAACAATACAAAGAAATGATTAAGGTATAATGCAATCATGTATGCTGCCTTTGTTTCTCTTTGCACATCTCCTTCTCTCTGCATAACAGCAGGTAAACAGTCTTGTAGCTTGTAGTGGTTATGTGATTCAGTAGCGTGGCGCGTTTCCGAATGGTAATTTGCAGAAATGAAAACTTAATCAAGCATGCTGCAGAAGTGGCCCTGAATAATTTAGCAGTGAGCGAGGGAGGGGGGTGAGGAATAGAGGGAGGGAAGGAGGAGGAGGAGGGTGTTGGTGGGGAGAGGAGAGGGTGGTGATGAGGAGACTTTCTTCCTCCTTTCTTATCTATCTCTATCCTTGTACTTTTCTTTCCTCTCATTCTTGTCACCCTTCCTTCCCTATTTTTCCTTCCTTTTTTTTGGTTGCTACTTACTTCATTTCTCCTTATTCCATTTTCTCTCATTTCTCCTCTCTTTTTCCTCACTTGTTTCCTTTAATATTTGTTTTCTTCCCTTCTTTCTCTCCTTCACCATTCTTGCCATTTTTCCTTTGGTATTATCCACTCTCTCTCCTGTCCCTCCACCCATCTGGCCATTCTTCTGTTTTCTGCCTCTCTCTTTCTTTTTCCCTCATATGATCGTGCCTTTTGTGATGTACTCACCCGGACAGTGTATAAGCAGAAACAAATCTTAATTTGGAAGAGTTTATCTCTGTCAAATGCTTTTCTAAGAGGATAATTAATTACTTAGCCCCAGTTAAACTTTTAATATCTTCCTTCTCCCTCTCTATCTTTGATTAATTTCTCACTCTGGGAAAGAAAGACTTTCATTAATGCTAAAGCCATTAGTCTTCCAGCAGGAAGAAAGCCCATATTTGGTCGTTAAAGATGAATCTCTAACCCCCTAAATGATTAGAGAGCCACAGAATAAACATTTTTCTTCTTTCTGCCACATCTGGGAAACATGTCTGACAAGTGTCAGTACATGACCCCCACCCTGAATGTTTTTATGTTCCACATCGTTTCCTTTTTGCATGTTTAATGAAGAATCCTCATAGGCAACCATCACACGTCTTAACTCCGTGTTAGAATGATTAATCTTGACCCTTAATGTCACTATGAGCATTGTAGAAAAATATGAATTCATTAACAAGATAATTAACCACATTTGACATGCACTTTTAACCACAAAAAAAAAGAGAAAAAAAAGTGAGGCAGCGTTTTTTTCAATTAGATGTTTGAGGTTCATTGTGCAGAATGATGTGTACACAGAGTTTGACACTAGATGAGAGAGGACGAACGTTTCTCTACACACACCGGTGTAACATGTGCAAACCAGAGTTAAGAAGCCGATCATAGTCCGATACAATTTACAGCGTGATGTGTAAACTTCAAACCTCCAGTAGGAACGGACTTTTTAGTGAGGTGACAAAAATGCACGCTCTCTCTCTCTCTCTCTCTCTCTCTCTCTCTCTCTCTCTCTGGCCAAACTATATACTTTGGCAGATTGAAGTGAGAATGAACTGCAGCCCCAGATGCTAGTTTGTGAAAGCTCTGGGTTCCTCTTCTCTAATGGAAATTAAGGGCCGTGTATGTGTGTGTGTGTGTGTGTGTGTGTGTGTATGCATGCATGTGTTTGTGTTTATGTGTGAGAGTGAGAGACGTGCCATGCTTTTGTGATCAGGCCTCAGATTTTATTAAGTACCCTTTAGAGAAAGAGAGAGAAACAAAACAAGAGAAAAGTCTTTCTCTCTCTCTTTTCCCCCTCTCTCTCTAACACACACACACACACACCTATACACACACATGTACACACGCACACACGAAGACCAGACTCAGAATTTTATTAAGTACCCTTTAGAAAGAGTGAGAGTGAGACAAGAGGGGAAAAGTCACCGGCAGCATGGTAATCAGGCCCGCTAACCGAGACACCAAGAAAAGAGGAGAGTTTGTTAAAGGAGAAAAGAAAAGACAGACAGAGAGGAGAGGAGGGGGCAGGAGGGGGGAAGTCTTTCAGAACACTTTTCTTTTTTGTAAAAGAAGAGAAGAAAAAAAGGGAGTTGAGGAAACTTTACATGCAAGCAAAACACAAAAACAGTTTTTTTTTCTTTTAAGAAAGCAAACATGAAAACAACAAAAGTCCACATTAGAAACAGAAGTGTTTTAAACCTTCCCTCTGTATTCATGCGCTTTTTTTTTTTATCTCCCTACACAATGTGTGTTTAATATAATTAGGAAGAAATGTTTTTTTTCCACCTTAAAATTTTCATCTTAATATTTATTTATAAGAGTGTATGTAAGAAGAAACGGTGAGATATATTGACTGAGCTATAACATAGCTGTAATACAGACCCATGCAAGATGGACATGAAGTGCCATGGAGAGTAGAAGGAGGAGAAAGGAGGACAGGAGATAGCAGGAGGAGGAGCTGGGTGATACCTTGCATGACTGCGCTTTCCCTAGAGGAGCCCAGCCACACACACGCACACACACACACACACACACACACACACACAGAGTGACGGCTGGTGTGCGGGTGGCTGTCTTGTTGGCAAGGGTTTCTGATTTCACGGCCTACTGGGTGGTGGCATTCAGCTTCCATCAGGCACCCCTTTTTCAGCCTTTCACACACCCCCCACCCATACACACACACACTGACCCAAGGAGTCCACCCTCCAACACCTTCCAATGACCTCTCTCTATCATTTTTTCTTGTCTCTTCTACAGAGATTTAAGACATTTCGTGCAACTTCTCTTCATTTGACAAATTTCATTATGTTGGACGATTGAACTATGGTGGAGTATGAAGAAATGTGTGCGAGTGACAGCCAAATAATAAAGTCACTTTCTTTATCTGAAAAAGTGATAGAAGATAAACGGTTCGGTTCTAACAGTTGAGCAAGGCACTAACTCTGTGGTGTCAGAGCTTCAGTTCCCTGTGCCAAGGCACTAAATGACCTCTGGTTTTGAGAGGGAAAGCTGATAATGCTGACATGCTTTTCTTTCTCTGAATGGCCAGCACCGACCCCCTGCTTTCCCAGCACACACACACACACACACACTCCCGCACACAAACCAAGTGACACGTAGCTCATCAAGACAAACGGCAGGCTGGAAATTAGCATTTTGAGTGAGTGCGTCCCCTAAAGTTGAGGCAGATGATGCATGCTCAATCTGGACAAATGATAATTGATAGAGAGAGAGGGAGGGTGAGAGAGAGAGAGGGTGGGAGGTCCTGTCAGCTTGGACTGAGGCCTCCAGAGGTCAAGAAACAAGAGGTCTCATAGACGCACACACACACACACGCACGGTGACACTGACACTAGGTGGCAGTTTCTTTCTCAGCCATTTCTCAGCCAGGCTTTGTTATGTGAGAGAATTTAGTGCTCAGCAAACCAGCTGCAGTCAGTCACACACCCTTTACTTCTTATCTGACTTCATGAAGCTCTCACTCTGTGTCTTCCCCTCAGAAAATCCTAAAGCACTCAGTGGAAGTTCATGTGATGGATTTGCATCAAATTATTTACAACTTTGTTTCTTTAAGAAGTATTACTTTGTAATTCTACACAAATGAAAGGTTATGTGGTGTCGTGGTGTTGTATTCCTCAAAGAATAACAGCAGAGAAGTAAACTATAGTTTACTTATTGTCACCAACCTGAACTCTGCTACAGTTTGTTCTTCTGTGCCTCTGTTCTTCTTAAAACACATCAGTGAAACATTATTTCTTCATCATGAGGAACAGTGCAGTTCATTTAGACTCAATCTAATATTCGTCATCCAGGAGCTGTAAATACTCACTTTACTGAATGACTGTATTATTATTTATTACAGTTTTAGTGACTTTTCCTATAAAATCTACAGTACTCTGCTGGTTAAGTAAATTACCAAACCTTGAAACAAAAATGAAACGATACATTTGTGACCTGTTTTTAAAGATTTATGTCCTCAGTAAGAATAACTGGGCTTGGATCTGAGCGCCTGTGATGGGATAGGGAGGACTGGAATTATTTAGAGATAGACCAACGGACCTTGCTGGCCTTTGTCCTTTGATGGAATTTGCTGACAGTAAGAAAAATATGGAATAACCAGACCAAGACCCAAAGTTTTTCAAAATGCTGGAGCAAATATTTGTAGTCGTGTTGCAAATCCACTGAAAAAATCCACAAGCATTCACTGATAAATGGTTGAACTGCGTGTCCAGTGCTCAACACGACTCACTAATAATGCATGATACAATTAAAACACTCCTATAGCAACAGATTTCTGCAGTATCTATCTTTCTAAAATGGTATTAGTTTCTTCTGGAGATAATTGATTTCTTTAAGAGTAAGTTCCCATTGAGACTACTCTCCACTGCATGTGTGAGAGAGAATGTATTAGGTGCAGACACCCAATACATCCTCCTCTTCCTCTCCTCACTTACTTTTACAGAAACACTAAATGAAGCCCTGTGTCCTTTAGATGATCCTCTTCTGATTTAATGCTGAGCCGCACTAGGAGAACCTGTTGAAAAATCACTTCCCTGGATTTAGTTTTGGACAATAAAACACTGTCCAAACGTAATTAAAAAAAACGCACGGTCCTTTTCTACAAGTCGTTAACCTCCTGTGATACTTTTTAGGAATTACGCCATAAAGCACAGAGTTTTTAATGGGCACAAATCAAATATTGTCCTGCGTTAATTTAATTAAGGCTATGCCACCAAAATGTCCGGCCTTGGTCCAAATATTTGAGAAGAGCAATACTTTTTTCCCTTCTTCCAAGTTGATTAAAATATGTGATATTTCACATTAGTTTAGTTTTTATGGGCAGTGAGGTAATTCATTGTCAGTAAATGGCTTGTCAGAGTGCTCTGTGAGTGATGTAATGCTATGAAGTCTATCGTTTGAATTGCCCCTACGCCTATTAGAGAAAATCGACTTCTGGGCCCATTATTTGATTATCTTGCAGGAAGTTTGGAGAAGGCCACTGGCATCATGTTATGGGAAGGGATCACATTTTTCAGCTTTACAAGAGTATTATCCTGCTGCTCTGCACGTAAGCTTCCAGATCCTTTGAATGTTACAGAAATAACACATTTTAACAATAATATATCAGCGTCACTTTTACAACTCCTACAATATATCTAATAAAAAATACAAAGGATGATTATAAATAAATTAAATAATTAAGCTTTTCACCATCTGCTTAGACAACATGCAAAGGCCTCCTTTCCGACTCATTTATATCCTTTAATTAAAATATGTCAGATTCCCACTGGCTGTAAAAGCACTTGAACACGTTCCTCAGGTCCCGTATCAAGGTAGGACCTAATACCTGGGCCTAATTAACACACATTTAAAAATACTCATGATGCAAATTACCGCTAACATCAGAACAGGGGTGCAGGGGGTAGGACGGGAGGAGGAGAGGGGGGGCGAAACGTCAAGACAAGATAATTCGACTAATGCATATTTATCTCATGCTAATTGGCGTGCACGGCTAAAGAAAAGCGTGCACTTAATTAATTGACATGGAGGGGGGTGGAGATGAATTGGAGGCACTCAATCTGGAGAGAGGAAGACAACAACAGAGAGAGTGAGAGAGGGGAGAGGGGTGGAATAGAGACGCAGCCAGAGGCAAAAACATTTTCAGGGGGTGTCTTTTACATTTTTCAAAATAAAGAAAAAGTTGTGTGTCTACTTTATCAGTGCATTTACATGAAATAAAAAAAAATCTGAAGGATTCTTAATGAAACTTTTCATAATGTAGCAACAGAAACTGCTACAACAATTAATATATGATAAAGAAAGCATAATATTGTTATTAAGGAGCATCGACACAGTGTTCATCTTTATAGAATGTCTTGGAAATATCATAACTCTACCTTAAAACACATCAACGATACTCTAAAATCAAAGACAAGAATGTTATACGGTGTACAAGTATATTGAAGAGAACTCACATATTTAGGTTTGTACATCAATTTTTTTTGGAGCAAAGTAATGGTTGGAAATGATCTTAGGCTAATTTGGCATTAAAAGCATTGAGTGTGTTTTTTTTCTAACGAGTGGGACATGGTGGATTTCCTAAACTGGCCCTTAACGTCTGTCCCTGTTAGTCACTCTGTGTGTCCCTAATGCCAGATTTCAGAGTGGTTTTGTTAACAAAATAGCTGTGTCTGTCCAGCTCGCCCCGTGTAATTTGGTTTGTGTAGATGGCCCTATGTTATAGGGGCCCTCACACGCACACACACACACACACACACACACACACACACATATGCACATACACACACACACCCTCCCTGTATCTCTCATTCATTTGTTTATGGCGCTCCCCCCCCCTTTTTTTTTTTTTTTTTTAAGAAAGTGATAGGACACAGAAGCAGGACCTTTCACGCCTGCCTCCCTATCCTCCTCCTCCTCCTCCCATCCTCCGCTCTCTGCTCCGCCCGCTCACAAGGCACAAGAATTAAAACAGAAATGTTTTTGAACACACACACACACATGCATCCATTTCAAGCCACAGATGGTCTTTTGAATGGAGCGGGGGTTCCCTTGTTGTGCGTGTGTGTGTGTGTGTGTGTGTGAATGTGGGAGTTTATCCTCGCTTTTAGCCTCCTCCTCCTCCTTCTCCACCTCCTCCTCCTCTGTGTGTCCAGGCGGCCGTTTTGCTCCTTCATTTCTTTCTCTCTTTGTGCTTACCCAACTTTCTCTTTTGGAAACATCTTTTGTGTCGAACCCACGGCCACTGACCAACTCTGCCTTCTGCTCATCTCCCCCAATTTTAACCTCACACACTGAGTGTGTATGCTTGTGTGTGTGTGTGTGTGTGTGTGTGTGTGTGTGTGTGTGTCAGAGATAGAGACCTAGATGTAAGTATAGTAATCATGCAAAGCTGTTAAACACAAGTTCACAGAAAAACTCTATGGCACATCAGTGTTTCAACTCTTACGATGATATTCCATTAAGGATTTAAAATACAACATGGTAAGAGTTAGACACAACAATTATAGTAAGATTCTAAGATTAAGTTTCTGAGGGGAAAGTGAAGAAAATGTAAGACAAATTTAATCTTTCGTCAAACTTTTTATAGAGACATGCTGTAGACAGCCACTTCAGCAGCTGTCCTTTGTTAAGTTGCGAGAAAATGCCACGACATGAAAGACATAATATTTGGATTAAGCTCAGCTAATTGTCGAAACAATTCTGTAATATGTGCAGCATGTTTGTGCGTGTGTGTGTGAGGGATTATCATACAGTGGCACAATGTTCTCATTGTATTTTCATCTCGAGGTCCGTGGAGAATCTGGCATTAAGGCAAACACATGCCCACTCAAATTAGTCAGGGTAACACTCAGATATAGAGGGGGGGGAAAAAATCATTGCTACTGTATGTCAAATTATAAAATCGTCCACCTGTTTCTCACACACACACACACACACACGGTCACTTCCACCATATATTTCTGCCTATATGAAGACTCTTAGTGGTAGAAGAGGGAGCAGCTGTCCTAGTTGGTGGTCCGGGTTATGTGTTGAATTTTACTCATATGTAGAATGAAACCCAATCCTATTTCATGTGCTATTCCCCATATAGTGTTGTTTTATAGCGTCATTTAAAGTGTCTACATTCTTTCTGGACACGGGGGGTAGGGTTTCATTCACTCATGTGGCTGCTTCCCACTTTTTAGCCGTGCATATTTAAAAGGCCACTTGTAACAGAGCTAAAGGGGAAGAGCATGGACACTATTGCAAATAGGATGTTATTGCTTTTCTCTGTCTGACTGACTAATTTATCTTCCCCCCCTTTTGCTCTCTGTTCGCTCATCCTCTCTTCTCCCTAGGTGGCTCCGGTAATAAACACACTAGCTGTCTGTCTGTCTTGCCGTCTTGGCAGGTTGAGGCCTACTTAACCAGGCGAAACCGCTGCTCTTTTCTAAGTCCCTTTGAATGCCTCCCTTTGTCGGTGACACGCTACCATGTTAATGTCATGTACCGTAGAAATTGCTGCGGCTATGGCTATTAGCTTCGCCGCTAAAGTACAGAGAGTGACGGAGAGAGAAAGAGCAAGAGAGGCTGCCACAAAACCCCGCCGGGTTCAAATGCAGACCATAATTGCATTGCTGTGAAGAGGGGTTAGCCCTTTTCTCTCCCACCTCTCACTCTTCTCGTCTCTCCATATCTTTTTCCTCCACCACCCCCCACCCTCTGTCTTTCTCTCTTTCTCTCCCCTTTTTGTGTGTGCGATTTGTCCCTTAAGCCGGCGTAACGTCTCGACCGAGGCCGCAGAATGTGGAGAGCAAATTGGAGGCAGAGCGTGAACAATGGAACATGCATCGCTGCTGGGGCATTCTTCTTCTTTACTGGGAACTGTGGGAGGGGTAGAGGGAGAAAAAGTCATTTTGTAAGGAAAGTCTCCTGCCATAGACATCCAGTGAGTGTGCAACGTCTTGATACCGGATACACACCGGCTAGTAACAATGCGGGATAGTTTGACTTATTTCAAGTATCTTGTTGGATTAAAAAGAATGAGAGGAAAAGTCCATAATGACGTGGAGGAAACAAACTGTAAGCATAGGATTAAAAACGCAGAGGCAGTTAAGAGTGACAGAACGTTCACAGTTAGGACATCATTATTTTTTCTTTCGTTCTCAGGTTTTATGTTGCCTGCCTTGCTACGGTCTCTCGCCTCTTTTGTCCCCCCGAGTGGTATTCAGCCCAAGACAAGTTATGAGCCACAGAAGTCAGATCTCCGCTTTTTTTGTATGGACTTTACATGGATATTTGTATGTACATTTTCTTCCTGTGAAGTCACATCGGGATGGAGGTGACTGACAGGAGGAGATGAGAAGAAACAAGATGACAGGGTAGACAATACATATATAAGCAAACACAGGAGCACAAAATCAAAACATGATCAGAATGGATAAAGCGTCCATGCAGGACGGGAGAGTCCAACAAAGACAATGTCTTTACACTAACCACATAATATCATCAGGATTCAACATTTGCTAGCTTGACTTCGGCTGTACCTCAGCCCTGAAGCTTTTGAAGTGATGTTTTTTAAACGTGGAACGAAGCAAAAAGCTAAAAAAAAAAGAAGAAGAAAGAAATAAAGAAGGGGGCAGATGAGAAAAGAAGTCAAACACGGCGCACAGAGGCAAAGAGAAGCAGAACAGCTTGTCTTCAGCGGTGAATAGCGGCGTGTATCGTTCACATTGAGTCAACAGATTAGCGACAGAGGAAGCTTAGCTATTCCTGGCCTCCCTCGTTTGATGTTTGGGGAGTTCTAATTTGATTTTTCACCTCCCATTGTTTCAGCGCTGTGTGCCCCTAATCCACTTTAAAGTGGAGACAGCTTTCATCCTTTCCTCTTTCCCCTCTTCTCTTTCTCCAACTGTTGCCACATCCCTCTTTCTTTACGTTAGCCTGTTCTCTTCCACCAGTCCTACGCGGGTACGCGTTCATGTCGTAACATCGGCGGGATGAGTTGTTTCAGGGAACTTTTATTCTCAATAAATATTATCAGTCATAACATTTTTTTATTTTGGAACAGAAACACAACATGAATAATCCTCATAATTAAAGTTGTTGGCAGAGAAAATCGAAGCTAGACGTTAGCATAAGATACTACTTTGTTTACTTAAGTTGCAACTGATTCTGTGAGCTGCATAGTAACATTGGATGGATATTTATCTAATATATTAGCATCAATGAAGGCTATAAGATCATTTGAACACTAGTTAATGCGAACACAGTTAGCTAAAAATTCTTCCTCCATCTCACAGACGCCATCCTTTAACTGCTTTTTAAGTTAACTCTGTAACCATTCGCTTGTCGGGTAAAGTGCTTTAGCTTTTGTGTTTGTTCATCCAACATCGCGTTTACCATATCGCGTATCGAATCCTAAGAAAAGGAAAATATCAAAATAGGTCTACATCACTTCCTCTGTATCTCTCCCAGTCTAACTTCCCCAGAGTTGAAGTGCTCCAACAGTTCTTGATAGTAATAAAAGCCTCCGGAGTTGGAGGGGTTTAGTTTTTGGCCTTAAAACGCTCCCCTCCACCAGGCTACCCCATCCCATTCTCCACTGCAAGCTGTATTAACCCTGAAGAAAAGCCTCTGGAGAAGCAGAAGAATGGTTGGAGAAAAGAAGAGGTGGAAATTGTCACCACAGAGAGCCCCCCCCCCCCCTACACACACACACACACACACACACACACACACACACACACACACACCCTCCTCCCCTCCTTTTTTCCCCCTCAGTGAAAACAGCGAAATGACCAGCCCCTTGGCTCGGTGACTGCACTCAGCTTGCTATAAGGGAGCTTAATGCACCCAACCCTCCACCCCATTGTCAACCCCCCAATCCCCAAACTACCCCTGAAAAAAAAAAGGGGGTAGTTCACCCCACCAGCACACACATACACATTAACAACGCACACACACAAAAACACCAGCCTTGAAAAGAGCCACACACATCAACTCCTTTTGTGTTGGCTTCTCCTCCAAACCATTGACTAACTCACTGCTGCTGCTGCATTTACACCCTCCAAACAATCCTTCCAGCCTTTCTCCTTTTTCCCTCCTTCTGTCTTCCTCTTCACTCTCCATCCCTCTCTTCCTCTTTTGCATCTCCACCTCCCCTCCCAAAGTGATTGGGAAGCCCCACTAGACAAGAGGTGGAATTTAAAAAAAAACACAGACAGACTGTCAGTGCATATGTTGGGTGGGTGACTCCACTCCTCTATATTTAAAGAACCATCTGTGATAGTTTTCATTCAAACGAGTCGCATCAATAGAAAGTTAAGAGAGCTCCTTTTGTCCCCTTTTTCTTTCTCTTTAACTTTCTGTCTCTCTCTTTTCTCCGTGTCATTTCCATTTCTCTCTTTTTTAAACACTGAAGGCCAATTGCTAAAAATATAAAAGAATAAATGTGTAAAAAGAAAAACAATTTCCGAATGTGATGATTTTAGTGTGCAGCAAAAATACACGCTGTGATATCTGCCTTTCTATTGCGCGTGTGTGTGTGTGTGTATGCCTGTGTGTGTGTGTGTGTATGTGTGTGTGTGTGTGTGTGTGTGTGTGTGTGTGTGTGTGTGATGGATTAGCTCTGTAAGGGGCTCAGCGGTACACTGATATCTTTGCTCAGTGCTCACAGCATGATACACCAGATACTGGCACGTGCTCCCTCTCTCTCTCTCTTTCTCACAAACACACACACACACACATATGAGCAGGGATTTGGTGTCCAGCAGTGTGTAGACAACTCAGTGGTGAGCTGTCACTGTGTGTGTATGTGTGTGTGTTTGAAGCCTTGTTCTTCCAACAGTCCTCTAATCCTTCTAGAATGGCCATGATAGGCCTAATGACACACATTGGGTGCTGCACCTGTGTATGTGTGTGTGTGTGTGTGTTACCACTTGCTGTGACACTTAAATGTGATACTTTTTTCATTCATCTCTCTTTCTAGAAAACAATATTTTCGGAATGTTACAACCTAACGGCATTTTGCTGCTTCATATAAAAATGTCTGTCACACACACACGCACACACAAAAGAGCAGAGTGGTGTGTTCATAAATGTCAAACGTGATTTTTTTTTTCCCGGACGCTCCAGCAGCCTCAGAATAGTTCAGGCACCCAATTAAAATCTTGCAGTGACCCCAGTTTGGGTCCCGCTTTGGCTGCTGAAACGCTTCAGAGAGCAGGGAAGTGTCGGCTCCTGGCACTGCAGCAGCAGCAGCAGCAACATGTTGGTGTCTCTGCCAGCGACAGCAACGCTGCCATTAGAGCTGCAGCAAAGCAGACAATGAAAGTGGTGTGTGTCACTGTGTGGAGGTGACATCACCCCACAGAGAGTTGTGATCCTCCCAACATCGAGTCTCAGTCAACTTCAGTTAAATATATCAAATTTAGATTTTTCAGGGCTACAATTACATTTTCTGTCATTTAATAGTTTTTTTTTTAGATATGTGTGTATTGTTGTAACCTTCAGTAGACCGTTACATGGTGTATTCAACATCATGGTCACTAAGCAACAGTAGAAAACAGGCTGACACACACAGCACTAGAGGAACTCTTTAGGAACAGAAGCCTCTGACACACACTGTCTCTCTCCATAGGAAACAGACTACTTAGACTCATAAACTAAAAAGCTACCTGTTAACTGAAACAGGTGGTTTAACTACTGTCTGGCCTCTGGCTACTGGGCTAATTGGCTTCCTGTATAACACACACACACCTACACAAACACAGCCTGACACTGTCTAAACACACGTTCTGACATGCAGGGATCTCCCTCAATGACAGGTCCCGACGTATAGCAACCCTCAGAGCGTGTGAAAGGCAGTGCACTTCCCCCTGTGCTCTCCATACTTTAATGGCCATTTCCTTTTTTCAATCCGATGCGCGCAGTTCAGACATAACTGTGCCGCTGTCACTGCAAAGAGTTGTAAGGGGGGGGGGGGGTAGAAAGGTAGAAAAATGAAAGGTAACAAGCACTCCTCTCTGTACGCATCAGTCAACCTCACTGATCTTCTTTTTATGTGAAATAAAAACTGATCAAGAGAGGAGGGGGTAGAAACAACAGATTCCTCCATCAGTACCTCAAGGTTTCTCTTAATTTATTCGGGCAGGGAGAAACTTTGTTAGTATACCTCAAACATCCATTTGCCTCTGGGAAGAGGGAAGGAAAACATAAAACAGCACATGTAACAATCTGTTAGCCTCTGTGTGTGTGTGTCTGTGTTGCTGTGTGTGTGTGTGTGTGTGTGTGTGTGTGTATGAATGTGTGTGTGATGGGAGCAAAGTGAGGTTAGATTATAGGGTCTGGTCTCTGAGAGGGAGGCGCAGGGGGGTGGCAGCACAGGGACAGCTAGTGACATGATGGGACTCCTAATGGTCATAATTGGCGGTGGCTTTGACAGCAACTATATGATAGCCGCACAATATACACAACTCTGCTTTGTGTGTGTGTGTGTGTGTGTGTGTATTTTCTTTAAGAAGAAATTTACACAAAATTGCAGCTATGTTCTAGAAACGCTTGTTTGCGGCCACAGCCTGTTTTCTTTGTGTGTGTGTGTCAGATATAAATATTGTATAAACACAGTTGAGTTGGCTCCTGACAGGTGTAAAAGGTAGCAGTTAAGCTTGCTATCCTCCTACCTGTTTTCTTTTTTGCTGTTTTTAATGTTTCTTAAATACACACGCACACACACAATCACACACATACACACACACACACACCAATGACATTGTGTCGCTGCTATGAAAAGGCAGCAGCTGCCTTTTTATTGTGACTTCTTCAGAATGTAAATTAAACCTTCAACTGCTCATTCACCCATCTATCCATCAGCGGTGTCTATCCACCCATCACCTGTTTCACACATTTACTTTTTTACTAGTTTTAGATCATTTAGTTGATGTTTCAGCTGTGTGTAAAATCTCGCACACAATTTTTCCTTTTTGTAGGAGGACTTTAGATGTTCATTTACTGACTTCTGAAACTTTGAATGGATGCAACAGTGTAATATAAGTAAAAATATCATTATTACAATTATTACACAACACTGAACCTGGTTTTATCCTTCCCCTTAAAGAACTCCACACAGAAACAGGAACAGGAAAACAGGTCAGTGCTAATACAAAAAAAGACTTGCAGATTTTGGTTGCAGCATTTCAAGCTTGATACTCTTCGGGCAGCATGAACAGGTTTATACTCTAATGAAAAAAAGGAAGAGGTAATGACCAATAATCTGTAAATATTAAAGGCCGTGTGATGTTTACACTTTCGGTCAGGATATTAATCATCCACAGGCAGGCTACTAAGCAATTCAATAATTGTATATATCGAAAGAACAAAATTTCAACCCATGATGGTCGAATGAGTAGTTAGATGTTTAATTGTAACTATGCACTACATTCTGTATATACTGTATTCAGTATATATTTTCAATATATATCTCATGGTTGGTTTTGATGTCCTCTGATTGCTGGTGCCTGCATTTGTGCACAAATTGAGCAGATTTAAAATTGAACTTTTGTTTTTGACTAATTTATTTATTTACAGGATGAAATCAAACTTTTGTCTAATGTACACGTGGTAGAAATACAACATTTAGCCACACATCCACTGCACTGTATTTTTATATACAACATGAAATGTCATGGTCTTTAACTTGCATCGTGTTCTATTTCATCACACCGAGATGAATAGTTAACAGAACAAAACTAGAGCACAATGTGAATATTAAAACTCTCTAATATTGAATTTTTGTGCACATTTGTAAGACTCGAAAGTGTCCACTGTAGATCTGATGGTTCTGTAGAGAGAGAGGCAATCAGAACAGCAGACAAATCTCTTGCACCTGAACGAGCAGCAGCGCTGTGTGTGTGTGTGTGTATGTGTGTGAGTGTGTGAGCCAAAACGCTCCCTCTGATCTTGGTTCAAAGGCAGCAGGGAAGAGGCTCAAAGCATTCTGGGTCCAGGGGAGAGATGGTGGGAAGGAGGTAAAAGAAGGAATGATGCACAGAAAAAAAAAAAAAAGTCAAGGAGAGGAAGAGATATATGCGGCGAAGATTCCCCAGGGCTGGCATATCAATCAGAGCACAGATGGATATGTGGGTTCAAAAGCATCTTTTTGATCAATTTCAGAGTATTTCATATGTCCGATTACATCATATTTTAGCAGAGTTGACCTCTGATCTTTTTTTGACATGTATATGAGTTGCTTTACGACCTTCAGATAAAGATACTTTTTGAAAATGTTGGTTTGGTGTGATCCAGATCCTGAAAGTCTAGAAATGGTGAAATACAGTCAGATATTATTTGTTTACACTCTTCCTCTGCTAGATTTCACTCTGAAATCAGCTTTGTGAAGCTTCACAAAAGAGCATTAGTAGAAGAAGAATTAGTGCCATTGAAAACCAAAGGGGGTAAGATGAGCTGTTGTACCTGATACAAACCCCTGAAAGTTAAGGCCTTAAGTTCAGAAACAGTGCTGTTACCCCACTGTGCACATGTGTGTGTGTGTGAGAGAGAGAGACAGAGAAAGAGAGGAAGAGTCTTAATGGTCTTAACAGTAAAACTAATAGTGGATGACTGCCTTAGCTGGAGGCTTACTTCTCTGTGAAGTTTCCAGCTGCTTTCAAAAGACACACACACAGCACATACAGAAAAGTTTGCACGCGCACACACACACACACTCACACTCACAGATATGGACACACACACTTTTTTGGAAAGTCAAACGTAAAGCCATAGAGGTTGGATTTAAAAAAGTAAAAGTAGAACAGGAAAAAGACAATTTCATGTGGCAGGATGGCGTGATATAAATCTTCTTTTTTCTCATCGACGTGAGTCATCTTCGCTTTCATGGATCTCGAGGGTTCGTTATGATGGATGGATGGAGAGGAGGGAGAGAGACAGGGACGCAAGGGAAAACAATTTGGAGAAATTTACGCCTCAGTTTGGTGCAGTTTGTACAAGGTATTGCGATGGTTTATGGTCCGCTGTCTGAGTCCATTTCCTCTCATCTTATTTCATTTAGGCTTATAGTTTCTTTACTTATAGCTTATTTTGAAAAGACACTCACCATCAAATAGCGTGTCACTCATGTCTGTTTAGGTATCTATGTGGTGTTTGTCTTGGTCATAAAGTTGAAGCTGTAAAGGTTAAATGCACATTTGGCCACTAAAACACACACACAGTCCTTTGGTATGTGTGTGTTTATGTGTGTGTCCCACCACTGAACAATGATGGTCAAGGTTTCTGTCTTTGTGTGGATGGGGGTGGGTGGTTGGACACCAGTCTACCCACATGCACACACACTCACTCACTCACACACACACAGGCAGGCAGACACATGGACAGGTTCGGTCTGTTTTTGTGGGAGGAAGGCGTCACGGGTCAGCAGTAAAAGGCCAGGTCTGCTTTTTCATTGGTCGACCCTTACTTCCTACTTCCTGGATGACCCGGCACCATCTGGGGAAGTGATTGGTTGAGGAGAAGAAGAAGCCTCCTGAGTCGGGTTGAGCGAGGTTGCCGCGGGTTAGCCCTCCGAGGCCTGTCACTCCAATGAGTCGTAGAGCCGCTGATAATGATCAAACCAGCCAAGTCACGAACATTTTCACCTTGCTGCCTTTCAAAGGTTTCAATCTATCCACGCGATGCTGAGAGTAAACAGCTGAATGAAGGAGAAAAGTTCAAGAAAGTTAAAAGAGAAATAAAAAGAGAGGGAAGGAGAGAATAGGAGAAAACGGGAGAGGAAAGAAAATGATAGGAGAGGAAAGGAAATACGGACAGAAGAGAGGAGAGTAAAAAGAATAAGAGAGGAATCAGGGAAGAAAAGAGAGGGAAAGAGGACATGAGAAAAGGATAGGAAAGGAAATGAGGATAGAAAGAGAGGAGAGGAAGTAAGGATAGGAGAGGAAGGAGAGATGAAATGAGAGGGAAGGAGAGAAGACGAGAAAACAGATAAATAGGAGGAAAGGAAATGAGGGCACAAAAGGGAAGAGGAAATAAGTATGAGTGGGAAGAGTGAAGGACAGATGAGATGAGAACAGGCAAAAAGACAGGAGGAGAGGAAAGGAGATTAAATAAAGATAGAAGAGTAAGGAGGGAAGGAGAGGAGACAAGAGGAGATGAGGGAACATATTTCTTTCATTCTTATTTACATATTAATTTTCCCCTTATTCCCCTTAATCTATTCCAATCCCCTTTCCTTGTTTTCATCCTTCATCTGTATATCCTGCATTTCTTTCCTTGCTCACCTCCTTCCTTTGTCCTCACCTCTTTTCACCCCTCCTCCCTCCCTCCCTCCCTCTCTCTCTCCCCCTCTGCCTTTACACTCCTCTACCTCCTTCCTCTGCCCGTCTCTCCCAGTCTCTCCTGTTTATGAAGGTAAATTTATAGGTCTACCAGGAGCTGTTAGCTGGAGGTGGCCTCCGCTGCTCAAACCACAACAAGGCTTCACCCTCCACATGGAACAGAAGCAGCATAGTGGGCATACTGGGCTATTTCCATCACCACACATTACACATGATGGTACACTCACACCTCCCATTATCTACTAATGAGCATCTCTGTTTTCTTCCTGCTCTCCCTTTTGTGTCCTGCCATGCTCCATCATTTTCTTGATGAGTAGTTGGGTGGTTTTTCTTTTTTCTTTTCGTACTTTATATTGCTCCATCTAGCATTTGTTTTTTATTGGTCTATGAGGAGCAGTTAGCCAGTGGTGGGCTCCACTTTTTAACCAGCACATGTTGTACTGTTTTTCACACACTGCTGTTATAAGTCAGCTCACTCAGTACATAGTTATATCATTTATGTAGTGTGTCCTCCCTGCTGCGCATTTGTCTTGTTTTACACTGAAACGCTGAAGTCTTTCTTTTTTTTTTTCTAAGTGGAACTGAATGTAGTGAAAGGTCAGAATAAAAGACACAAGAACATGAGATGATGAAGGTAAAATGTGAAAAAGCAACATGTTACGTGTGTACATGTTTTTTTTATTAAAATGAATTATTGTTAGCTTCTGTTTTTGAGAACTGTTTCTCACTCATACATAAACTCTAAACTCTCAATATGGAGAGTGTTTTCCTGTCATCACAAAAAGCTGTTCACTCTTTGGTCTGATCCCTCTCCCCACATTAGACAGTCAATTAGCCACAGAATGAAGCAAGCTTACTGCATAACAGAAAGTAAAGCTGGGCATTCATATTAAGTGACACGACTGCATATATATTTATACTGTATATATGCAGGAGTCTAGTAGCTGCAGAGTGTTTAAATGAAAAATAATAGACATAACCGAGGACACATAATGTTAATTTAATTTTAAGTTAAGTATTAATGAAACTAGAAAGAGCCAGAACAACAAAACAAAGAGAAAATACGTAATATTAAAATTAACAGATAAATAATTTAAATAAATATATACATAAAAAATAGTTTAAAAAACAATAATACAAAAAATGAAAATTGAAAAAAAAGTCAATGAGAACAATGAAACAAAAGTACGTGAGATTTAGTCTTTGTTTTAGTGATTTCAAATGACTTCAAATGACTTAAACCTCCCATTTACTTCAACAAAGTTAGTGAGATCTGGAAATGTGAACATTCAGACACATTACTCAAACTCTCCATTTTGAACATCCATCAAGGCTTTTTTTTTTCTTGCACTATTTGACTTCATTGCAGTGATGCTGTCATAACAACAAATGTTATCATTTTATTAGTTTTACATGTGTTTTATTCATAAAACAGTCATAAACTGTTTCTAACGTTCTTCCCCTTCCTCTCTCTCTCTTTCTCTCTCTCTCCCGCCTTCCTCTCTCTCTCTTTTCCTCTGGTGCTATCTTCTGCCGGCCTTCATCTCGTCAATTACAGGTAAGTAACATTTATCTCTTTCACATGCACATAATCAAACACAAGCTAAAAGCACCCCAATGGTGACTTTATAAGAAGGGAGTGTAGTGGTGAGGATGGGAAGTGGTGAGTTTAGGGGTAAGGTGGGGTGCTGGGAGGGACGGATGGGGGGGTCAGACTTTTATGAAGTCACTATGAGAAATGGCCTCGACTTGTGTGGCTGGCTGTTAAAACGGTCCCAGGCCATTCAGCAGTGCAGTGTTACAGAGTATCAGTCAACCACTGCTGAATGGGAAATCAGCTAGCCTCACACTCACCCCTAATGATGATAGCTCTTAGTAGACACACAGTGACTCATTGGTGCACGCGCACACACACACACGCACACACACACACACACACACACACACACAGATCTCATTCACAGGTTAAGCTCATGTTGTTAGTCAGAGTGACTTAACATCAGCGCCTCAGTAGCTCCAATTAGTGGATACAAACATCAGAGGCAACAAGGAAGAAATAAGGAGTCTTACTGCCCGATTACATTACTTTGACCACTAAAATGCAAATCACACACACACACCATGTCACGCACACTGTTTTGTAGGTGTGTCGAATCTGTGTTTGTCCACATATTTCTTTCTTTAACTTCTTTTACTATGATTATTATTGTTTCTTTTCTGGCTCTGGTTGTCTGTCTCTTACTCTTGTTCCCTCACACACACACACACACACACACACACACACACACACACACACCGGTTGTAATTCCTCAGGGTGGCAGTAGTCATGTCAGAGGTTTTTACTGATCGCTTGTCGTCTGGTGGGACCAAGGTGACATTTCTTCTTACGACCCTAAATGTGAAATGTAGTGCGTGTCTATTTGTGAGCGTGTGTGTGTCCCCTCTTTAGATAATGAGGGGTCTATATGCAGGGCTGGCAGGATATTAAATATGTAACAGCAGGTTGGGAAATGGTGGACAGAGGAGGCTTGTCAGACACACACAAAGAGACGCACACACTCAACCACTCGCCTACGCCTGCTCTCTCTTCTCTCTCTTGCTTTCTTCCTCAGACCGTTCGCTGTCTCAATTGTTTTGTCTTCTTTCTAGACAGACAGGTGTTTGGCTGGTTCTGCACAGTAATTAGTAACACATACACAGACACACACACACACACACACACACAAACTTACAGGTTTTATGAAGGAAGTAGGAGGAAGTGTAGGGGAAGTAGGTGGGCTGGTGCTCACCCTCCCATTCTTCAAACAGTGTCTGGAGACACACACAGACATGTAAACTAAAGTTACTGCACATCCATACCCATCCCTCCCACTGAATCCCACAGGATGGCTGCATCTGTTTGCACCTTTCCCACCATAAGATTTACCTCATCTTGAATATATTACTTTACAGCAATCACTTAAATATCCATGTTTTGCTGACTCTTGAGAAACTTTGACCTCTCAACATGACTACAAAAAGTCATTCCCAGTGGTCTTCCATCATATACAAACCTTGGTGGACTGTTGTTTGGTTGCTAGGATGACTTCACAGCTATTCCCCAGCTGTGGCCTCGCAGGAGGCGCACACACACTCACACACCCACAAAACACGCACAGTACTAAGCCGTTTGTGCCATTCAATAGGGTTCCCACTCTCTCCTATCCTCAGATGCCCATTGTAAAGACCCCAATTTATCTCTCTTTGTTTTTTCTTTCTTTGCCTCTCTTTCTTTCTTCTCCTCTGTCTCTTTCCCTCTTTTCTTGCCTCCAGCCTTTTATCACCTCTGTCTTTATTCTCTCATTTTCTCTTTACCTCTGCCAAGATTGATTTCCTTTCTCGCTATCTCAAGCAGCCCTCTCCTGTGCTCTCCAATACTGTCAGTGTAGCTTGCTAATATGCACACACACACTCACACACGCACACACACACACACATGCATGCCCTCACACACACACACTTTTGAGAATCACAGTAATGGGATTAGAAGGGTCTGCTGAAATATTGAAGAGTCCCAATGCAAATAATGAATAGGCTGGCAATGTGTCTGGGTAAGTATGTGTGTGTTAGGGGAGAGTGCAGGTGCGTAGCTGTGTGTTTGTGTGTGTGTGTTATTAGCAGGATGTAATGTATGGTTCACAAGTGTGGGTTCACGATGCAGTTACAGCCCGGAGGCACAAAGACGTACCAAGCTCAAGCACACACACATGAACACACAGGCACATGAGGTTTTTAACACTGCTCTTCATCACCCTGCACTCTCTCTGTTCACCCCACAATGACAACCCACTTACATCTGTCTTACAGCAAGAGGAGTAACGCCTTTGTGGTGTGATGTGTGTGTGTGTGTGTGTGTGTGTGTGTGTGTCTTCATGCATGTGAGCAAAGTATGTGTGCAAATATGACCATGTATGCTGCATGAAAGTGTGTGTGTGTGTGTGTGCTAGTGTCTAAGGTTGCTGGCTGAATGGAGGAGAAAATTAGACCTGATATGATAGTCACACTTCACACTATCTGTGCGTGAGTGTGGTGTGTGTGTGTGTGTGAGTGTATGATGACGGTCACTGGAGCCAATAGTACACAAAGAGAGCAGAATATCAACAAGGTTTTGAAGCAGAATGACATGGCCCAGATATAAGAAAGCACTTGAGATAGTGAGAATTCACCATTTCATGTTACTGAGGTAAATTTGTATTCATCTCACTTTACAGCCATGTATGAGTATGAGAAGACATGAATAAATAGCTTGTGTCAAAATAAAATAGGCAAAAAGACTGGAGAGTGGAACAAACAAAAGTTAATACCTTCAAATACAATATGTATTAGTATGTGTTTGGATGGAATAGCATTGCACTGAAGGAATATCTCAACATGCTGCTAAATATGTAGCTAGAGCTAGCAAGCAGTTAGCTTAGCTTAGCTCAAAGACTAGAAGCAAAGGGAAAGAGCTAGCCTGGCTCTGTCGAAAGATAACATCTATCTCCAGTCTAATGTTCACCTAGTAACACATGAATCTGTATCCAATTTGATCAAACTATACAAAAACCAAAGTGTAAAAACGAATGTTAGTGTGGTGTGTTGCTACAGTTACCAGTGTGAAGAAACAATCCAGGCAGTCTACTTTGAGTAATAAGGTGATAACAGTACTCTTCTTACGTTACACTGCGAAAAAGGTTGAGTCTGGTTCAAACTTTTGTTGCAGGACGTAGTGCTATTGTTAGTCAGAACACCCTTGGACCAATTTGATTATATGTTGATCCAATATGTGCTCTTGTATCCATCACCTTACCTTTAAGGTCTTATTTTATTACAACACTAGTGTGCTTTAATGAGTCCCATTCCCAGGGTGACTCTAAATTTACACACATTCAGTCCCTGGATGAAGAAGTTGCAGAAGCTTTGGTCAAGTCCATCAACATTTCTCTCTATCTACTTAGATTAGACTGTTGGGAGAAGCTAGACACAACATTCAGAGCTGGTATAATGACCTTCTGACTGTTATCAACCCATTCTTATGTTAAATGAGACAAGAGAATAGACCTGAGCAGTCAGTGGTTAGCCAAATGACTTCAGCATCTAGGCAACACAGACAACACTGTGTTTGAATTTCTGGCTAGAGAATGGAGAGGCGCAGAGTGGAGGATAAAGATAGAGGAAGAGGGACACAGGTAAATGAAAGCTGGGGAAGTGTCTGAAAGCTCAAGAAAGACATAGTATGGACAGAGATCATCAACACGATAAACAAAAGAACCATGGTGGCATGTATAGTCTTTTCAAGGGAACATCCTAACTTCACTTCACTTCATATCAACAAATCCAACGCTGCCGTCCCATATAGTTGTACACAACAGTACAATTCCAAGTTATTCGAAAGGTGCTATAAATTGAGATTGAGAGAGCAAATTATCAGAGCAGTATAATTTAACATATAACATAATATCACCAATAAATACACTGGCTTCCTGCAGTGACAATCCAAAAGCTTTTTGAAATGTTTTCACATTAAACTCAACTGTACCTGCCTTAAAATATATAATAAGATAATAATAATAATAATAATAATAATAATAATAATAATAATAATATAATCCACTTCTGCACAGTTTATTTGAATAGTTGGTATATACAAATTGCTAAACTCATTACTTCCCAAGAGAAATTTTGAGCTGTGAAGTGGCAGTCGCTATTGGGATCAGCAGCAGAGAAGTGGAATGTGCTGGAGTGGTTTTATATATTCATAACTGCCTCGTATGCATATGATGACGTTTCAGAGCCGCCTTTAAAGCTAAGGGTTTTTGATATAAGATTGGTATTTTGGTGGCATAGTCCTTTAACTACTGAGAGGCATCATGTATCACGATTCTGTATCTTGAGGTTTCTCATGATTATGAGCAGTTTGTAGTCAACCACTGCTCACTAAGTGTTATCCCAGTGACTAATTTATTCAAATTCAGTCATGATCACACCCAACTGGATGAGAGGTCATGACTGACAGGTGTTTGAACCAATAGCATGCAGGTGTAAATCCCTCCCTTAGGAATAGAGGAGTCCTAATCAAGCCCTTGTAATACACTAGTTTCCGTTAGCTCCCTGGGGCTAATTAGCATTCTAATTACTGATTGCAAATGAGAGCTGCGTTGATTGTGTTCCGCCTGTGAGTGGAGAGCCTCGAGAGACACACACTCACGCACGCACACACACGTGCGTATCTCACACACGTACACACTGTCATACTCGCACACACTGAGTGATCATCGTTAAGAAGCTTATCATGCTCTTGTTCCTCTGCGCATTTCCAGTCCCCTCTCATCTACGGTGTCTCATTAGGATCATAATGCAGTACATATACACACTCACGTACAGACACACACACACACACACACACACACATGCGAACACACCTACACACGCATACGGCAATGAACATTAAAGATGGTAATAAAGAAACAAACATAAAACATTATATACTGCCAAAGTGTTGCTGTTGTTCCTACCAATTAACACAGCGCTGATTTACTGTTCGGGGGAGAACACACACACACACACACAACAAAAGCATCATACACACTCACAAATACACACTAATGTATGTATATGTGTGTGAAAATCAGGTTTGGCAGGGCAAAAGGGTGCAGAATGGATGGAATAATGGAGGAATGATTCCTTATTACAGTACGACTAGAACGTGTCCATGTGTGAATGTGTTTGTGAGCGAGAGAGATGGTGTAGGGGGGAGTAGATCAGAGCGAACTCACCAACAGCAAATCATCATGTTATGCTGCTCAGTTAGCTGCTTTAACAAGGCTCCTCTAAGCTGTATTTCAGTTCTGTGAGTGGTGTGTGTGTGTGTGTGTGTGTGTGTGTGTGTGTGTGTGTGTGTGTGTGACAGAAACACCTCTGTGCTGCGTGTGATTGCTGCAGATAATTATAGCTACTCGTTACTTTCTCTGCATCAGCCTCATGAGTTAAGGAGGAATAAAGGAGCAAGACACTATATTCCCTACGTGTACCCTGTAAGTAATTATGAGGTTAGGTGGCATTCTTCCTGCCTGGTCACTTATAATGCAGCTAACTTATTCCAAACAATCTGCCCTTAAATGATCAACAAAAAAACAAAGCTTTTGCCACAACATAACTGGACATCATCCAGCAACATGTTGTGTGTTGGTCAATTAAATACATGCAAGCACACACATGAACAGCATCAGTTTGATATATTTATAGTGATTATAAATTCTGAATCATATAATATGGAGTTGTAAAATCATTTCTTCATAATATGAGAAACTGCTGTGCTGTGTTTTGACCTTTGATAAGACTTCAAACTCATGAGTGTATTACTGAAATCCGCTGTCACACCACAGCAGCACCACCCTAAATATATGCTGCACTTAAATATGTATGACTTCACATGTTTTGAATCATTATGTTCTGATTTGGTTACTGCTGGCTTACTAGTTAGTAAGTTTGTAATCCCGCACACATACAGACGCACACACACAAACTGTCACCCATGTGTGTAATCTCCTCGTAGATTGTTCCGACCATATTCTGTGTAAAATTGGTGGAGGGGAGAGAAAAAAAAAAGCAACAGTGAAATTGGAGACTCTCTCTCACTCTCTCTGCCGGTGTGTGTGATGTGATTGATGCTCGGCAACCGGTGTTTACTCTTGTTGGTCAATTGAAACTCAGCGTGGCAGGCTGAGAAAGCACAATGGGGAGAGGAGCTAAAGTGGCGGTGTGAGGTGCTGAACACTGACACGGAGACAAATAGATAGAAAGCAGTTAGAGAGAAGAGGACACCGTGGGAGGGAGGGAGGGAGGGAGGTCGATCCAGACGCAGACTACACTGAAAGGGGGCATTAGATTTTATTTCAGCAACAGAGGAGTGTAGAATAAAGAATAAAGAAAAAAAGGGAAGGGGTGGTAAAGAAAGGAAAGATATGCCATAGGAAAAAAAAGGAAAGACGAAGTAATGAAAGCTAGAAAACAAAAGCTAATAAGGGCCCCCAACACATCCAAAGACATAATTTGAGTGATGGATGGAGAAAGGCAGATGGTCTGAGTAACAGAGAGAAAGAGCTCTAACGAGTTGTGAGAAAGGGAGAGACAGACGGAGAGAGAGGAGAGTGGGAGGGCTGGAGTGGAGATGCTGGTCATTCCTGTCAGCAGGCCTTTAAATGAAAGGCGACAGTGTGTGTTGGGGAGAAGATTGGAAGGCATTAAAACCTGGCATGTCCTGTGACACCCTGAGAGGCAGAGAGACCTAGAGAGAGAAAGGGAGAGGGAGGCCAATTGAATTCTTCTAGCGAGTGCCCACTTGTCCATGTTAAATCTCTCAGCGAGTGTGTGTGTATATGCATTCCTACAGTGTGTATGTGTGTGTGCGTCTTGATTCCTATGTTTAAAGATGTGTGTGTGTGTGTGTGTGTGTGTGTGTGTGTGTGTGTGTCTATGAAAAGAGGAGAGGGAGGATCTATAATGGTGATTCTGCCCTTGCTTTGTTCACAAAAATGTGACTTCTAGACCAAAAATAGCTACCAGTATGAGGCTTCACACATGTTTCACACCCACTGGGACCATCACAGTTTTGATTCAGGACAAAAAATGTCAGGCAGAGCTGGAATATTTCTTAACCCAATTCTTCCTCATTCGAATGATTCAGAACCTGATCCTGATGTACAGAATTAATGATCCTAAACCAGATTAAAACTGTTTTTACAACGATTTACACTGTCAATAAACCTAATGTCTTTTTAATATTACTTTTTTTTATTTTCAGGATTTCCAGGAAAAAGGCTCAATGAAATAAAAGTAGAACCCATTGAAACCAGATATACTTGAGGTTAGCGTTACAACAGACACAATTGATTATCATGGGCGGAGTAGACATGAAGCATGCTGTCTGATTTTTCTCTTGGATTGCTTGTTAAAAACAACAACACACGTGAAATCATGTATGTCTTTATTTGCAATATAGAGCAGGGAAGTGAGGTCTGAAAACAGGTGGTCACTCAAGACACTGAGTGTGAACGGACGTTCTTAAAGCTGTCCACTTGTGTTCAGATCACCCAAGATGCATGTTAATGCCAGGTGTAAACAGAGCCATAGTGTTGCATTTTGTTTAGATCTTGGCTGCTCTCCTTTAGCATTGATTTAAGAGTACAAAGCTGGAAACTGTTTCACCACTAAGGTATATAATGTGTAACGGTCAAAACAACAATAATGAAAAACCCAAGCGTATGGGAGGACAGCCAAAAGGAGCAGCATCTGCAGTTGCCTTTTTCATGCTTTCTTTCTCTTCTCCACTTATTTATTTTTCTATGTAAAAGGTTTCTTTTTTTACCAAGCAGACCTGTCTATTGAAGAATACAGACATATATTTGACACATATAATCAAGACATCAGCATGTACACATTAGCCAGACTGGCCCTCCTCAAAGCACTCAGCTTTGACGGGCTTGAAGATGCTCATTTCCTTGTTTGACCACAATGAATCCACCTTAGTGTGTGTGTGTGTGTGTGTGTGTGTGTGTGTGTGTGTGTGTGTGTGGTGTGAGAAAGAGAGACAGAGATCAGAATGGGAGGGGGTGCTGTGCGAGAGTGTGTGTTTCTTAATAGAAGGTGGTTAGAGGTGTCACCCTGCACCCATTTTAATGTGCTCCACAATTACAGCTGTCATGGCTTGAAGATAATGTCTTGGGCTGTTTTTTTTTCTCTTTTGCTACACATTCACACATGTTCACACACACACACACACTAAAGAGGTGAAATATGGTAGACAAGGTACAGGCCCTTGCTCATAAAAAATACCTCAACGACCTCCATCACCCTTGTGTGTGGTTGTGCGTGTGCATGCACTAAAGATGCAAGAGGGCTATGCCTCTGCGCATGAATTATTACAGTGTGTGTTCGTGGAGATGTGTGCTTACAAAACTGTGTTTGTGTGTGCATTTGTGTGTGTGTGTGTGTGTGTCTGACAATATTTGCTTTGTTGAACGAGCCCCTTGGTGAGAGTCAGGTTGGTAGCATTCCTCATGCAGCAGTGGAGCAGCTCCAGCGCGTTAAAGCGCTGTAACAGTCGCACGTTTTAAGACCGGCTCCAGTACATGTTGTCTGTAAATATGCCATGCAAAAATGGGACGCGCTGGCATGCAACTGATTCTTGCATAAAATCAAGCATATGCAATATACTATTTTTTTTTGTAGCATCATTGTTGTATTGACTTCACCTCTTTTATATCTGACCTCACAGTCATACGCAAGGTAACCTCAGGCTTTCAGAGCTCTTTGTATACCCCCACCCCTCTCTCTCTGTCCGAGTCTGTCTGAGTTGGCCTCTCATTACTCTGTCTTTGAGTGCTCCATAGATTGGTAACATGACCTCTAATTCTCCCGAGATGAATATGCACACACGGATAGAAATGAGACAAACGACAAAAAGAAGAAGAAGAAGAAAAAAACAAAAAACAAATGTCTAACGAATCTAATCGACTCTGTGGTGTTTTAATGTCACGCATTTAAGGTGATGATGGGAGATTACAGCACACGGTGCACGCACGCACAAACACATGCACACTCATGTACACATTTGGCTTTGGAGTGTGTGAAATCAAATCTCTCCAAATCTCTATTCTGGCGTCACGGAGCTGAAGACGCAAACACAGATGATCACTATTCGCACATACACACGCACACATTACATGCATGCACGCTTACACATATGCAAACACATGTATTTGACACACACACACACATGCAGATGCACACATGGAGGGGTAACCCTGGTAGATTTATCAGTGGAGGTCTGCAGCACAGTGGCTGCCTTTCTCATTTCATAGGCCACCGGGGCAGAACAGGCATGGGCTTGTTCAAATCCAACCCAGCAAGACCAACACATACATACACACACACACACACACACACACGCACACACACACACATGTGCATGCATACGCACTTTCTGTTTAGCAGCTTAACAGATGCCAGCCAGAATTGGTGGAGAGGAAAGGAGGAAGGGATAGAAGAGGGGAGACAGAGACAAGCTGGTGGAAGAAGGAAGGTGATTTGATATATCAAGTATATCAAGACAGACAAAGAGAGGGAAAGGATGATCGACACAGACCAACAGGTGCAGAAAGAGAGAGAGAGAGAGAGAGCCATGCAGGTTCTTCACCACAAATACAGACATATCATGTACATGGACAGCTGGATGAGTGGTTTATTCTTCCCTCTTTGAAACACGCACACACAAAACGTAGGCAAGCTAAGAGAACCTAGGGAAAGATGATTGCCGCGTCCCTGAGACATTCTGTGTGTGCATGTGTGTGCATATGCAGAGTGTGTGTTTGCACATTCTCAATGGAGAAAATCTGTGTTTTCAGAGTGCAGCACTGTAAGACCAAAATTTAATTGGATTCTTTGGAAATGATGCAGGCTTATTGGTGTAATGGCTTGCTCATGGTGCGGTTAGAGTGAGTCCCTGTAACAATACCTAGTGCCTCGTTAGCTTGGCAGCCGCACACATACACACACACACACACACACACACACATGTTAAAGAGAGTGTGTAACAAGCAGGCAGACCATGGGTGGGTTTAAAGCTTTTATGAAGGGCCCTGTAAGCTGAAAATGGCTACTGTCTGCGACAAGGGCTTGTTTGGAGGACAAATGAGGACATACATGTGCACACACACCCACATTTGCATACCCAGACACACACATTACATCATATAAGGCATCATCATCAGGATGTTTCTCTACTTTAATAATAAATCCAGTTAAAATCCTTTGTGAAATAAAGTGCAGCCAAGCCCTTTAGCAAACACTGAAGTTCCACAAAGAATGTAGCCTTTGGATGATTATCGGTCTTCGTTCCCATGGTATCACAACTGACTGAGCTCCACGAAATGATGCCAAGCCTGACCTGTTTTTCCTCTTTCTCCATTCTCTTGTCCTCTCCTTCTCTTTCCAACTTTCTCCTCCTCTCCTCTGCAGTCATAAAACTCAAAGCCCTCAGAGGTACAGCCGGTTGTTTCAGATGAGTAGACAAACACTTTGCACCTTTCTCGGCATCCATTCTTCTTCTCTCAACCTTGGTGGCTCTAAAAAAAAAAAAAAAAAAAAAGCAGTCAGGGTAGGCCTGGATGAAAGAATGGGAGGACGGAAGGTTAAGGCGCTCTTTGATCTGACTGGTTTCAGCCGAGGGAAAATAAAGAGGCAGCCAGGGAAAAATATACAAGGCCCCGGGTGGAGCCTGGGCTTCACCCGAGGGAAGCGACCCAGCGGAAGAGCCCTGCGTTAGGCTTGAGTGCTGCCCGGCGGGGCCAGCGTTGCTCGTGTTATTCTAACATGGTTAGCACATGGGCTAAACTCCCCAGTCATTTATTTAACACACAGACTCCCCACGGCGCTCCCAGATGCCACGAGGCTAAAGGGAGCTACAAACACCTCATGTGAGGCCGACTCTTTTTCTCATGTGTTTTTTATTCAGTTATTTCCAGTAAACGTCTGCAGGTCGCTCCAGACAGTAGGGCGAAGATAAATGGCTTCACCACTGACGTGATGTTCTGGACGGTTTGGCTATCACTATTTTTTAACTTTTAAAAAATAGGTGGATTCATCTGTTAGGACACCCTGGGACAAAGGTTTGTTGTTGGGCCCCTATAGACCCCCCACAGTACAGAGCACGCAGCAGACTGCACATGGCAGTTTCATTATTTGCCAGTACCCAGAAACCAACCAGTACTAAAATACTGGAAAAATATCAACAGGCTCCAGGTTTTCTGTGTGTCAGTGAGTTTTTAATAGCACAACTTTATTTAGGGATATGCACAATGTGAGCACAAGATGAACTCGGATAAATTGAGTGTGCTTTACAGTAGTTGATTACAATGTTAAGTTCCTTTAAACACAATTTATTTAATTAAATTCAATTATTTAAACCAGTTTTGAGACACCTGAGTTTTTTGTGTTTGTCCTCGAGTAGTAGTAGTATTTTTTTTTTATCCAAACAACAGATCCAAAACACAGAGAACATATTTTTTGGTTTAAAAGTTATCAGAATTTCAGTAATTATTTATCAGTTGACTAAAACTATTAAACAACTAATTATTCAGCTCTACATTGAAGCCAAATGCAGAACACAGTAAATAAATGCTTTATGGGTTGGTTAATGCTTTCCTGTCTGCACATGCACATGCACTCACTGACACAAACACATACCCATACACATGGACAAAAAAACACCAATTGGATGCCAGTTGGACGTTCACTGTTTTAGCCTTGTGATATTTGGCAACCTTATTCCACAAACAGACAGTACACACAATCCCTGTGGGCAGCTTGCTATACCACCGACTGTGTATGTGTGAGTGTGTGTTTACCCAGCGAGCAGCAGCAGCTGTGTCAGTAATAGCTCTCTAAGCTGCAGGCTAATGACAGAACTCAGAGAACGGGATTCTAACATGGATAGATGTTTAACCCCGTTTAGCCCCGATCTGGAGACCACTGGGCAAACACAACCCTCACACACACACACACACACACACACACACACACACACACATACATATTATCCCTGCCCCTATTTCTTTTCTGGTAGCTCTAGTTGTATAAAAGAGACAGAGAGAGAGAGACGTATAGAAGTAAAGAGAGGGGGAACAACATCCTTCACCCTATATATCAGTCCTGCCTCTTTCCCCTGTTCCCGTGGCATAAGGACCCCACACACAACAAGCAGACCCCAAATCACCAACCCATGCACACACACACACACACACACACACAAAGGCAAACACACACACAGGAGAGCAAGAGGGGTCAGATGGTCACATCGGTAGATGGTATGGGGGTTGTTAGCTTTTAGGGTTAATGTGTGTGTGTGTGTGTGTGTGTGTGTGTGTGTGCGTGCATGCATTTGTGTGTGTGTGTGTCACAGTCTGCTCAGCCAGCAGTCTATTGTCCGGTCCCATGAAGTGACTGTGAGGTCTAATTAGCAAGTTAACAAGTTAAGAGGTGGAGTCTGTCAAACGCTTAGCTCTTTCACCCCGAGGGTCAGCCCACCACTGCTGGGTATGTATATGTGTGTGTGTGTGTGTGTGTGTGTGTGTGTGTGTGTGTGAGTATGAATGTGCATTTGTGTGTTCCGCATACGGGGGCCATCACCAACCTCACTGCTGAGCTTTAGAACACCCTTTTTTAGCTGTGATAACATAATTGATCAATTATCATAATTGATTTAAATAAATGACATTAATTACTACATTACTGTTTAGACTCATAGTCTCCATTTGAATTTTTTAGTAATAAGCTAAATTATCAAAATAAATGGACATTTTGGGAATTCTTACCTAAAGTTAAATGAGAAGATTGATACCACGCTTGACACTGTATAGTAAATAAATAAATAGCTTAGCTTAGCATAAGATTGGAAACAGTAAGGAAGAGCTAGTAGAGTGGCTCCATCCAAAACAACCATGTAAAAACTTTAGTCTGTACAAAAAAAATAATTGTAAAATGATATGTTGATCTTTAAAGGGAGGTATGTGCAAGTATTTCTTGGCTAGTCACAGTGATTTCCTGATAAATATAGTTTCCCCCCTCTTGGCGCTAAGCTAAGCTAAGCTAACGCTCCCCTGGCTGTAGCTTCATATGCAGACAGATATGAATCAATCTTCTCGTTCAGCTCTTAGCAAGAAAGTGAAAATCTCAAGTCTTTTTTGAAGATTTTTATGAATGGAAACCTAATAAACAGAAGCTTATTAGCAGCCATGATAGTAGCATTAGCAGTACATGTAGCAAAAGCTGTGAAGTGTCATTAGTACGAGTGGTATCGGTAGTAGTACTCTTGACTGTGTGTGTGTGTGTGTGTGTGTGTGTGTGTGTTTGTGTGTGTGTGTGTGTGTGTGTGTGTACTTGTTTTGCTGAGAAGCCAGTGGTGTAATAATCAGTGCGGTGAGACGTTGGGTCTATTCTGGGCATCTTTACGAGGTTTGTCGAGACTCATTTGTAACTGAGCCTGCCACAGTAACAGAAAAAAAAAATGAGTCAAGTTTAAATTCCTGTCTCTACCAACATCTTAACCCTCTTTCCCACATCTACTTAATTCATTTATCTGTGGCCTGGATGCCAGCAGTTTATTCTACTGATTGTGCGCGTGGAAAAAGTTTAATCAAAGCTAATTATCACGCTGTAGGATTTTAAACTAACTATAATTGGCCACATTCTCTTCAAACCACTTTCTGTGCTATCTTTTTTTCCTTCACTGTCAGGCCAGTCCATTCCACATGAATGACTGATCCATCTTTCCCTCCTCTCTTCTTCTCACTCTCTCTTTCTCTGTCTTATGCACTCTCTGTCTTTCTCCCTGTTAATCTGTCTGTCTCTATATCACTCCCTCAATGAACTGAAGCTCTCTACCTCCCACAAAGGCAGCACCATATTTCTCCTCTTAAACATCGGGGGCAATGTGCATTGTCTGGTATGCAATGGAACTTGCCTACAATAGAGGTGGATGGCTCACTGTGTGTGTGTGTGTGTGTGTGTGTGTGTGTGTGTGTGTGTGTGTGTGTGTGTGTGTGTGTGTGTGTGTGCGCAAAGTAGGGGTTCCCCCACCCCCTTTAGGCAGACAAAGACCCCAATTTGTCACCTCATGTACAGCTGTTGACCGGGTGAGTTCAGTTTGTATGTGTGCGTATGTTTGTGTGTGTGTGTGTGTGTGTGTGTGTGTGAGTGGGGTTGTGTGAAATTGGGGGGAGGCAAAGCAGGGTGGAGGCAAAGAGGGAGAAAGTGAGGCGGGATACCCTTTTCTGCCCCAATACAACCTCTGAAGGGGCAGGAAAGAGGGGGGTGGGGGGTAAATGGTTTTCTGCCCCTTTTCTGTGGGAATGTTTGTGTAAGAGGACAAAGCAGCAGCCACTCTGTTGCTGTGTGTGGGAGAGTGAAAGTGTAAGGGGTATAAAAAGAGGGGGTGAAAGCAGCTCTCAGGAGAGGGAGGAGTTTGGGCACAGAAACACCCATTCCATCCTCCATCCTCCATTTATCCAACCTTTACATCCACTAAAAGTGTCCATCACTGCTGTCCTCGTAACAGGAGAGCAAGTGTGTGTGTGTGTGTGTGTGTGTGTTGTATACATGTCGCTACAAATGGATACCTGTCAGTCATATCTTGTGGTGTGATTTCTTAACAGATAATTTGATCTGGGTGGATAGGTGCTTTAAAGACAAATCACATCTGATAAATAAACAATTGTGCTGTGGCCACTGAGAATCCTCGATTGTGATTGGCTGGCGGGTGTGGATTAACTTGTGTAACAGTGTAATATAATGGACACCTAATGCGGATGTTTGTGTTTTATTTTGAGGTAGTTAATTGAGGTTAGACACTCCTACAGGTGGATAGTTTCAATAAAATTTTCTATTTTTTTCTCTTGAGAGAGTCAGTTCCAAACTTCCATCTTTAGCTTCTAGTCCTATAACATATCATAAGACGGTTTAAACTAGGTCATAACTAGGTCATTATGGAGCCACCACATCACTAACACAGGTGGATATCAAGCTATATGATCTGGTGGATGCATGCTACATCTACCCTAGTATGAACCTGTAGTGTAGAAGCTGTGTTGCAGCCCCACAACTGGACAAACATTTACCCTTATTTTCAGTCTTGGGTTAAGGTTTCCAATAGATTTTCAGTGGAAGTATCAGTAGAAAACCACATACTAATGCTGATCCCTATAGTTTTAACATATCGTCAAACATCCTAATACTGAATTAAATTATACAGCCGTCCATTTCTCGCCCATTCACACCTCATCATGCCCCAGGCCTTCCTTGTATTCAGCCATCAGCTCAGCGCCATCCTGCCTGCAGCCCTTTCCGTCCCCTGGCTGGCCCCTCATGTTGTGACTCCTGACAACTTCTCCAATTTGCTCTGCTGTGTGAAGAGGCAGGGAGCACATTGATATCTTCCCACCTACACACACACACTCACATACACACACGCACACAAAGGCGCAATCTCTACCCTGCACACATGCACAAAGCACACACACACTAAAGTCATCAATATCCTCCCATTTATAAATGATCTGGCCCCGGGATAGAGTTTCAAACCTGCTGGGCCCTTCTGCCCCCTGCATGTCACACACACATACACACACACACTCACACTCCTCATTGGTCATTGATTGCCTTCTCAGATTTAACACAGCTCCATCCGTTGTTTGAGCAGCAGTGGGGACCTCTGTCTCTGTCCATGTTAATCCCACTGAGCGTGTGTGTGTGTGTGTGTGTAGATGTGTATGCATATGTGTGTGTTTATTTGTGCAGTCAGGCATCAGCAAATTTAACCACACAGGGAATGAAGGTCAAAGGAGAAGAGCAAGATCACACCTTCCTGTTAGCCATTTTGTTGTCCAACAAGGAAACGAAAGAAACATTGAAAGAGAGAGAGAGAGGGAGAGAGGGAGCTACTGTTTGCATGATCTGTTCATCGATTAATGTCAAACTGCTATTCATAGTTTTAGATCATGTGGACACGTGGAGCCCTGCAGTCAATACATGGTCCGAAATATCACACCAGGATCCAAATCCTTTACCTTCACCTAAGTACAAAGAAATATAATAAATTCTCAAGCATTGTACACCTCAAACTTATAATTAAAGTACAGTTTCTTTATATGCAGACTAGTGCACGTTTTTATATCTATCATGCATCTTAATGTGATGTATTGTACCATGAATTCCATCCATCCACATCCACTTATCCTTATCAGGATAGGAAAGGGGCTGGAGCTGATCCCAGCTGACATTGGGCGAGAGGTGGCGTAGAACCTGGACAAATCGCCGGTTGATCAGAGAGCTGACACATAAAGACAAACAACCATTCACACTCACATTCACATCCACAAGCAATTTAGAGTCACCAGTTAGCCATGAATTCAAATTATGAAATGATCTGTAAGAGACGTTTTTTGATATGACCTCTTAAACCTCATTGATAGTGTTGTCAGTATGTACAGACTCACACTGTGATGGATTTTAATTTTCTAATGGAGATGCCAAAGTTTTCAAAGGTGCCAAATATTTCAGGCTGGATTTTGTGAAGCAAAGACCATAACAGAATAGTAAAGCCATAAAAAATAATAGAATTTTCACCACATGTATGTCATGTATCATATGCAGTACATATACCAGCAGACGAGTGTGAAATAAGATCATTTTTCCAACTTTAAAACTACATAAAGATGACTTACAGGGGGAAACTGGATGTTATAAATACATCTGGAAATACAATCACTGACTGTGCTCGTAGCCATGGCTGTTTACCTCATTGTCATCCCAGAATGCAGCTCACAGTGTACCACAAAATCACAGCAGACATGTACATCTTTAACATAAAGCCATATATTGTTTCAGAATAGCAAACCACCTACTCTCTCTCTCTCTCTCTCTCTCTCTCTCTCTCTCTCTCTCTCTCCCTCTCCCCTCACACTCCGGTGGGCTGTGTCTTGCTGTAGATTCCTTAAAACCTGATCCTGTCTAAATTTGCAGGCCTTTCCTCATTGATTTCCCCGGGTGAAAATAAGAGGATAGGAAAGCATGTTAGACGTCTCCGGAATCAGAGCCAATCCATTAGCAACGATCAATACACTGGCAGAGGAGAGAGAGGGAGAGAGAGAGAGAGGGAAAGAGAGAGAGGGAGACGTGAGTGTTGACAAAACCAAATAAATATAGACGCGCAAAGAGAGGAGAAATCAGATTAGTGCTGAGAGAATCTAAGCACAACACTTTTAACCCCTAACCTAACAATCTGTGTTTACACCAGTGTAAGGAGGGAGGGGTGGTGGTGATGGAGGTACATGGAGGGAGAGACAGAGGGAGGAGGGAGGTTTTGCGGTCGCGTGGAGAGTACGTCTGTTCCCCGACTTGAATTTAACAAGGTTTTTCTGTGTTGCTGGGTGGCATTAAAAAACTGTACAGCCTCGCACACATACGCACACTCAGACAGGACATGCACATAACTGTTGACATGCATGCCATTCACATAATTACTGTGGTGCAGAATAATGTGACTTTGGATTTACAGTCATCTTGCGGTGTTGTGAAATAAGTCCTTTTTCATATAAAGATCATTACACGGTTTCAGAGAGGCTGAATGTGGAAATACAGGCCATGTGTCGCTTAGTAATGTTTCTAATATTGTCTATTTCTGTTTCTGTGTTTTCCATGTGCCCTGCCCCATGTGACTTCTCCTCACAGGTAAGTCCCTCATTATTTTGTCTCTTATTTGTCCTAAAATCAAAGAAACATCACGCTATAAATATGAAATTTCTCACCTGACACCCTCTAAAATAACACATGTAATCCCCTTTAAATAAATGTAACATATGGATATTACATACAGCCAAGCAAAAAGAAGAGAATCTGAATTTTACCTTGCACCTCTACACCTTATACACTACACAATGACTCATGCGTGAACCCCGCCCTCTGTGTTTCCCTCCCACACACACATCATCATCATCGCCGTAATCATTATCAATGATGTCTTGGCATTCACTAAATTGAACATATGGTCTTTGCATACAGCAGCGGTGTAGTAATGATGCTATTGCAAGTGCAGGAACAGAGTGTGTGTGAGTGAGAAACACAGGGAGGAATGCAGACAAAACTTCGTTTTGAGGTCACACACACACACACCCACACACACACACACACACACACACAATCGTACTTAGGCTCGGCTGCTACCCAGATGGAGGCATAACCTGGCAGAAAATAACTGGCACTGATTTAATATTTAGTCGTCATTGAAGTGTCACTTTTTGGATGTTTGCTCTGCTGCCGCAGCAGTGATGCTTCTCACCAAAGAGGATAATGTCTACTCGTAATAATAGTAATGCATGCAGGTAAGATATTACTGAAAACTTGTGGTTTATTACAGCTTTTATTTTCTTTTTTTTAAAGTTTTGTCCATAATTTCTTACAAAGTTAATTTCCCTCACGTACTTCTTCTTGCTGTGTTCACACACACACACACACACACACACACACACACACACACTCACCTTACAGATATGCTCACTTTCAGTTTTACCACACACAATAAAAAAAAGCCCAGCTTAAACAGATTTCTGTCTAAACTGTCTACTTAATTTAAACGTGTCTGACTGCTGTCTGAGTGTAATGTTATCATGTAAGATAAAAACAATGGCTAACATTATAGAAAGAGGAGACAGGACGCAAGAAGCCAGACTTGCACTACATTGATTTGCACAGACCGCTTGCATGTCTGTGCATTCAGTATGGAGCTCAGTATGGAGACAATAAGCTTAGTTTAGCATGAAAACGTGAAAAAAGGGGGAAATAGCTGCGCAGAGCTAAGCTCTGTCCAAAGTTTAAAAAATATGTCTACCAGCACCTCTAAAGTTCACTAATCAACACATTGTATCCTGTTAATTATCTTGTTAATTTGTTCACAAACAGAAATGGTTGTAGTTTTACTGATATTTAATTCTTGCTGAACTGCAGCTGCTACAGAGATTATCTGGAATCTGGACAGGAAGTCGCAGCACACAGTTGTTATACCACACAAATAGCATAAAAACTCCCTGGGAATTTAATTAGTGAGCTTTAGAGATGTGGACCTGTTAACTTTAACTTTAACTTAGGCTTCTGCCTGCTAGGTTAGTTTACTATAGCTAAGCTTTCCTGCTAGCCTGAGCTGATTGAGTGTAGTATTGTCGTTCACGTCTTACTCTTGCCAACAAAGTAAATAATTTTCCAAGTTGTCCTTTTCTTCAAAATAAAGGCCACTCAATCCCTTTAGGTCAATCACTGAAACAATTGTTATTTTGTTGTAGCAGACACATGGACTGCATTTGCTCCCACATACAAAGCACGCTTGCAACATGCGCTCAAACACCTAAACACCAAATCCAAATGACGCACACACATCAACACAACTGAATGACCCCACTTGGCGGCTGATTGACTGACTGGTCAATAGCATCTGCAGCAGTCAGCTACTGTGTCTTTGTGTGCTTATGTGGAACATAAAATACCCTTTCTGGAACAGGAGAGGTTTGTACAAGTGTCTAGGTTGACTTTGTTACACACTCTCAAATACTCCTGAAAATAGATGGGCATTTTTCCCTCTCTGGAAGATAATCGCATTCAAAGCAATCGTTATGCATTACCATGTAGTTCCCGTCAAACAGTTATATTGAAGAGTGAAGAGGCGTTCTCCTCAGCTCTGACTTTGATAGATGGTTCCCGTTCTCAACGTGAAATACTGATGTCATTACCTATAGTAATGTATTCAATCAGTGTCTTCTATTCAATCCGTGTCTATTTTTTTTTTCATCCCAACCCTCCAAAAGTTGGTTTGTATACAGAATATTCTATTAAGTTGAATTAGAGGCCTCATTACACTTGGACTTCAATTCAAACACAAGCTGGCAGTTTGTGTTTGCAAATCAAAGCTTTTTGTGGCAAAAAAACACGGGGAGGAAGAAGAGTATCATTTTCTGTTTCTCTGTCTCGACTTGTTCTTTGAATGTCTCTATTTCTCTGTCTCGACCCACCCCTGCCTCGCCATAACAGACTAACAAAGACATAACGTAATTTCATCCAGAGCCCAACTCCAAGTTAACTACATATATGGCCTTAACATTGCAGACTTTCTAAATTCCCTCCTTTCCTTTATGGTGTATTGAGTGAAAGATAATAGCCGGTTTGGCTATGAAGACACTTTGCCTTGTTGTCTTTCTCCATGTATCCTAATGGCTGATGATTACCCTGCAATGACAGTGTCTGTGTCTGTGTGTCAAACAGAGCAGGGTACATGTCTCTCTGTCTGTGCATGAGTGTGTGTGTGTGTCTATGTGTGTCGACGTGCGTTATGCTGTGTGTATGCTGAGGATGTGTCTTTGGTAGAAACATGCTATCGGTAGCTGTGGAGTGTTAGGCTTGTATTTCTTCTCTGTATCGGCTAATTGTCACATGAGGTGACTTTGATAAATTATATAAACAGACTGATAAATAGACAATATGTTCACTACACATGTTAATATGCCATGGTGAAGATAAAAGAGGTCTCATCGAGAGAGGAGAGGAGAAGAGAGGAGAGGAGAGGAGAGGAGAGGAGAAGAGAGGAGAGGAGGGGAGGAAAAAGCTATTAATGTTGGCTAATGATCGGGCCTGGTAATAGTTATCAGTGTTTTAGGGCGAATGTTATGGCCATGTAACGAAGGACTTAATTACTTTATTAGCCACTTCAAGTCGTTCGGCTAACGCTTACCAATGTGACCCCCCTCTCCTGAGACCCCCTTACCTCTTTTCCTCCAAACCCTCCACCATCACCTCCACCTTCTCCTCCTTTACACTTCTCGTCCCCCTCTCCTCTCCCACAACATAACCCTCCTCCCACCTATTTCTTGCTGCGCCCCGTGATGATGAAATCAAATTAGGTGGACAGGATGGGCCTAAATCACAGCTTGCGTTGCGGGCCGTGACATAAAGAATGGCCACGACGAGGTTACCCAGAGTTCACGGCAGATAATGAAAGAGACAGGGAGGTAATAGCATGACAGAGTGGTGGGGTTCAGTATACTGGGGGTGGAGGGGATGGGGGTTAATATGAGGGGAGGGGTGGAGGTTCATTTGGAGGGTACCTGCCTATATGACCACTCCATCTGGTGAGGGACACTCATTCACCTCCTCCGTCGTCTTCTCCTTTCTCTTTTCTTTTCTCTTAAGTCTCTCTCCTGTCCTCTCCTTCATCCTCTACCACCATCTCTTCCTCTCCTCTGTCTTTTTTTCATCCATCCCTCTTTCCCGTCTCTGTCTCGATAGTGATAAAGGTTTCACACTCAATTAAGTAAAGTATCACCTAAAAGGGAGTCTAGCTGGCGTTATCAGGAGACATTCACTAAGTACTTCAGTGATGGTTAGCCACTTCCATAATGGCATATTTCTTCCAAGTCTATTTGTTAGAAAATCTGCCATGTCCACTTTTGTCATTTGGCTTACTTTAATTGACAACTGACATTGTCCCTCCACTCTCCACTTAGAAAAAGTACACTATGGTGCCAAAAGTGAACTGCTACATATTACGCCCATATGTAACTGTTGAAAAGCTCTTTTCAAAACTCTGATCATTAATGTGCTGTTACAGCAGCCTCCACTTTTCTGGAAAATGTTTTCACAAGTTTTTGGAACATGGCTGCAGAAGTTGGCGCCTCTTCAGCTTTGAGTATTGCTGAGTTCAGGCTCTGCTGTTCCGAAATATGGTGTGGCACGAAGCACAGTTTATCCCAAAGGTGTTCTGTGGTGATGAAGGTCCCTGCACCAAATCAGAAAAACATTTAATTAGCTATCAATACGTATTGTTATGTTAGAACCAATCAGAAACCTCACTGACTGTGAAGTGAAGCCAACGCAAGTGCCAAAACCTAGAATTCCTCAAATGGCCACTTCAGGCTGGATACAAAATGAGTTCTCCATAAGCCCCCATGGTAAAATGTACAACTTCACAGCGGAAACATGTTTACAGCCTGGTACAAAAAAAAAGGTTTTGGTTCCTATATCTAATTTCTTCATGTGACAGGTGGGTATTATTGCAGGTGGCTTGTTTGAGCAAGCAGGCTTAATTCAGCTCACCTTAGCTCCACCCTCGTCCAGGTCATGTCCATTTTTGGATTAGCCAGAAGGGGGCCAAGGCATAAACTGCCAAGATGGAGATGGCCAGTGCCACCACACTGAGCTTTACAACAGCGCTTCAGAAAACTGTGGGTGACGTCATGGATACATGTCCATATTTTACAGTCTGGTTGAACAGGAACATCAACACAGAGTTAGAAGCACACTAAATATCATTGTAAGTTGTGAAACTAAGATTTCCCTTAAATATTCTTTTAGCATAATACATTTTCTCTATATTTGGAATGATATAAAGTGCCCTGGAACCTAAAGTAGCCTTTATGATATCAACATATCTCTAGTAGCTAAGGTCTAAACCTTGTTTTACCAGTGGCATTCAAATGATTTATCTAATTGATGGCTAATGGTTTACTGAAGACATTTGGAGCTCAGCCATGTTGGATAATCTTGTCAGTAACAAAAGACAAAACAGTCAAATGTTTCTCCAGAGCATTTCCAGATTGTAGCTCGCAGGTGTGTAAGTGTGTGTGTAAGTGTGTGTGTGTGTGTGTGTGTGTGGCCTGGTAATTCTAACCTAACAAGACACCTGTCACTGTTTACAGTCTGCTCCACTGTTGTTTTTTCCTCTCATTACCGAATACCACCACATGGAGTATCCTGTTCTCTCACACACACTTACGCTCACGACATGCCTTTGACACACGCCACCAGTTAGCCTGCTCCCGACACAACAACATGGGCTGACCCTCGACCTTTTCTGCAGAGATCATTTGCTTCCTGTTGCTCGCTAAATGGGGCAGGTAGGGTAATTGAGATCATTGGGGTCACAGTGGATTTGTTGGGCTGCTGCCAAAGTACACTGCTCATTAGTCTAACTGCTAACTTGTGGCTTCATTTTAGCTTTTGACTAGGAAATGATGCCAGTCATAACAAATCTCCTCTGACTGTTTTAAATGACATTGCTATGCAACATATTCAGTGCTTGCTTGCCTTTCCAGATTTTCTTTCTTGTGCAGGAGCCATCACTGTCACATAAAATTCCTGTTCCCGAATATTGCTATAGTGTATAACACTGTCCATTTTTAGACCTTACCACCGACAACATGTCTCTATACTGATGCACATGTTCAGCAAATTAGTTTAAAAATATATTAAAAAAGCAAAAAAACATTAATTCCATATGCAGTGATTATTATTGTAGTATTTAAACCTTGCTAAAGTAAGTTAGGGTAAGGTAGGCTACTGTGTTTGCTCAGATAGCGTCTTCTCTATTTAAATTTTCTTTTATTTAGTTCTTTCAGAGGACTGCTAGGGAGTGCTCTTAATTGTGTAGATCTTGCTTTTAAATGTAAAGGTGTCCCCCTAACCTCCCCACAGTTCTCTCAGTGACCTTGAGGCCACCTTGTCCTCCATTCACCAAACTGGGCTTTAATTCCGTAGGCTGGGGCGACCAAACGGAAATAAAAAGCCCATTATGTGTCGCCCGCGGCGGGGGCTTGTTGACTGGGTTTTATTACAGCTGGGGATGAGAAAGCTTGATGCCTTCATTTAGGGCCCTGAGCACCCGGCACTAACAGCACTGTGACAGTACTGGCCCCTGTGGCACCGCTAAAAGAGACCGTGACAGAAAGAGACACTGTGTCTATGTGTGTCTGTGTGTGTGTGTGGAACAGTGTCTGTGTCCTGGCTGTCTGTAGTCCAGGCTGGCATGGTGAGGCTTGCTCGTAAAGCTGACAGCTAGACATATGTATGGATCCCCCATTAAAATTTTACTACTAATCACTATGGTTGGCGTGCCTGGCTACTAGCTGGCTGACAACTCACCCACACCCACTCGCCTACTATATGCACACACAAAAATATGCATGTGCGCATCAGGGCTGCACCCAAATACACATTTGCACATGCATGCACATGAACACACTTCCCAGCCATGTCAGCATTACTTTAGTATTGTCTGTCATAAAACCACCAACTGACTGACAATTCCATAGTTGATAGCATTTTAACATCTTTCAGCTCACTGTTTTGGTTTCACTGCACATCTACACTACTGTTCTCATCCGCACGCTGCTGGAAAGTGAAAAAAAGCTATGATGAATCCACAAGCTCTAAACAAAGGGAACACGAGGACAAAGTTAGTGACAAGGAAAGAGCCATTTAACGATTAAGCAGCCAAATATATCACACAGAAGTTGGTGGTGAATCAAACAGAGCTAAAAAGGAATGTTTACATTAGCATTCATCAAACTGTTAGAAACAAGTAGATGCAAATATTATTCTTGGTCAGCTGGATGTGTTAAAGGGCAATTATTTGCTAACACGTTCATTTTATACAGTAATTTGTCAATGCTGTGTTTAATGTAGGTTGCACTGCCCTCCATGTATGTCTATGTATAGGTTTAAAGCACTATAGACAAAGTTCAGTGGTGTCCTTCCATAATTTGCTTTAGTTTGCTGTCCTCTCTGTGTCATTATAGTATTGTATATGGCACCATAAAATTAAAGTGATTAGTGGTATGATTTGTCCACCACTCCAAAATAAAACTGATATAACAGCATAACCAAAGTCTGCAGTTGACAGAGAGTATCAACTTCATTACCTTGGGTCATTACCTGTAACTTATACAGTACTGTACATGTAGTGCTTATGTACAGTGAAACATGGTTAAAATAGTGCACATTCTACTGTATCTCTCTCCTCATAACAGCATTATGCTTTATCCTTTTTCCTGCCATGGATCTAGATAAAGCTCATCAAGGGGTTGACAGACTCATAAAAGTCTATGTTGCGTATCTTAAGACCCTTCCATGCTGTGTTGTAATGTTATCGGCTGTAGTGTCAGAAGGAAGAGAAGGGGAGGCAACACTGAGAAAAAAAGCTGAGGTGGAAGGATACGTGTGGAATGTCAGGTTCTTTGCTGATAAGCTAGATCCTTCAGTGACCTATTGACAGAGGACACCTTAGGTAGACTAAGTAAAGTTGAGTTATGTGCTCTAAATAAACTGGAAATGTATTTAAGTGGTCCATAGGATAAGGTATGCCCTCGTAAAAGCTTTGTTTATTCATATGGAAATGTCACGTATCATTAAGAATATGATTTACAGACTTTAAGTTTAGACTGCAGTCTGCTTTGGTTGTTACCAATTTGGATGTAACGGAATATAAAAAGTTTGCATGCCAGCCCACCAGAAAGTCATCTTTCCTCTATCTGCCTCCATGTTCATCCCATCCTTCTGTGTTCTTTCCCTCCTTCCATAAATCTTTGTCTCGGGTGAAGCTCTATGGCTTAAGGAAGGTCAAAGAGTTACTCTCATTCTGCTCTGTGTTGTGAAGGTTATCTAAAGCAGTGTTACAGGGGCCTCCATATGCCTCCTTAATGCCCCGTTGGCTACGTATGTGTGTTTGTGTGTGGCAATGGAGTAAATAAACACATCGTTGGGGAGGTCATGGAGGCAAAGGTGAAACACCGGTTGCAATCGATACCCTCAGGGTGTGTGTGTGTGTGTGTGTGTGTGTGTGTGTGTGTGTGTGTGTGTGTAGGCAGGTGTAAGCATCCCTCCTCCCTCTGCCTCTCTCTAGCTAACTCCGTTACCCCACTTGTTAGTCAGTGAAGGGTGACCCCATACACTCACTCGCTCTCTCTTTCTCACACACACACACACACACAGAGCTCATAGAAGCACCTGACTAATGGGCTGTAATGAGAGGCGACCAGAGAGGGAAGCTTCTTGAACGGCTCGCCCAGGGGACTCAGGACTTTGTGTGTGTGTGTGTGTATGCATGTTCATAGGTCATTTGGTGTGTGTGCATGTCTGCATGTGTGTGTATAGGTGCACCGTGGGTGACCCTGTTACAACACCGACGTGTCTGTCCTAATGTCATTAGCCGAGGGCAGTGTGAGGTCAGGCTGCTGTACGTAGAGCATCACTACTTACTGTAGAACCCAGAGGGCATATCGGTGGGGCGGACGGCCCGGTAAGACATTTTCATTGTTATCACAAATTATTACCTGCATTTCCTTGAGTTAACTATAGATTCTAAGGGGTAACAACAATTCCCCACATCTCCCTAGGTCTAATATTAATGGGGAAAGAAGAAATGGATGTCTTTGGGATGTAGGAGACAGACGGATCTAGTTCATGATGAAAAAGAACTGATAACAGGAAAAAAGATGTTCTTCGTTCACTTTCTGGCAAAGGAAAAGTTATTAAAAACCTTTATTCAGTTTGCTGTATTGGTTTAAAACAGTGATCAGCTTCAACATCAGGGCGGAATACTAGACTGAATTGATTTCACCTGGTATCAGGTGCTTAAGAGAGCCCAAATATCATCTTTTATCTCTTGAGAAATGGGGATAAATAATTAGTTAATCATCAGAATTGACCATTGATCAACAATTAATCATGTTTTCAGCACAGCAACAAAATGAGTGACTTGTGTTGTGCAGAAGAAAAGAGAGAACAAGAGATTCAACAAACACGAATCTTCTTCAACATCCATATATCCACCCCGTCCTCAAATAGTAACCGCTGATTATGACCTGCTTGTCATTCTAATGCCTCAAGATTAGATCACCTATAGTATGTGTTGGCTTGACACGACCATCTATCCTCCCTCTTTCTCTCCCTGTCCCTCACCCTCGCTGAGTCGATAAGCCCCTATCGCTGATATGATCGGTGTCTTCAGAAGCACTCAGGCCACTTTTACAGCAACCGCTAACTAGTGTTCCAGGCAGCTTGCAGCTATCAGGGAACATCATGCGAGGCTGTCTGCCTACGCAAGTGTGTGGCTGCCTTCATGCGTGTGTGCGCTCTTGTGCGCGACTCCACTCGTCCATCTAGCTGTCGGCGTCTATCGACCAGGGCCATCATGTGTGTTTTGGCCTGAGCGAGGCCACAGATGCTGCAGGGCTATTAGGTGCCCATTGTTTGTTTTGAATGGCAACGGAAACAAAATTGGTCTCATTCTGATCTTATTGTGGGTAACCCTACCTCCCTCTGTGGCCAGGGGAGGTAAAAACCAATCCTAATTCACTTACCCCACCCCGACACTGGCTTTTCTAATGCTTTTTGAGGGATGAAAATATGGCAACATGCAATAAGTGTCAACAGTACAGAGGTCTTAAAAGCAAGAGGGGGAGACAGCTAGATGGACAGATAGAGGTAGAGGAGTGGATGGAGAAAAAACCTTTTTGTTTAGTTTCTTTCTTTTCTTTCACCTTTTGTGTCACTACAGCTCCTTCGAAGATACTTTCCCTCCTTTTTCCAGCTGTTCCCCATTGCTTCCCTTTTTCTTTCATTTCCTTTCCTTTCCTTTCCTTTCCTTTCCTCCTTCTTCAACCCCTTTGCTTCCTGCCTCTCGTGCACCGTCGCTCCAGCTGGAGCATTAGTGAGGCATCATGATTGGTTTGTAATTTATGGAGTCCATAAGTGGGCCAGATTGATAGGGCTGTTTAAGGGGAGCACACAAAGACGCCACTTTATTTAATACATAGAGACAGACCCTAAAGATATAGGCTTAACCTCAGTCAGCATGAACACACACACATACATATATACATACATATATATATATATAGCAATCATATATATTGGACCAGTAACGTATGGTCGGTACATGAACTCTATAAAAGACATGTTCATTCAGTTCTGGTTATTTTTTTAAGTTGAGTCAGAAAATATGTTTTGTTGGAAATTGGGTATACTGGCCCTTTAACTTAAATGCCTTTAAAAAAAAATAAAAAGCTGGAGAGAAGATGCACAATTTCCTAAGTAGACATGGTGCATTATAGGAAATGTTGGAGAAGTCAATGGACAAAGTTATTAGAGAGCAACCTGGTTGTAGTGGGCGGTAGTGTTGTATTGGAGTGCATCATTTTGTAAGATGTTTCTAATATTATGGCCCTCTCATGTATGTAAATGGGGTGGCCAAAATATTAGGGACACCTCTCAATATAATGCAGTCCAGGTCAAGACCACTATAATCTGAACCTCAAAAAACATATAGTTATATTAATACGCTGCAGTCAGTGTCAACTAAAACTGAAAAATTATAAGCTTTGTGAAAATAAAATTCAAAGCTGAGATGTTTTATTGGATGCACTGAACTTACATTAAGATGTTTTTACATACATTTGTGCCATGTTTGCTGGTTTTGGTGTTTAAAACACAAATCAGGTCTCGGCTGCCCAGCCTCATCCTCCCTGTCACAGTAAGCCCTCCACTCTCAACCCAGCAGCACGAGGACAATCCTCACAGGCCAAAGCTCTGGAGAGAAAGACGATCTGCCCACAGCGGTCAACCCTGCCCTCTCATCTGCCCTTCACACAAACACATACACACACACACACTCATGCACAGCCTTGCCCTCTCCTCTGCCCCCTGCACACCCAATGTAATGATGTCTGTTGACCTCTAACATAAAGGCTGCCCTGGCAGATTAGTTTACAAGTGGTCTAGGGACTTTGGGTTTCAAATCCTAACCCCTACAATTTTCTGCATTGATTATGAACACTGTCTTTTTTTTCTCTTTGTGGTCATGCCACCATTGTCAGGAGAGCTTCTGAGTGATGTAATACTAATGTATTCACAAAACTGCATGTTATATTTTCATTTCGTTATTATCACAAGCTAAGGAATACTGTTAACCATATTTAGTGGTGGTTACAACTTAAGTAAGTTATTACTAAATAGTTTTTGGAGCAATCTTTTAACATAATAATCAGTTATGATGCAGCATAGGATTAAGGTAGCCTTTTAAACACATGAAAACTTACTTTACTTACTCTCTACCAACAACAGGACTGCATTTCAATTTACTTCACACATGCTTGAGTCTTTATTACAGTTGCTGTTGAGATGAGTGTAAGTAGTCATAATGTATTATAAGCCCCATCAGTCAACCTCAAGTCTATGACTAGTTAAAAGCATCCATAAGACTTATAGAATTTCTAATTTATTAACATTGTTTAATAATGTGTTTATTAGTGTTTGGTAATGTAGTCATAAACCATTATAAATGCATTATAATTCACTATGAATGTTCCCATAATGCACTCAGTCAGTATACGTAAAACATTATGTTACCAAAGTGGTTCATGCTCATACCAAGTAATAATTAGCTCTGTGCCATTGCTTTTATTGCTATCGCTAAGTTAGCATCCTCAGGATCCAATAAAAACTTACATAACATCGATAAGTTCAAATACACACACCCACACACTCCTTCACAGCAAACATAAGTACCACCAGTACCTAAGCGCATACTCCATCACCACTAACCATATATGCACGCATGCAAACACACGCACACATCAGTGACGATAAGTGGCAAGAAAGTAATGACCTAGCTGTCCGGCAGCCAGCTGCTTGTCCTACTGTTTACATGCCAACTGATTACCTTAATTTAAAATGCATGCATGGCAGCTAGGCTGATAAATAGTCCTCCTCCCCACCACCACCAACAGCAGCTTCTATTTCCCCTATTGTCAGCCACTGCAGGCTAGTCAGCCAGCCGGTCCCATAATACCTTTTTGATTATTCAATAAATAACCCATAATTTGACATTGATTGTGGCCGTGAATGGGCTTTGTGGGGAGGAGGAAGAAGAAGGTATGATGGGAACGAAGGATTGCTTAGGTGGTTGAGATGGTCGGTTTGGATAGTATTGACCAGTGGTGGTCAGTGCTACGATGACCACTGGTCGTTGGGGTCACACACACGCACATAGAAAGAAGCCCATGTGTAGAAGCACACACTCCTGTCTCTGCCCTGATGTGATTAGGGTAAGGGTCATTAGTTCAGCCTCATTGCTTATTGTCCAAACAAATGTCCAAGACTAATGGAAGTTACTAAACCATTTGGAATCCCCAACGCTACTTAATAATTTGAGTGAAAGATGAGCAATAATGTGGCTTTGCAGATGGACATTTCGTAGCCATCTTCCTCTGCCTGGTGTCTCTCCTTTTTAATTCATCTAACCATCATTGGTCACATTTGCAAACATTGTTGGAATTTTTTTATCCACATTTGAATGATTACATCTCAGTCAGTTACAAAGCAATGAGCACTGATGAGAAAGCAACTGGTCGAAGTGATCTCTACCGTTTCAAGTCACAAAAAGCGAGCAATAGCTTGGCAATGAGTTTAACCAGTGTTTGGTCTCATTCCTTGGCCTTGGGCCCATTATGTTAACCACTTTCATGAACATTGATTGCTAATTCTTATTTTTGCTTCTGGCAATATGACCTCACTTCATTGCTTCAAAAATTTGCCAATGTATCTTGGTCCCAAATTATCCCCATTGCTTTTGGTAAGCGCTTCACCGTGACATGGTTAGTATGGACCGTATTGAAACCTGTCCCCAAATGGATTATTCCTTTCTCCTAAGTAGGATGGATTTTATGGTGCTTGCCTGATCACTATCTGAAACCCGCTAATCGTTTGCGTGTGTGTATGTGGAAACCCTGCTGCCTTGATGTTGCCATTGAAGTGTCCCTGGCGTTGTACTTATTGGAGTTCCCTGATGTTAGATATTGGAATATTGATCTTGGAGAATGTTTAGCTTTCACTCTTCTCTGGTTTCATTTATATGCTCACACAGCTGACGCCTGCTTCACACAGCAGTACAAGCTGCAGATGTGGCAGTACATGAGGGACCTAGATCAAATCAAACTCGCAATCAATGCTGTAGAAAAAAAAATCTGAGTAAAAGATTTGGGTTTCAGAGGGATTTCACACACAACATCTTGCATATCTGATGGGAGATTGGAGGTAGATCGTGTTTACAAAAATCAATTGTGTAAAAAAGTCTTTGAGAATGAGCAATTCAAATTATCTCACATTGTCTTAATTTAATTTTCTATTATGGGGCAAACTTTTGAAGCAATGGAGAAAGATCAGACTGTTCAATGTGTTCAGTGACAACAGTAGAGTCAATTTTAACAGAGGAAGAGAAGTTGCTGTTGCTACTTTTTTGGCCTCAAAAATAACTGCAAGGCATCAATTACGCTTTGTTCTAGTCCCATTATTGCATATGCTGACATCACAGCTCAGGACACACACACACTCAAGTGTCTCCAGAACAGACTCATGCAGTCATCACCACTTAACAGACAGTTGATGACTTCAAAAGAAAAATAGTGAGCAGCAGTCCTCCACGTTTCACAGTCACCGGCTGAGTGAGTCTCCTTTTAACAACAGTTGTATTACAGTGCAATGCAATGTCGGTTTCCTATTAAATACCTTCTCCCAATTGCCCATTATTCCCCCCTATAAAACCACTGCAGACTGCATCGGAGGGCTGTTTTATCCCCCAATCACCCCACGTCCTTTTGTTTCGGAAAACATGTTTCAACTAAATGCAACTAAGAGAAAGGGGGAGAGAGTGTAAGAAGGGAAAGAAAAGGTAATTTAATGAAGTGAAACGTTTGATGTTGTAAATAAAAAGCAGACTGGTCGTGGGTGAGAGGCTGGGGCTAATGGACTTTGTTGGATGGTAGGTGTGGAGTTGCTGATCTTTGAAAAGCTTAAATAAAAAGTGAAGTTCTCAGAAACTATGCCAAGAAACCCCCTCAGCCCCCTTTTCTGGATCCCTCGCCTAGGGCATTAACATCACTGGTGGGGCCTATTATACTATTACAGAAAGGTAAAAATCATTGCCAATCCACTCATCTGAGTGTGTGGGTGTATGATTGTGCGTGTTTGTATCCATGAATGTATGTCCGACACAGCTTTATACTCTTAGTTTTATAGTTATATTTAGTTTTATTTCAACAGACTTCAACAGTCTGCTGAACAGAAGCCCAGAAAGAAAAAAAAGTGGAACAGAAAGGGAAAGAAATGTAGGAGATGAGCAGTGAAGAGAATGGGGAGTGACAGGAAAGAAAAATATAAGAGAGAAATAAAAGCAAAGACAAGAGTAGTTAAGAAGTTAAAAGAAAAAGGGCAAGCAAAAAGGAAAGCAAAGAAATGAGAACACACGATTATGAAGGTTAAACAATGGCAGTGGTCATTAGACTTCACTTTCAATGAGAAGGAGGAGAGAAATCACCCCCCATTTATAATTCATATCCTCAATTACCTCTAATAAAGTGTCATGAATGGGGCCAGCCCAGGGAATGGTGCAGGCAGAATTACATGTAGTATAGCCCGGCATTAACATTTTCTATTTGAACATTTTTCAGCCTCAATTTCTCGTGGAGTTAATAAGAGCGATGATCCCTCCTTGACTTTTTCATGAAATTATTGTATGGTTATAATATTCCAATCTATTAGCCCCCCTTCTCTATAATGTATTCTACCATTTAATAGCCTGACCTGGCTGGATAGAGGGATGGAAAGAGAGAGAGGGGGAGAGAGAGAAAGGGAGTCAACATGACATTGATGAGAGGAGTAGGTCTTGTAGTTTTGACCCCAGAGGGGGTGAGACAAAGGTCTGATATATCCCATACAGCGTTTGAATTGAGGTCTCTCACGAGGCCATGCCTATCATCTGGAAAGCTTTCTGTGAAAGTGCTGCTTTTTCCACCATCCTGTTGGGGAACCACCATTGATGCAAACATAGTATGACATGATATGACATTTGAAGTAGAATTGAATTGTAAACTTGAAGTCACCCTGTAGAGACCACCACTGAATTTCACTTAGATTTTAAATACCAGGGTGGGTAGTTGCATCTCTGCACTGCAACACAGGACGGCAACAATAGAACGAGGTTTTATCTTACAGATGCGAGCAGCAAGCAGCCAAGCTCCACAGGGGAAAGTTGTGTTCTGTCACTGGTGATTGATGCTTTGACTTGCAGTATGTAATCCGCTTTAACCACAAATTTCTTCACATTTGGTAAGCTGACAATTGTTAAACTTTTCTCAGCTTGATGTCTTGTTTCCTGTGTGATCATAGGATAGGAACTGTGCAAAGAGTCACTGAATACACGTCTCAACCAGGATATCTTTGATATTAGTTTAAAAAAGGTGACTTTTACCCAATAAAACCTACCATATTATTGCACCACTTTGCTGACGTCCCTTCTATTTTAGGCCCTCTGCCTCTTTAAAATTTAATGGATGAGATAAGGTTTGCTGGATAGCAGCAGAAATATTTGGATTTTAAGTAGCTGGTAAACACTGATGGAAAATGTTGCCTTGTTGCTATCCTAGTCAAAATGTAGCTCAGGGTATAATCTAACCCAGAGACACATAAAAGCATCAAAGGTACGGGACCATGCTCCTGCACTGGGTTGCATTATTATGCCAGTGGTGGTTGCTGCTCGCTGCAGTATGGAGCCACGTGCCTGATCCTCAGGCTGGTCGTCTAATAGGCCTGTTTACTCCACCTTTCTTCTCCTGCTCTTTCACTGCCTCCCTCTATCCCTCCTTCATCCTCCCACATAAAATGTCTATTCAAAAGTATTCAGCAAACCTGCCTGCCTGCTTTTATATAAAATAACAAAGTGTTCAAAGCTTGTAAAACACTGCAGGACTGACAGTTTAGCAGACTTCCCACAGTCTAGAAACTTATATTGTGCAGGCGGCAACAAGAATCCAAAGGACACAGAACACAATAGAAGACAATCAAATAGAATAGAAATGGTGGTAAGTTATCCTAAGTACAGACACAAGCCATTAGGGTAGAACTGCTAAGTTGATCCTCACGCCATTGTGGTGAGGCAACACATCTGAGTGCCACACCTTTGGTACAGGGATTTCACTGTCACACATGCACACACACACACATACAAGGAGACAGAGGCGAACAGACTGAAAAACACCCTCTCTCACTTACTATCTCTTTTCTTACACGTTCACTCACACACACACACACACACACACCATGTGGCTAGCTGAGAGCCAGCTGTTCCTTTCCACTTCACATCACTATGGGCTAACGACTGCTAATCCCCCATAGCTTTTCCCTCAAAGGAACTAAGGCAGCAGCCATGATCTAACTCCTATTGAATTCCAATTACCCTCCACCGGGATTTCACAATAAGAGACCCCCCCCTTCACCGCCACCACCTCCACTAACACCACCCTTACTTCCCACATGGATCGTACTGTCACAATAAGAGCCACCCACACACGCACAGCCTGAAGACAAGGTAATATCAGGAACACATGTTTATTGTTTTATACTAGTTATTTGTTTTTATGATTTAAATTCAATTATATTTAGGTGTTTTGGCAGTACTCACAGGCTCCTCTACTACCGATAGCGCTTACTTGAACCAAACTGAACTGAAAAAGACTAAAGCATACTACTGTATTTTTTTTTACCCACATAGCAACAGTTGCATCCTTGACTGGACTTGCCCACCCCTTTCTTTTTACCCTGGCAGGTTTGCCCCTCTCTGCCAGGCAGGGTCCCTTGTAAAAGACCAGCTTCAATGAATGGAGGCCCAGCAGGGAGCCAGGCAGGCTTGCACTCCCAAACCCTCCCCTCCTTTCAAGCACACAGACTCTCGCACACACACACATGCACACACTCACACATGCTCTTTTGGTTCTAGTTGTAACTACTTTATAGGAACGATTTTCCTATGTATAAAATCACTAACAAACAATCCTTTATGCATTCAGACAATAACAGGATGATAAATTTCATGGTTAGAAAAGACATGTGCAATCCAACAGCCCATAATCATCAATATCTATAATAAAGTGTAACAGTTCCAAAACCAAATGACTTGTAGCAGTACATATCTTTCTCCACACCCCTCCTTCTCTCTCCCTCTTTCACCCCACATATCTGGTTTGATTTTACCCCATGAAGCGGTGAATTCCAGTCTTTCAGAGAACAACACTGGGCAATAAAACAATGGGTGGCTCTTGGGTGTACTGTAGGGATGAAGGGCGATGGGATTCCTGGTAAAGTCTGAGACAAAGTGCTGCTATGGTTACAGTGGGTGGGACTGGGGTGAAGAGGGCTAAACATGCTGGGAAAGTTGGTCTAGTGTAGAGAGAAATGCCAGTAATCAGGGATGTAGTGGAGTGTAAAGCAGTCTAAAGTCAGTTTATGTATCTTTTTGACACATACATTTAGAGTCAAGCTCAAAATTCTGGACACGTTTGTCAAAACAGCATCTAAGCCTCCGGGTGAGCATTTTCAATAGCGGTGATTGACAGACCGCTGCCGCTATGAAAAATATGTTGCACGGTGCACTACAGCGGGAGTGTGTCATGCCACTGTATAGCCCACAAACACTGATTGCCTCAGTTATGTATGGGTACTGATTTAGGACATGTGTCTCTTTACATCATGCTGTAAGGTTTGACTTTCTCTTGAAAAGTGGAAGCTAGCAACCTAACTAGCTTCCACTCAGAAAGCAAAATCTAGTTAGCCGAGGTGATTCCCAGCAGACGCTGCCCTTCGTCTGTATTGTTTCAACACCTGCTGTTTTAGCTGTTTCTCTGTCATGGTTCCAGTTGTGCTGATGGCAAATGACCAGACTCTGAAAACTAACAGCAACGGATAGTCCTGTACCCTCAGTACAGTAATTAACATGAGGAGTAACTTATTTTCATAGTCATGTAGGGAGTGCTCATTGTCGGCCCCCTGCTGGTTAACTGCCTGTCTGACCTCACAAATATTGCACCAAAAAGATATCGGACCAATCGGATTGCCAGCTCCGCCAAAAAACACCTCCTCTAGAACACCGGGGGCTGCTATCGCTGCAAAAAAATACAGATTTTCCTCAAATCTATTATTTCTGGTCATTACAAATAACTACATGAAGATAAACCCAGGATATTTACGGATTTCTTCAGTTTTCCACAGATGAAATTAAAACATTAATTGGAATGTTCCCCAAAAGCATAATGTCGTTTGGTTTATATTAGCGATTGTTTGCCATAATCAGCGTCATCTGGATAAGTTTTACCATGACACCACTGCCGGTAATGACTTTGAGGTGGTTGAATGGAATAACAGAAAACAGGACCCACATTAAACCATTCAAATTATTACATCTACGGCACCCACTGTGTGTACAGTGTGTCTGGTGTAACTGGGATAGAGGCTAAAGGTGAAAGCAAGTTTGTGTGGCACCCTAACTGTGGGATTGGCTCTAATGTTTTTTTCCCCTTCTTGAAATGTCCTCATTCCCACTTTAATGTCTCTCTCTACTTTTAGATGATTACAGTATAATGGAGAGATGGAGTCATGGCATAGTTTATTACCACACACACACTTAAGCATACTCACATCCAAATAGCCCCAAGGACGCAGGGAGACTTAGCAACAGTGCTAGTCCAAATAAGAAGATTAAATTTGAGTTTTCCATGCTCAGACAGCTTGGTATGTTTTGACCTTTTGAATCTGAACAAGACTCAAATGCTGTTTGCAGGAGAGTTAAATATGAAACTGAATGGACTTTTAATGCGTATTTCAAAGACCTGGTGAAAGCAGCAGGTTGACAATTTGACAAAGGTTTGATATGTATATACTTTCTTTTCACGCCCTCCCTTATATATACTTTTTTTTCCCTTCCCTTCTCATGTTTTAATATTCAACCAGAATACTTTACCAGAACTGAGATTTATGCAATCAAAGCTACCCTCAAACCAGAAATGGTAACTTCACACTTCTTTTTAATCACATTTGTTATATCCACGCTTAAACCTTTACACTGGCGTGTTTGAAGTTAAAGGTCGTACAGTACGTAAAGCAGCATACTGTTCAAAGGAAAATTGAAATTGTATAATAATACGACTTCAGTTTTCCTTTGTTACAGTAATGCAACACGTCATTTTAATATCACAGAGGTGCAAAGTCTGGAAAGTATGCGACGACTGAAAAAGAAACAGGGAGTCATTTTCACAAAGGAAATGAAGACATGGGCCCTTCAGCCAGCAGAGTTTTGTTGTTGATGTTTTTTACATTCATGGTAGTATATCACAGGTTTTACAAGCCTCCCTGCACAATCCAGCTGTTAAATGAGACTAAGAGACAAGTAGAAGTAGGAGACGATCTCAGAACAATCAGAGTTGCACAGAACAGCAAAGAGATTCGCTGCCAGCCCGGAGCTCCAATCAGAGAAGACTGAGCTTTAAATGTCACTGCAAATTGGACATGAGGGTACTTTGCTTGTTATGACTTGAACGGAAAAACATGAGCAAGGCATTGTTTGGTTAATTTCCTTTTCTTCGGCGAGCGATCGTGTGTGAATGTGTGTGCGCCGCAGCCATCTATCCTCTCAGACATGTTTAATAGGGCTTTGGCTGCGTTGACCGAGGGTGTAAATGTGTCATACTTTATTAGAAATCCCAAAGAAGAGGGCTAACATTAATCACTGGCTCTTGTTTATGAAAGTAATAAATGTTTCACTGAGTGCTTTATTGTTGGCTGCCAGATTTGGAGAAGTGTAGAGGGGTCCGTAGTGTGTGTGTGTGTGTGTTCGGTCCAGCACTGCGTCATGATAGCACCCCAAAACTAGGAGAAATTATCTCTCTCCCTCGCTCCGTCTCTCTCTTAGGCTTTTTGTCATGTTGTCAGAAAGTATGACATCACCCTGCCCTTTGACCCACATAGTCAGGAGAGCGCTGATTGGGTGATTGGCTTATAGAGGACATCCACATTGACTCCAAACTCAATTCTGCTGATGTCAGGAGCTATTACAAATGACGACATGCGCATGCACACACCGATAGGACAGGGCAGTGTGTCTGTGTGTACATGTGTATGTGTACAGTGTGTGTGTCTGTGTGTGTGTGTGTGTCGCCGTGTGCATGCAGACATGATCAGGGTTATATAGGTCAAATGTCTGAAGCGAGAACATCTCCCAGCTGAAATACCAGGCGAAATGTCAAAGTCTGCCACTGTGCAATCCCTCAGATCAATAGTTCAATTGGACATAAAGGCATCATTCTCTTCAGTGAGCCAACATGCTATATCATGTGCCAGCCTCTGTCTGAACTGCTTTAACCGTAACTGGCTCAATCCAGTATGCCTACGAATATACACACATAACACTTCTGTTCCGTGCAGAGAAGTCGCTTTTGTATTGGGGATGGTGTGTCAATTTGTAGTTCCTCCTAAAAAAAAATGGAGTTTGACTGTGAAAAGTATATTAATCATGATTTTTACTACTTACACGACAGTCATCATGCTTTCCTAGAAGATCACTGGCTTCTTCCGTCACTAGCATATTCCATTTTTCAGTCGTTTTGCCTTGTCACAACCAGAAAAGCACATGTAAAACATTAATTATGGTTCCATTCCATTTAGCTGCATCCACCTTTCATTTGTATAAAATAAGGTGATATATCTCTTCACAAGTTCCATAGTCCAACTTTTAAGAGTTGCGGAGAGAGATTACTTGGCAGGTCAAAGAACTTCAGTTGTTGCTGTGTTACCAAACAGACAGACCAACATGACCGCCCTGTTTTACTCCGGCCAACTGACAGATACCGACTGTTTTTAAGCTCTGGTTTGGTCTCTGCCAAATTCTGATAAAATACAAAATTACTGCTAATTAATTATGTCTTTAATCTAAGCCATCTAGTAAATGGATTACCTTTTACATATTTTCCATGAAACAATGCTTCTATTTTTCCATTTTTACTCTCAAATCAATAGATGTTTATGTGTGAACCAGGACTGACCCATCTACACCCCTACATAGGATGGATGCCACAGGCTTGCATTTTAAAATGAGTAACCTTGACGCACACTCCATCTATTTTAATAATCTGTGATAGGTATTGAACTTATATTCTGCACCCAGAAGCCTTGTTTAACTGAAAACTATATCCTACAGACATATTATGGAGCCATAAGATGGCTGTTACATGGCTCAGTTCTTAGGTAGGGATTCTTATTAGAGGTCCCATTTCGTCTCTTAGGATTTCTGTAGAGTCAATGTTCCTTGGAAGCCTCCCTCCACTTCAGATGCTCACTTTAAATAGACTGTAATATACAGTAGATCTATAATCTGACTGCTGTACAGCTCCACAGTGAGAAGTTATCCCTCCTCTCATGATTTCTGTGCAATCATCGCTGCTCTTTTAGATGTTCCCCAAAGTCCCCCGTCAAAGCATAAAAGTCATAACGGCACATCTAAAAAGACAATGGTTCACTGCAGCTACGTTTGTCATGAAATCACGACAAATCATAAATTCAAAGAGCCCCCCGAACCCCCACCCCATCCCTCGCATTCCTCCTAGTTAAGTGTGGAATAATGTCATCTTAATGATTATTTTTTTGCGGTATGCCATAACAGCATAATTCAGAGAGGGCATAATGATTTTTTATGCCCCTGACATATTGTTTTGCGGGGAGTGACATAAAAGCACGGTGACATGTGGCATTTTGGGAAAGGTCAGGCGCTCCGTCTCGGCCGCCCGTCCATCTTCATAACGTTGCCACTTGTCATATGGAAACTGGCATCACCAATCTTTGTCTCCCTTGCTGCTCGCTGCCCCTGCTATCCTCTGTCATATCCGCAGTCCTGCTTCTTTTCTCTGTCTCGCTTCTTTATCAGTGCACACCCCCTGTGATTTATTTTTATTTATTTTTTGCTCTTTTTTTCTGTCCTGCCAGGTCTCGTGTTTTGTTAAGAAGAGGCAAAGCTTTTTTGTTAAAATGGAGAAAATGATCACTGGAGGGAATAGAAAACCAGATTTCACACACACACACACACACACGTGCAGAAACACATACACAAGGCCTCAGGGGTGCTGCGGGGGTCCGGGGACCGCATGTCAACACCAGCTGTGAGGATCGCAGTGACAGAGAGGAGGGCTAATACTAATGTGATAAATACGTCAGCACTCACTCCAGGTACATTGTGTGTGTGTGTGTGTGTGTGTGTGTGTGTGTGTGTTTGATGGTTTTAGAAATCTGCTCTGAGCCAGGCGCTTGTGCCAAACAGATCTTTAGACAGCGTTGTGTTCAGTTTGTGGTCGTCAAGGCCACATTCCTTGTTAATGAATGATTCAGAAGGAAATTAATTGCTGTAATCAAAACACAGCATAACTTGACCATGTAGCCTTAAATTTGATTTGTGTCTCTTTGTTTCATGATAATTAACCATCATTGAGAAGAATAGTGGCCTCTGCTGTCACTTACACCGTGTTTTATATTGTAAAATTGGAAAGGAAAAGTGCTTGATTGTTTTACAGCCCAAAATAGGAACACAAAGAAGGTGCTGTTCTGTTTGGTTTGAGTTTAAATAAAGCTCAAATAAATTACTTTTAACCTCAATGAAAGAAAATTAACCTTGACTGAAGGTAGACCTTCAGCTGGGTGAACTATTATAGCTCTTGTTTTGGGAGTGAGCACATTAAAGACTGCAGCGTTGTATTTTCACATTATCTGACAATGAGAAGAGTCAGAGCATTAATTGCCCAAGTCTGTCCTCTATATCTCGATATGCATTCACATTGGGTAACATGTCACACATCTAATTGCATTTACTCTCAACGCATCACTGTATGACAACAATAAAGTGAATAAACAGTCAAAGTATTGTATAATACAATGCAAAACAGAATAACACCAGCATCAATGCAGGAACATTGATATTTGTTACCAATGAATCGTTGGGACCATTGTCAAGTTATCACATTTTTGATATATTAATATTAAAAGCAGCAAATATAGCAGCTTCTACAGGATGCAACATCAGAGAATCTTACAATCTATCTCTCTCTCTAATCTATCCGTCTTGTCTCCCTTCTCCCTCTGCCACCGTCCTCCCTGTCCACTCTGTTCTCCCTCAATCTTCTGACTTTGTCAAACCCTCCTCTCTTATTTCACCAGCCAGGGGTAGGCGTGGCAGTCCTGCCACCCCCCTTCCTTTCCACTTCAGATTGCTGTTTTTTTTTTTTCTTCTGACAACTGCGTCTTAAGGTCTTCAAATAGGCCCACCTCCTGCCTCAATTTCACAGCCCCGTATTCCTCCTATGACCGCACGCTTACAACATCATCTCCCAGCAAAATACAATGTGTGTGTGTGTGTGTGTGTGTGTGTGTGTGTGTGTGTGTGTGTGTGTGTGGCAAACAGGGGTGATCTGTGGACTGCTAGTTGAAAATTACACGGTCCCCTGACGCACGGTGGAGATAATTCTCCCCGTCGCAAGGATGGGCATGGACGGAGAAACACAAACATGCAGATACAGTTGGACATCACACACACACACACACACAGAGTCATGGGTGCGTGGGGACAGACGGAGAGCTTGTGTGTGTGTGTGTGTGTGTGTCTGTTTGCAGGTCACGCGGTGTCACGCAGGGTGAGTGAGGTGTAATTTCTCGGCAGTAATACTCAACACTCTGGCCCTGACAGCTTTAATGGTGATGGCCTTATTATAGAGAAGACGCCTTGTGTGTGTGTGTGTGTGTGTGTGTGTGTGTGTGTGTGTGTGTGTGTGTGTGTGTGTGTGTGCATTCTAATGGTGATGGCCATATTATAGTGAGTGGAAGACGGCTAAAAGGCTTGGATTTGTACTGGGCCACGTTTACTGTCATAAGAATAATAGGGGAGAAGATGCTCTGTGCCATGTATATTTGTGTGTGTCAGTGTGTGCGCGTGTGTGTGTGTGTGTGTGCTAATAAATGCCATATGGTGACTGTTGAAGTAATTGTGCTGATGAGGAGAGTAGAGCTGTTTACACATCTGGCTTTGTAGAATAGAAAATATAATTTATTATATTTCTATATTAAAACATGAATAAAATACACACTTATAACACATTAAAGGAAGTGTACTCTGTCTGTGTGTGTGTGTGTGCTTGCGGTGTGTTCCTCCAGGAACAGGGTAACACGACACTGTGGGCCTGCGGTGCATGTTATGTCGGTCTGATTTACAGTCACACACACCTTCACACCTCCCAACACTTCTTCTATCAGCCAATCACCTTTTCCTCTGCTCCCTTCCCGCTCCCACCACAATGTTAGCTAATCCCCTCATCTGCCTCTGCTATACTCAGGGTAAAAACTCACTTCCTGTAACTAGACTGTATTTGAGCAGCCAGCACCTGCTGAGCCGTTGCAGTAAAAGAAGAGGGCGGTGCGGTGAGTGTGGTTTTGGGAGAGCTAACGGACAGGCTGTAGCCACACTGCAGCATAAATTGTCAGGCAGCGTAGGTTAACCTCTTCCTTTTATTACAAAACTAAGGCTGCCTCAGGCCTTTTCTTTTTTTCATTTTTTTTTTCATAAATATAAATCACCCAATGACACGCCAATCTCACTACAGTTTTTCTCCTTTAATTATTACAGTTGTGTGTATATATGATAAAAGTTTTAAGCCTCGGCCACAGGCTTCATTCAAGTGCAGGATTGGAAACAGTTAAACGACACAGAAGAGATGATTTGTTATCTGTTTGTGTGTCTGATTGAGAGCTTAAAGGTAGTTTATGCTGAGGACGTCCCTCCTCCAAACAGCGGGAGCACTTGATCCTGATAGATCCGGCTCTCATTTCAGTCTGTAAATAAGCCTGCTGTTGTGTGTTTACCCTGGATCACTGCACGCGGCCTAAAAACAGCTCCCCTGCTCTCTAAATACATGACAATTATTCTGTATGACTTAACAGGTATATTTTGGTGCAGGCTGTGGATAACAAGCATTGTTAATATGAGCCTAAATAATTTTTATGAGTCCCAAATCATGTTTTTGTTTGTTCTGGATCACTATGTAGGCCTCAGTATGACTACCATACTTCCTTGTTAGGCATAACAAGGGTCTTTAAATCACTGTTTAAGTACATGCACATAACAGCTATTAGTAAAACCTTAAAACATAGGTTTCACTGTTCACAGCAACTTTTTGTCACATGATCAGTTTTAATTATTTAATGCAAACATATATATATATACTTTTAACTGTCTTGCATAAAACATTGATTTATCTGCACACCACAACATAGAAATCATATTTAAAAATGTTGTTGATTACACATCCATGCTGTTCATTGGCAATATCATTTTTGAAGATAAGTTAATTCTGCTTTAACTGTCGCCATCTGTTTATTCAAGTCAGTCAGAAACATCAGAAATGACACAATGTTCATATCCAGAGCCTGCATAGCTGATAACTTTGTATTGCTGGGGCTGTGTTTATTGAAAAGAGGCCTACCAGCGTGCTTTAGGCTACATTTTCATATCTAGTGATATCTCCAGCATGTTCTTATTTGCGTATTGAAAGCGTACACAACCGATCAGCTTGTTACCCTCTCTGTCTGCCTGCTCGCGCTCTGTAATGGAAATGAGACACAGTTGAAAATCAGCGCTGTGGCAGTACAGTGTGCTGTGCCTGAGGTGTGAGTGGGTGGATATGTGTAACACATACACACTTTTTGTGTGTGTGAAGCTGGCTGTGTGTGCATATTTTTGTTTAAACTGACTATACTATATGTGGGTGTGTGTGTGTGTGTGCACACCAGTAGCAGGCACTCACAGAGACACAGGCCTGTCACATCCTGTGTGTACGATAAGCTCTAATGACGACACCTTGTGATTGATTGAATTTTTGATTTGACTGCTGACGTCTGGCTTGGCATTCTTTTCATCTGAGATTTTTTATAACAAAAAAATAGCGTCTCAAATGTGTGTGTGTGTGTGTGTGTAGGTGCCTGTCTGCCTCTGTACACAGCAGGTGATATTTGCCAATTTAACTCACAAGAAGAGGCGAGTGCGGCTGTATTTGGGTTAGCAGTGTGTGTCTAAGGGAAATGGTGTGTGAGTAAGGGTTATTACACTTAAATGAAATGATCAAGCTTGTCCACTACTCTTTTTTTTTTTCTCCCTCTCAACAAATACGTTTTAACCTCACTTGACTCAAGTCATTTGTTACAAGCTCAGAGTGAAACCAGCTCTGCCAACTTGGCGACCTTCTCGCTAGATTTAGCAACCTTTAGAGACTTTTTTTTTCTGAAACGTGTCTCAAGACAAATTTAGCAACATATTCAGACCATCAACGTTCACAGTAAAAAGGCATAAAACTCCACTGGAGTTGGTCTACATTAACTAAAATTTCAATTTCCTGTAAATGCTCATCGCTGATTCTAACCAGTCATTCTTACTACGGTTGCTAATGCTGCACATATCATATCCTAGCCTTGCATGTGAGCGCAAATCCACTATTTTCTAGTATCTGTGAAGCAAACAAATGTTCATAAGTCGCCATAACACTTTGATTTACAGCACAGCACTAGGCAACAACGGTGAGCAACATTGTTCATATTATCATCTGGCTTTAAATCAACATGAGTCAGCGATGCCACCTCTCTTGACTGTGAACCCAACCCCACATTTTTTCAATAAGTCCACATTAACGCTGAAAGAACAGCGTCTTCCTGCGTGTGTACATCCACTAAGACTGTCCTATGATCTCACGGCTCCCTGTCCACATCCACCCTCTTGCCCCCGCTGTCGTCTAATCTTGTTTGTCAGAACTAAATGAGCTGCCCCAGCGAGGTGTGTTAGCCACTAATGAATTTATTGCTTGATAAGAAGGGGGCCCATGCAGTTTCAACTTACTGGAGTCATAAAGCGGTGGAAAAACTACGTAATTAACCTTTACTAGCTGTGTGCATAGGTGGTAATGCTTGATGTGGTTCATGTGTGTGTCGATGGGAGAGACATGTGTACGTGTGTGTGTGTGTGTGCATGTGCTTTCATTTGTGCTTGTTTGCATGTTTGCGCCAGTACGTGTGCATGCATGTCTACCTGCTGTGTTATGTGTGTGCGTGCGTATGTGCTTTATTGGAGTGGAGGCAATGCTATTGATAACGCTGCAATTATCAATTAATCGTTAATCGCCATCTGTCAGATTAGCCCGTCATCTGATAGACTCCAGACTGACTGGAGACAATAAATATGTATAGTCAATAAAACAGCAAAGCATCGTGGGAAAACGGGGAGATACACATGGCGGTGGTGGAGGTTGACAAATGTGCCAGGGTGCCAACATCACAAGCTCGGCCATAAACCTGATGTTGGTTATAGCTTTACAATGTCTTGTCTTAGCTGGATGGACTCAAAGAGAAGAGAAGAGAAGAGAAGACTGATCACACATCTACACATCTACACTTTCCCCCGCCATTCATTCACTAACAGGAAACCACTTGTCCTCCAACTAAACATATAAGACCTGCTATTCTTGCTATACTCACTCTAATGGGTAATAGATGCAGGACTAATGCCTGGGCTGAGGAATAAAGATAGATGGGTAGGGAGGGATAGAGGAGAAGGAGGAGAAGAAAAAAAAAGAGGTGTGAGTTATGAAGCAGTACCCAGGGGGTTAATTTCTCACAGGCAGTTTTCATAGACACACACGCACACACAGCAAAGGTAATGTCTGACCATGCCAAGCCGGTAGCACGCTAGTTAAAAGTGAATAAGTTTATGGCCAACATAGGCCCTCATACATCAAGGAGCAGTTTGTTTAGCCAGCAGTGTGACAGGGTATAGTAACATGGGCAGGGCTGGAGAGTGGCTACAGCGGTGATAAATGGGAGATTGCAGGAGGAACGGTGTCTCAGTGTGTGTGTGTGTGTGTGTGTGTGTGAGAAAGAGACATCAAAGCATGTTTTTAGCTTCCAGATTAATGGCAATTTCAGTATTTGATCTTTTTCCTATTTGAGGAATCTGTTTTTGAAGCTTTAAATATTGCAAACGGCCTTCTCGAGTCAGCTCACAGCACCTAGTGTGAAAGGATATTTCTCTGCCCTATTGGCAAAATGTTTATGGGTTGCTGTATAACGTTTTAAATTGAAGAAAAGTTTTTTTTTTATTGAAGCAGAACTGCTATGAGTTAGATAGTAAATAAAAAAAGTGAGTGTGCATAATCCCGGCTGATAAAATGATTGTGTTTTATAACATTTATTTTCTTTCACTTCAGAATTGGGCAATTTGGGTAATTCTAAAGATGGTTTATGTGCTAAACTGTTTTAAATTTATATGTTCATGTTTCATATTTGGCACATAACCCACACCTCCATTGCAAGTACACCCAAATAGTTTATGTAGCATGTGGAATACACCGGCCATTCGGGGTAAAAAAGTACTTTTACTTTGGATGCTTCTGCTTAAGTAAAGAAGAAGTACAACTTTTACTTTTAATGAATATTTTTGCCTTTACATGACTAAAAGACGTCAGTACTCTCCACTACTGCTTGTTTTCCATTATTTTTATCTCTATCTCTTCAAGTCAGTTCTCTTTCCTCTTCACTAACATGCACCCTCTCCCATTCTTCCTCTCCTAACTCCTATCTCCTCCTCATCCCCACCCCACACTTGTCCCAGTCTCTGCCCTGCACCGATCCAGCTGTGGATCTGACTGTACCACGGCGCTGAAAAACAAAGGTCCACTCAGTCCATGGAAGAGTGCGTGTATGTGCCTGTAAGGCTGCAAACAATAGGTTCATTATCACTTGACCGCAATGAAAACAACACCTTGTGCTGTTCTGTGCCTTCGTTCAGCGTGGCGTTGCCCATGTGTTCTCACTACAGCCAGCTAGTTAGAGAGACAGACAGTCAGACAGACAGATGGAGAGGAAGACAGGGCAAAACGATAACTAGACGGCCACAGGAGACAGACAAACAGGTAGATAGGCAGCAAAGGATCAAGACACGCCACCAAGCCAGCCGCCATTTCTCCCGCAATAACTCACTTTTCTCCCCCTTGGAGAGGGAAAACAATAAGATATAACAATTGGCAAATGGCTGAGGCAGGCAGAGCATTACAAATGAAATGTAATGTTGTTACAGTTTGGAAATAATGAATTATGAGGATAAGCGGGGATCTGTAAAATCGCTGTAGCGATTTACCGGGGTTTCATTTTTCAGCTGTATTGAATTATGGGGAATTGGCCTCAGTCAACTGCAAAATACAAAATGGGGAAAAGGATGATTCACCGTTTCACTGTGCGTGTGTGTGTGTGTGCGTCTGTGTGTGCGTGTCTGTGTATGTGTGTGTGTGAGAGAGAGAGAGAGAGAGAGAGAGAGAGAGAGAGAGAGAGAGAGTTCATGCTGTTGCGTTCAAGCATGTGCAACCTCTGACTGCTTATTTATCCATCTGTGTTTATGTGCATGAATGTGCACAGGTGCTTGCACATTTACGTGTGCACTTTCTCTATGTCTCAATGCTGAACGTGTGCGAGTGTATGTATGTGTGTGTGGACATTTTGTGTGTGCGTTCCTCCCTCTAGACCTGTTGAGGGCTTTCTCTCGCTCACCCCGCCGCACATGTGATAAATGTCCCTTATCGCCTCTGTCATTGTAATAGCCCCACAACAGGCCCAGAGAGAGGGGGAGAGAAGGAAGGAAAGAGGGATGAGAGAGGGAGAAGGGCGGGGGAGTGTCACAGAGAGAGTCAAAAAAAAAATGATGGTGAGAGTGGGAGAACGAGGGACGGCGGCGTGGAATGGGATAGCTGGAGTTATCAGCTGCTCTTGTAGGGGAAGAATACGCATCAAGCTGCCAATCATCCGGCCTGAAAATTGCTCTGAGATTTGAGTCCCCAGACGATGTGTGTGTGTGTGTGTGTGTGTGTGTGTGTGTGTGTCCTGAGAGAGCAAGTATCCAAAGCTCCTGTCGTCTCTGTGCTATTACTGCCCCCATCCCTTCATCTGACCATCTCACTCTCTCTTCTCTCGCCGGTAAACTCCAAAAAAAAGCGCATCTCTTCTCTTCTCTGTCACTAAAACCTATAGTCAAGTTGTTTGAAACACCGGTGTCGTCAGTGGTACTGGCTATTAAGGGAGGGCGAGAGACCCCGGAGAGACAAAGAGAGGGAGGGAGGGATGATGGGAAAGAAGGAGAAGAAAGGCGAGGGGAGAAGAAGGGTTAATATGTGAGCAGAAACCATTTCAGTCTCTTTAATTTTCTATTGATCTGAGCTGCAGACCTGTCCCTTCTACCCTTTGTGTGTGTATGTGTTTGTTTGTGTGTCTATACAGAGACTGATAGTACTGATAGTACCTGAGATGGTGAAAACCATGCATCTCTAAACATTTTGACATTTTCAGATTGAATGTTTCCTTAATTGGTTGACAAAATGTTCCCCTGAGAACCGAAAGAACTTTTCAGGAGGGAGAAAAACACTCTGATCTGATCACTCTGAATTTTGTGACACGCTATGTTTAGGTAATGCAGTGGGTTTTTAAGATATAATTTATTTATTATAAGAACTAAGAGAATTTTCTCAGCCCACCTGACAGTTAATCCTTCAGTTCATGTGAAAATGTAGTAAATTGAAATCAACAACAACATGGAGAGCAACAATATGAAGAAAAAAGTGAGACTGTGCATAAAAACAACAAAACTGCTTTTGTAGTCCAGTTGTTATTTTTTATGTTAGTGAACCAAAACATAACAAAAAAAATCGTAAACAACTGGGGATTCTTTAATCCTTGAAATTTAAACATTCGTCTCAAATTTGTGGATGTAATGATATATGTGTAATGAAATGTTACTTAAAAAATCCACCCATGAGACTTGACAAGAGCAAAGTGTAGAGAAACATCCCCCTCTATTGGACGATGTGATATATAGAAGTGGAGAGGAAATGAGAAGGAAGGGATGGAGGGAGAGATGATAGGCCTGTAGAGCCAATTCATAAATATCACAATGATGTCCAATTGTGGCTGTGTGATGCAATCGCACCATATCTCATTGTCACAAATGCACTTACACACACACACGCGCACACACACACACACACACACACACACACACACTGACACAAAATAGCCTCAGGTGTGACCTGTGCAATACCCCACTCCAGCAGATAGACATCTTTGCTCTGCTCATATCAAGTCTTAGAACCTAGATATATATTTCACATGGATTTCCTATTTCTAGTTTGTGTTATTACACAGGGAATAAGAGACAGGCGGACATGCAGGCAGACAGACAGGGTGGTAGAGAGACAGGCAGACAGACAGGGTGGTAGAGGCTTTACAGAGCATGTCATGTGGGTATAGAGTATTCATGTATTTTAAGCTGAGCCAAAATAAGACAACATGATTTTTCCATCTGGAGTGGGTCTTTTTTTTTTTTCAAGTGGTACAAGTCAGTGTGGGTAACAATTTGTCCTAATGTTTTCCTGTTATTTTATTTTTATTTTTATTGCTCTCTAAAATCTCATTTTAGAACAAAAGTGCTCATATAAATTATGACTCGCTGTGACATTATGAAATGCTGTGAAAGTCGTGTTTTCACAAGCAAACCCTTGTAGTCTGGTCCCGTTTGGTGCCAGGGAACTCTCTGACTCTTGGAACTCAGGGTGACCCACAGCACACACTGTCATGAGGACATGGCAAGCACCCAAACCACAACACAGTACACCAAGGCGGAGGCCTGACCAGGAACTTCAGAAGGTTTTCATTATCTGGGTTGCACTCGTTTTCCAAACAGGTCCTGTGGTCCATTTTTATTCCAACTAGGACAACTGACACCCAGAGAAAATACATAATTCCCATCATTAAACTCTCGACTCAAGTGTTTACTGTCAGCGCCAATAATTACACCCTATCTGCAGCAAACTTTGCACAATCTAACCAAACTCTGTACGAAAAACTGTGAATTTTTCTCTCATCAAACTTGCCATCTGTGTCGTGCCAACAGACATTACCAAGATGCAGGAAGTTTGCTTTGTGTCCGTTTGATTTTTATTCCGGTGACACTTCGCTGAGAGGGGTAATATAGCAGACAGCTAGACAGACAGCTAGATAGATGGAAGGCCAGACTGCTCCCCTTGTATGAAGGATTATCCCCTATCCTCTGTTTGTGACAAGAGCTGATAAGGGCCTGAGAGGAGAGGCAGCAAGAGGCTGAGAGGGCTACTGACACACACACACTCACACACATATATGCACATATAATCCACAGCGAGAGAGATATCAATCCATCATTTAGAGCCGGGGATTCAGCAAGAGGAAATAGGTTCTTCTCATTCGCTGACAACCCTACACACACTCGCTCAAACACATGCGCACACACACACACAGACACACACACACACACCTATAATAGCATCTGCTGTACAAAGGGCTCATGAGGTTTCAGAGTTGAATGGGGATGTTTGAATGACTGTTCAATTTCATCTATTTATCTGATTTACATTTGGCTATTGTTGTCCCCACGGCTGTATATCTTTAGAGCTGTTATTGTGCCTGAATGACATCAATGACACTAATAGAAACCATAAATCTAAATGTTCCATTGTGAGCTATCACTGTGTTTTGTTGCATATGCATTGTTAAATCTAAAATAATGGAATGCTAACCAGAAAACATGGGTCAGTTTAGCTTTTAATGGCAAATATCTGTATGTGTGTGTCATTTAATTGAAAAAAGTGCAATTACAGAGTAAGATAATCTTAATTTCTCTGTCAGGTTCTCCATTTTAAATCCATTAGGATGATTTTTAGGGTAAAATATGATGCTTAAATGACATTTTTTGCAGCATGCAATATCATAAAATTGGAGAAATGTAGAATGAACAGTGGGAGAAGTGCAGAAGGCCGTAAAGGAAAGAAATAAGGCATGGTGCTGCAAAGGTTCTGCCTCTCAGTGTGTGCGTGACTGGAGCGTGCCACCATTTGACAGGAACATGAAAATCCCCCGCTCCTCTCCTCAACATGACCACATCTCTTGAGGGATGTGTGTGTTAACATGGATTTGATATGTATATTTTCCTCATGAGGGACCGTCAGCGCTGATAGGAAAGCTTGGAGCATGTGACAGGCAGAGAAGTGATATCAAGTCATGAGACACGGTTTCATTCATTTATTCAGTGTTTTTTGCTTCTCTGTGCTTCATTTGCTCTTTCTAAGCTGCAACCTTGAACCTAGAACATGTGCACTGATATCTGAGTGTGTGAGAGAAGCTATCTATTATAGTTTTCAACAATAGGTCAAAGGGTTAACGCGTAAGAGGAAGGTGTGGTTGTGCTGCAGTGGGACGTGGTTAAGGGGTCTACAGGGGGTTTTAAGTCGATATAATACACTCTCACAATCTTTCAACGGCTGTAAAGAGATCAGCTTGATTTCTCGAGATATTGAGCACAATCAAATGAAAGTTTGATTCTTGGAGGAAACGTGGCTCACTAGTACTCAATCCATGAGTCTCCAGTGTTTCAGATTTTTGAGGTTAAAGTTTGCAGATGCACATTTAAAGTGGGAAAATATATTTGTGAGAACCAGCAACTCGCCTCCCCTTACACCACTCTGTATGTACAGACGACAAGAGAAGAGAGAGAAGAAAAAGATACGAGTAAGGAAGGAAATAATCAAGTCTAAGTGGGACGAAGACAAAATGTGTAAGAGAAAGGGGTGTGTGTGTGTGTGTGTGTGTGTGTGTGTGTGTGTGTGTGTGTGTGTGTGTGTGTGTTTGGCACTGCATTGCTAAGCGCCAGGTTAGGTGGCAGGGCCATTTGGCGAAGGCACCGGTGCTAGACTTGATGGATGAGACAAACTGCAGGCTCTTTTCTCTTGTAACTTTAAAATCATTAAGCCTTTTACACGGCCATGCAGATTTTTATAGCCACCTCAGACAATCTGCCGCTTGTTCATGTCTTTAGATCAGCAGGATGGGAGAAGACGCGCGCAGGGAGAGGACATGGATAATGTCATAACGTTATCTAATGTGGTCCATATGTCTCAATAGGCATATTGTCGATTTACAGTCATTTACATGAATTGCTAGGATATAATGAAATGTTATATTTGACTGGTTGATAGAACTGCCATGCCAGAGCATGCCATGTTTTTGTTTGATTCAGGCTTTAAAAGGTTTTGTTTCAGTCTTTTTGTGATAGGAGGTTTCATGAAGTGATCAGCTACTGTATGCAGCTCTAGAAAAAAAATTAAATTAAATTAAATTTATATACATATATATATATATATATATAGACATATATTGAAAGGACAGACTGGATTTTTTTTCAGATTCTGTAGAAGATCTTTATTATTTTTCTTTTCTTCGCTTTGAGCAATTTTTTTTTTTTTGGGTGGGGGGAATTTAAACTTAGTTTGTAGTGTTTGTTTATCCATCTACTAAATATTTATATTGGAATCCACTGATTAATCTTCAATTTCATACATTTAAATATGTAATCTGAAGACACAATAAACTAATGGCAATTTACTGCCCCATATGTGTTATGTGTTATAGATAAACTCAATCATCAAAATGTTTAGTTGTGAATTATTGGCGTAGCTCTATCGCTGACTTTCACTTGATTTAGCCATGTTGCTTTAGTTTCCCCGTCAGCAAAACAAGCCAGAACACAGAAACTTACACAGCCAGAACAAAGTTATGTGAGTTTTTTGTAGTAGTAGTTGTAAATCTCATTCTGCTCTTAACTCAGTTTTGACCAACATATGTAGTTACTGCGTTTTAGCTTTGTAAGGCAACATTGGCAGTGTTGAACCTGTGATTAAAAAGCATGTAATGGTTTGTGTTCCTTTTGATGCTGTTTCCTTTGGTGTGGTTCAGGGTTGGGAAACTTACAAATTCTAAATATTAGAAACATTTAAAAGACACTGAAAATATTCACCAAAATCTGAGACACAGCTTGCAGACACGGCACTGAATAAAAAGATTCACACCCTCTAAATGACATGATGTGGAATTTAGGTTTATGCATAGGACCTTTCAGATATGCATACGTTTCACATCTCATCTCTGATGATCCTGCTATTATAAGGCAGGTGAAAATGAAGTTCAGGTACGCAGCAGGTAATCCAGCAGTGGGAGGACGGCGTGACATTGATCTAAGATTTTAATCTGCTGCTCCTCTTTGCCGGGCACGTTTTGCAATAACAAACATGGCTAGGTATAACCAGGAGATACACGCTGAGAATATGAGTTCTGTTAAGAAAACCCAGTTAGCTGAGACAAACTTTTACCCAGCAAATAACAGTGACATAACATAATCAGATTGCCTTTTCCTCTTTCCTCCTTCCAGTGTGAGAGTGTGTTTAGCACATAAGGTGTCTCGTAAGACAGGAGGATAATGTTAAACCTGCAGCTACAACAGGGTGGGTGTTCCCGCGACGCGCTCTAAATATTATCAATAACAGCTTGTGTGCATATGTGAGTGTGCACGTGCCTCCATCTATCCATCCATCTCTCCATCCACCCCTCTCGTTTCGCCTCCACAGGCTGCCTCCTCCGCTGTTAGGATTCAATTAACACAGTGCAGGCAGCCATGGCACCCTCATTAAAGCTAATTAGTTAAAACATCAGCAAATCTAGCGTTAATTGGCTTTGGTAATTAATTCAGCTGCTAGACCATATGAAAGCAGCAGGGAGAGAGATAATGAGAGCGAGTGAGGGGTAGAGAGAGGACAGGAGAGAGTGGAATCAGAGGAGACAACATGAGGGGAAGGAGAGATAGAAGGAAGAAGGAGATTAAATGAGGGAGATAAAGAGAGAGAACTAATAGAGAATAATGTGTGGAGGGCAGCCTTATTTCTGTGTGTGTGTGTGTGGGGCGTTAAGGGGCTGAGTCAGGCCGTCTATTTCAAACTTGCTGATGTCCTTCTTTGCCCACTGACACGGCATGTTCCTGTCATGATGAGGCCCTTTGGGATGGAAATGAGTGCCAACAGGCCTCACGCCCACACCTCTCCGCTAGGTACCGCTCCTCCTTCGCACAGCTGAGGGAGGAGAAACCAAACAGAGGCAGTCAGCAGAGAATTTAGAAAGAGAGAAAGAGTTTAGAGGGTCATAGGCCAGGAGCATGTCTCTTTTTATAGCAATAATAATACACAAACAGAAAACAAGTTGTAGAAGGAGCAACAACGCATTAAATGCACAACAGTGACAGTCAATAAAAAATAAATCAATGATTTCCATAATCAAAAATCATAAAGGTATTAAATATTTAAAATGCACAGTGTACATCTTTCCATAAATATGAATGATTAACCATGATAATTAATTATTCATTATGAATTATGATTTTTTTTAAAGTAAAGATATTTTTTTTAATTGCAATCTTGCCTACAAGAAATTATAATGTAGATTTTCTAATGACGATGTGTGTCATCTTTGAACTGACAGCTGTAGCTGCTTTTTTTAGAAGCACTCTCAGACTTCATCCACTTCTCTCTTTTTTTTTTTTTGCTTTTAACACTTAGTAAAATAGCTACAAAAATCATACGGGATGCTTGCGTTTAAATTTCATTTCTGATAAATAAACAACAGAACACTAGCATGAATTTCTAGCTTCAAGCGTGTGTGTTGGTGTGTGTGTGATAGGCGTCTTGAATTGAGATTTAGCCTTTAGCGGCTAGTTGTGCCTCTGCTCTGTGGGTCAGTGCTTGGTTAATGCTCCATTAATTTACCTCTTTCTCTCTTGCCATCTTGCCCTCTGTCTCTCTCTAACTATCTCTCTCTCTCTCACACACACACACACACACACACACACACACACACACACACAGTGACAAGTTGATTGATTGAATAAACAGATGTCAGTAGTTGGAGATAACCTCACTAGCATCACACCCGCTGTCTCTCAGATGGACACACACACACACACACACACGTGCAGCATGGTCCCAGGGGTAAAAACCCACATTATACATGCTGACACACACTTGTAAACTGATGCACGCACACACACACACACACACACACACACACACACACACACACACACACACACACACACACACACACACGCACACATGCACACACACATGCCTACACATACACAGACAGGGATCATCAAATGATCATTTGTCTGCATATGTTCAAAACCAGGCAGCTGACGATTTATTGTTTCCCCAAACCTTCTGAATTTCATACACTTTCTTTCAATTTTAGTTTATTATTTAAGAGCAAAGTGGTTTTAAAAAACATTTTCCCAATGATATAATTAAAGAACATCCTACATGTAGTAACAGTCATAGTGTTCCCATGCCACTAAAATGTGCTGTCCATCTTCTGATTTTATATTTACACTTTCCCACAGTGAAACATGCATACACAACTAATACACGCACACACACACACATACAACACACCTTTCCCGTGTCTATCCCTCTATCTGGCCATCTCTTCATCCCTCTCCTCCACCGTGCCGACATTTCATTTGCTTTTCTAAAAGTGACAACCCCAGGGAGCGAGGGGAGGGATGGAGGGTGGGATAGTGAAAGAGCTTGGTGATGAGTTTTGAGCAGGGCGTGGAGGAGTGCTATTTAAAAGCGCCATGCATCATTGTCAGGGAGTGGGAACACACACACGCACACACACACACTGACACACACGCTTCAGACAGACACAGGAAACACACACATGCACGTAGTAGAGCAACGCAGCCCGGGTGGCAAACTGAAGTTGACCCCCGTTCCATTTCATCAAATGTCCTCTGAATGAGCCACACAGCCTCATCTATTTTGCACACACACACACACACAGAGCTAGTGATCAGCCTAGTGTCTAGTCTGCTTAAATCACAGCTCACTTAAGAGAAAAACCAGATCACCTCACTGGGGCACGCACACACACACACACACACACACACACACCTTGCTGGTCCTATTTGTGTTAATACGGCCCCTGGTTTTGGGCTTTAGGGCTCACATTTGCCATTATGGAGATGATGGCTTTACGGGGGCCTCTCACCTCACATTGCATTGGTCGGGGAAAAGAGAGGGGAGAGTCGAAATGAAGGCTGACACCTCAGCGGGATTTATTTGATTGTGGATGCGAGGCAGTGTCATTCTGGGGAAGGGGAGAATAAGGGGGAGGAGGTAGGTGGGGGGGTGAGATGCGTGGAGGGAGCTTGGACCCTCAGGCTAAGTGAAAAAGAAGAAGAGGAGATGATGGCGGGGTGAAGGGAGAGAGGAAAGGGAGCATAGGAGAAATAAAGGAAAGGAAAAGGAAGAGATTGAGGGGGAGCTGATGTGGCCCTCTTTCCCTTTTCCTGTGAATCAAATCAAATTCCCCTTATCGCACATTATTTGAAGAGGTTATCGGGCGCGGTAATGCGGTTACACGCTGGGCCGCGGCTGAGAGATTTCCTTGTTTACCGATGTTGGCGGGTGTTATAGCTAACCGGCCGGGCGAGGGGAGGGGGGGGGTGGAGAAGAAGGAAGAGGAGGTGGAGGAGAAGACGACGAGAGACGAGGGGTAGCGGGCATAAACACTTGATGCATGTCAGAAAACTCATTTAGGGGAACAACAAGGAGGGGGAATGGAAGTGTGTGTGCACACACAAGGAGAAGACAGTTGTTCAAGGACAGAAAAACAGCCTCTACATGTAGACACTTTCTAATTCCATTTGAGAAATGTGCTTGTGTGTTTTGCGAGTGTGCATGTGTGTGTGTGTGTGTGTGTGTGTGTGTGTGTGTGTGTGTGTCGTCCACCAACATACTGTATATGTGCCAACTCATTAAACCAGCCCTCCTCTTTTCTGACTCTTATTGTTGTGCTTAAATCCAGTTTACATGCTCGCTGCTCATTAGCTGATTGTGTGTATAATTTACAAGTGAATTCAAGCCCTTCAAAAAGATATAAAAGATAGAAAATGGTCAAGTTCACGGCGAGTCAAACATTTTTGCGTGTTTTTTTGTAAGTGTTCAATCCAACCCCTTGCGTTTTTTAAAAGAGGACGAATTTAAAGCAAAACAATAAATAAAAAAATGTTAATTGCTACGTTATTTTTTTCAGATTTCAGTTTCAGGAAGAGTCTGACACACAGTCTCCTGTTTCCTGAGAGACAGGAATGATGGGTGAGATAAAAGCAAAGGGATGACACGCAATACAGGTCATTAAATGGGATTTGGACCCACAGTGTTGTGAGTACATGGTTTGCCTCTTAGCCCAGTGAGCCATGAGGACACCCCAAATGGTTTTTTATCTCTGGCCCCATTGAGAGTGAGTATTGAGCTGACAATCCCCGTCCTCTCTGGAGGTGGCCTTTTACCTCAGCTCATTGTAGTCTGTGACTAGGAGCCTGCGCTATCTAGCATCTATTGATTCCCACTTCATCTGGACCAAAGCAACACAAGGAGAGGGGGAGAGAGACACCCAGATAGAGAGAGAGAGAGAGGGTGTGTGCCGCAGAGGAGAAAAAGAGAAAAAAAGAAGGGAGATAAAGGATGCTGCTTCACGTGGTAAAAAGGGATTAAACTTGCTCCATGAGGACTGACATTTGATAAATTTTCATCAGTGATTGGTGTAAAAGAGACTCTGAAACCTGGATTAGAGTTGTTTAAATATCCTGTAGTGTTCATACATAGTTATTAGTGCACACAGAAGGACAGGAGGAAGGAGAAATAAAACATATAGGAGAAGAGAAGGGGATAGAATAAAGTAGAATAAGGAAGTAAGAAAGGAAAGGAGAATGAGGAGAACCTCATCTTTGCTTCTCTTCCGTATGATCAAACTCTCCGCCTCACCATCTGGTGTCTATAATTACCTGTGTGTGTGTGTGTGTGTGTGTGTGTGTGTGTGTATGTGTGTGGGTCTGTGTTAAAAACATACTTACATTTAGTTTTATTAGTTTATTACTTTTCATTTTAAACTGATATGTTTCAAAGATTTACTACAGAAAATGACTTCTGTTTGGGGTTCAACACAACACGTTGATCAAAGTTCTTGACAGAGAAATGAATTTAATATTTAGAAAGGTACAAATAAAAATACATACAGATGAATCAGTTATGATAATACCTACAGTATGAAGACTCACAGTTACATTCGTCACTAAAGATATATCCTCACATTACTTCACAGTTTGTGGCTCTGTAGAAGTTTACACCCTGTATAAAAATGACTAATTGTTAGAGAATTACAAAATTGGAATGGGACATCATATTCCTATCATAGAGGATATGTAAGTGATGTGTTGCTGTGATTCTCATCTATGTGTGTATATACGTCAAAGCAAAAATAAGGAAATCGTGAATTGACTTAGACCAGCCAAAGTGTACATGTCAGTACTAAAGCAGCAAGTAAATAAATCAGACAGAGGATCCAAAAAAAGTCAGAGGATACGCTTCCTGCCAGTCGGCTCACATATTGTTTTGTGACATGAACAAAAACTAGTAAGAGCCATTAAGTGGATCAAGTGTCAGAGATGAAAAGGATGGAAGACAGTGAAAGAGGAGAGAGTGATAGAGAGATCTGGAAAGAGAAACAAAAGGGTGAGATCGGGAATACGGGAGAGAAAGAGGGAGTGAGAAATAGTGAGGTGGAGACAGATGGAGGGATTGAGAGAGGGAAAGAAAGTCAAAGAGAAAGAGAGATGAGACTATCCATCTTGGCACATTAGAGGGGGATCAAGCCCACACTCCATCATGTCTGTCAGAGCGATGCACACCTCCTCTCTCTCCATCCGTGCATCCATCCATCCCTCGTTTGCTCCGCCAGCCGGCATTTCACTGAAGAATCTCACCACTAAAAAGTCCTGTCAGGCCTATTTCCTTGTTATTGTCCAGCCCTCTCCTTTCCTTCTATCTCCTCTCCTCTCCCCTCCTCTCCCCTCCCCTGGATCTGATGCCTTCCCTCCGCTCCCCGAGATTAAACGCACCCTTGTTGCGCCGCAGGGTGTGTGTGTGTGTGTGTGTGCTTGAGCTGTGAGGTCCAAAGCAGGACACGTGGGAAAGCGCGTAGGTGTTTGTGTGTGTGCGTGTTGCCCCGGCATTAATCATCTTTAAGGCGCTGACAAGCCTGGTGTGCGACATCACATCACATCAACACCCCCACCCAGCCCCTACCCCTCCCACACCCTTCTCCCCTCCCTTTCTCCTCTTCTTGTTCTCCTCCCCTGGATTTATCTGTCCGTTCGCTTCTCCCCATCACTCACTTCCCTCAGGGAGCGTTTGACGGAGAGAGGGAAAGATGCAGGGAGAAAAGGAACTTGAGGGGTGAGAGTGACACAAAAAAAAAGGGTGCGAGGTAGTGACAGCAAACAAGTTGGAAAACCCATGAAGAAGAAAAGAGAGAGGGGAAAAGAAAAGAATAGGGAAAGATGAGTCATAAATAGTGCAGAAAATGACACTTGGACCACCTTGTTGACTGAAATGTAATATAATCATTGTTGGGGTGTTCTTACCATATTTCCTTGGACATATTACATGTTTTTGTGTTGCTTTTTATGTTTTGGTGAGCTAAAGACATCCCACTCTTGTGTCACATGACTGGCTGTTGAATTTCCATCACATCAAGTTAAATTTGTGTGTGTGTGTGTGTGTGTGTGTCGTGTGTGTTTGCAGTTAACAGCTTGGTTTTTGACCCTGTTGCAAGACAGCTGAATTCAAATGGATTCAAATCAATTCACGGCGCACAAAACTGCTCCACTACAGTCTTTCCTTTTGTTGATTGTTGCCATTCTGTTGTCACACTCGTGCATTTACATTTCCTTTTCATCACTTTTTTTTTAATAATACAAATAAAAAGGGCAGAAAATTCCACGATTCAAAAGAAAATCACTGCACATTGAAATGCTAAAAAGTCAACTCACACCGTGCAAAAAGAGCATTTACTTTTTTTAAAAAAAGAAGAAAAAAGTACATATTTTGACATTACAAAAGCTGAGAAATAATCAAGCGCAGGCATATATTTGTGTGCATGCCTCTGTGTGTGTGTGTGTGTGTGTGTGTGTGTGTGTGTGTGTGTCTGTCCTCCAGGTGTGTGTTTGTCTGCAGAATAGAAAGAGCCCCATCAGCTGCAGACAGGGATTGGATCTTTCTTTGTTTGCTGTGGCGGATGGCGACGACTTCAGCATGACTCAAATTATCTTGTCAAAGCAAAGAAGGGGAGAAGGAGGGGGGGAGGTAGAGAAAGAGAGATGGAGAAACAAGGGGAGAAAGGGAAATAAAGTGATGGTGGAGGAAGAAAGGAGAAAGTGATGAGGCAACAGAAAAGAAAAGAAAAAAGAGGGAGAGCCGGACAATGAAATAATCAAATGAGAGATGAGAGATAGAAGGAAGGAGGAGAGAGAAATGAAACAAATAAATGGATGGTAGGGAGCAGAAAATTAGAAATGGATGAGGCTGGAGAGAGAGCGCACGAGAGGGATAGGTGTGGAGGAAAAAAAGAGGTAGAGAAAGAGCGGCAGGGGGAGAGACAGAGAGTAATCGATTACCTATTTTTCAAAGTCACTTAACGTGTCCAGTGCTGTGGCTCTGTTAAGTAGCGGTTGAGGAGAATGGGAGCCCGGTATGCACACACACGCTCTGAAACAGGGATGGGTGGGGGCAAGTGTGTGTGTGTGTGTGTGTGTGTGTGTGTGTGTGTGTGTGTAGCCGTGTGTGTTTCCTACTAGTTGTCTCTTGATGAGTTCTCTTGCAGGAAACTGTTCTGACAGACCAATATGTGAGCAAGGATATGTGTCCCCAGAGGGCCGCATGTGCATGTGTATGTATGTGTATGTGTGTGTGTGTGTGTGTGTGTGTGTGTGTGTGTTTGGGTGTGTGTTTATTTATGTGTGTGTGTGAGAGAGAGAAAGCGAGAAACACCAAAGATGAGACGGATTGGGAGTCCCCCGTACCTGGTCCTCTTGTTGCCGTGGTGACAAGCAGTCTAAACGGGATATCCTGGCTGAGGCGGAGCCGATTGTTCTTGGACTATAAAAAGCCCATTTGATTGGCTAAATACAGGAAATCAGGAAGTGTTCTCCAACATTAAGCACTGAGGCACTTTCAACAGATGTTATTTTTAGCCAACTCAGACAGACACAAAGGTAAACAAAAAAAGTAGGATGTATACTAATATACTTACGCACACATGAGGAGGAGGAGGAGGAGGACTATAACGTGAAAAAAACATGCTCTCTTACACAGGCACACACTCCCAGAGAAACACAATGAGTCGCACACTAACACAGGCACACAAACAGGTGGGCCCCACCCTGTGCCCTGCTGATCAAGGACAATGAAGTGAGGTAGTGTTGGCAGACTCTATACAGCATTATCTCATCCATGGCTGACACTTCTTTAAATCTTCTTTGACCTGAGAGGACACGGTGGAGACTGTACAGCACTCTATTCCTCTTTTTGCCTGTGTAGAAAGCAGAATTATAATGGACATGCACTTAATGTGTGGGATTTTAGAGAGCAAAAGCACAGCCAAAGCCTCGGTGCGAGCAAGAATACACAATGGTGAACTTTTCTTGAGTGTCCTCAAGTACTGTAATATACTTGCTCTGTGCAGTTTTATGCATTTGTGCAGTACTTCACCTCAGATAAAAACAGATGAAATGTGATGATTAGTAGCCACTGGAGGTTTGTTAAGTGTTTGGTTGCCTGCTTCCCTGTTCTGTCTTTTTCACATGCTGATGTTTCTACCTCTGTCTTGCTTCTTATGTTGTCTCCAGGTAAAAAGAAGATGTCCCTCTATGACAGCCAGGCGCCAATCTGTCCCATCTGCCAGGTGCTGCTCAGGCCCGGAGAGCTCCAGGAACACATGGAGACCGAGATCGAGAGGCTAGCTTCCATATGCCTCAGGTAGGGTTCAAACAACTGTCTATAATTCGCTCACACATACATCACGCACATTAATGTACAGTAGGTCAAAACAAAGTTCAAACTCCAACTGGATAACTGAAGTAGTAGTAGTTTTCCACACCAGTCCTAAATATTAGAATATTAGAATATATTTTATATATCTATCTATCAATGTTAGACACCAAACTTTCCTTGAGGTATTTTTTTATTAATATCCCTCACCGCTGAATGTCAAAAAGCATGTCCTCTTTATTTGCTGGAAAAAGATACTGATGTAACAGGAAAGGTAAACAAGATTTTTAAGACGAATGCTTCACTGGCTCATAAAAATGAATATTTTTTGGCACGGGGTGAAGGCCGAGCTTCAATTCAGCTTTTATGTCAGGTTCACTGACTGCTATTCTTTCCGAGCGCAGATTTTGGTGCCATAAATCTGCATAAAAGGCAGAGGCATGCCATCGACGTAACACTAAGTGTTTCCTACAGGGATTAGGATTCAAACCTGTGACCTCAAGTTCACCACCGCCCCCTTCTTCTCCTCATGGCAGTTGCACGAGCTGTTTTACGGTGGATAAATCAACTCGAAGCCCTTTTAACGATGGGACACAACCATTAGGATCCATATTTCACCTTGACCGCACGTCTGGCTGTGTGTACGTGGGTGTGAGTGAGTGTGTGTGTGTGTTTGTGTACATACATGTGTGGCCTGTGTGAGGTGGTGTTTGTGCGTGACCCGGTGTCCACCTTAGCGGCCCAGCTTTATGATAGTCCCCATTAACCCGGAGGAACAGGGCAACAGATAGCGTCACCCCACGTGGAAATCATACTTCATTTACCCCTGTTTACACCTCCTGTGCCCCTCCTCCCATCTGTCCACATACTGTACGAGTCCTCCTCATTCCTCCGTCTGTTCTCCTCGTCTGTCCTCCCTAATCCTCCCTCTTATCTCCTACCTTGTCTTTCTTTTCCTGTTTATATCTACTCTTACTCATTTCCTCTGTAGTCCTCCTCTTTACAGCTATCTATGTTTGTCTCCAACCTCTCTTTTCACTCCATCTTCTTCTTTGAGAAGCTGCAAACTAACATGAGACCAAAGCAGCGACCTGGGATAAATCCATTGTCCTCAGGGCGAACGGGTCAACATGTATTTCTTCCTGGCTTTGTGAGGAGGAAAGGATGTTTGTAAAGACAGCAAGTTTAAAGATACCGATTAGTCTGTGCACAGATGATGATTCCATACATCAACAATGAATCAAAAGAATCATGAAAAAAGGGAGAAGGGTGCTGATAAATAAAGAAGAAGTCAATGGAAAAGTTGGGATGGGAGTAAGGGGACGAGACAGACGTCTTAAGAACTAACATGAAGAGAATAAAAACAAATCTGACAAAATCAAAATGTCCGCTTGCTTTTTCCTGAGCATTCAGACATATCTGGTGGACAGCGCATAGAGTTTGCTCAGTTGTCATGGAGATGGTTTTAGTTATCCAAAAAAAACAAAAAAAACAATAGAGAATAGAATAGATCGAAACAGAGCAGAGAGCTGAGATCGGGTCATCCATCCATCATTGTCTGATGATATGAGGTATGGGTTTCAATAATTAATAAAGGTTAGTAGCCTGCCCTTCCCTCTGTGGGCCTGTGTACACACTGACACACACACACACACACACACACACACACACACACACACATGTGGTTATTTAAGGAAATGGCGTCATCCCCACGGTGAGATGGGATGGTGGCTAACGTCACGGGTGGATGATTTAGCTTTACCGTCCTACACATACACACACCACGATGAAAAAAAAGAGAGTGGAGGAAGAAAAGAAGAATGTATGGGCAAATATTTTTATATATTTTGATAGAAATGTTCCTTTACACACACAAATATCTCTGTATGCATGTCAGAGGGAGTTGAATAAAAGCAGATAGTGTTGTGTATGTGTCTGTGTGTTATATTACAAAACCAGCCTCATTCTATAACACACACACACACACACACATCCTCTCCCTGGCTCTCTGCATGGTAGCAGCCATCATTGAAAGTGACAGTGGGAATTTGGTCCAATTTGTAGTAAATCTGCCTTTAATGACGACCAGCGCTCGCTGAATGAAAGAACTGTGGGTATGAAAACGAAGGTGTGTGTGTCGCATATGTGCCTGGTCTCCGCTATATTCTATATTCTGTTCTTCTGTTCTTCTGTGTGTATGTGTGTGTGTGTGTGTTTGAATTACAACTGCCAACCTGTCGTCTCTTGTGACTCTGAGCTCTGTCGCTGGTTCATGGGCCACAGCTCCTCATGTAAGAACATGGAAATCACACACAGACAGCTGAGCAAATGGAAATCTATCATGCCCTGTACATATCAGGTGGCTTGTGGGGGCAAAGTAATCTACATACCCCATCACCCATTCCTCTTACTCCTCCTCCTCCATCCTCCATCCTCTTCCATAATCAATTCACCTCCACAACAGCGCGCTAGCATTTCTCTACCAGATGACACAAAAAGGCAAAAAGCAATCAGTGTCTTAAGGTTAGCATCATCCCTCCATTCCTCCCAACTCTCTCTCTCTCTCTCTCTCTCTCTCTCTCTCTCTCTGTTTGGAGTGGAGGTGGGAGGACCAGGGGCCTCTGCTAGCTGTCAGTCAAACTCAGTGTGTCTCCAGCAGGATTGATGCGGATTTAACAAGGTTTGTGGAGGGTGGGAAGTTTTACAGAATGGAATTGCTATCAAATTACTAATCAGCCAAATCCAAACTGGTGCTGCTGACATGGAGACCGGCCCAGAGTAAACACAGTCACTGAGATAATCTGAACTACTCAAAACGAAATACTTTCACTTTGATTATTTAATCAATCGTTTTCTCTGTGTTGTAATGATTTCAAATGGATTTTGAGGTTGCTGGAAGGCTGACTCATTTATCAGTTTTTCATATGTTTAGATGGAGAGATTCAACAACAATAATGTAGAACTGGCGCTGCAGATCACAACAGACAATCAGACAATGAGCAGTAATTAAATGGAAACCACAAAGATCCTTCATCTTATTCAAAAGATTTCCTGGAATCACAAACAAAATACTGGAAGCCTATGATGATGATTCCTCACAAAGTAATGCAGATTAATGTGATGGAGGAACAGGAGTTCTGAAGCTCTGCATCAAGACATTTGTAACCGTCTTAATAGCTTAACACCTGTTTTCAGGTAGAAAGATAGGAGTTCTGAGATAACAAAGTAATAGTTTTAATTTTAAAAAGCCTCTTTGTTTGTGCACAGTTTTCTACTTTTTTTCAAATATAAAAGCACACAATTACACACAAAGGTCAGCTTAATCACAAGGAGCACGACTCAGCCTGTAAGAAACACTGTGCTACAAACTACATGAATGGAGTGTGAAAGACTACCAAGCAGAGCTTTGTGGGAAATGTAGGATCCACTGTTTTTGGATGCCTCTGTTGTTTCCATTTTAACCTTTTTTATTATTTAAAAAAAACATTTTTAACCCGTCTCTTGCAAGTACCCCAACGTTATGGTACTAAATGACTGGAGTGTCCCTTTAAACTCGGACAGAAGGAGTTCAGCATGGCAGGAAATCATATTACAATTCCTTAATTGTTTTAATACTTACACTGCCTGTAATTTTAGTACTTACTTCCTTTGCTATTGTCTGTACAGTAATTCACTTTCAAACTCAAGAGGTTGTTGTCGTGTCCTACTGTATTTATTCCACCAGGGTTTACTCGAGCAGAAGGTGGAGCACGACAAATCACAGTCGTCTAAAATCATGGTGTAAATTAAAAAAGATTATTTTCCATCAAGTATGATCTCTGATGTCCTGACTTGTTTCAGTCAGTGGACAACAAAGTTCATCTCTTCTGTTTGGTTCTTTTTAGTTTTTGAAAGGCGAACAAAAAATCAAAAAGCTACATTTGACCCACCACCTGATCCCTCATGTGTCTGCTCTCTGTTTACGATCTCACGGGTTCTTGTCCTTCCTTTCGCTTTAGCAAGTTCAGAGAGGAGACTGCATGACTGCATGTCATCCTCACCCGTCTCCCCCTGTTCACACACATGCCTCATTACCACAACAAATTTTAAATTGCTTTGTCTCCCGTCTTTCTTTTTCCTCCTGTCTGTCTGCCTGCGTGTCTGTCTGTCTCTTTGCCGCTCATTTCCACACTCTTCTTCTCCTGGCTTTGACATGGCAGGCAGCTGGAATTTCCATCCCCATAACCCTCGCCATCAAAAATTCATAGAACCGGGCAAACAGACGTGTGAAGCCGAGAGAAGAGGCGGCGACACACCAACTCTCCCATCACTCCCTCTCTTTCTTTCTCTCGTTTTCTGTCTTCTTTCATCTTTCCCTCACTCGATCTCTCTCTCTCTCTCTTTCTCTCTCTCTCACTCTTTATGTCGCCCGCTCTTCCTCCTCCTTCACCGCATCTCTTTCTCTCTCACCTCACATTTCTTATCCTTTCTAACTCTTTTCTGCCCCCCCCCTCTCTTTTTCGCTCCCTTTCATGTCTCTATCACCCCCTCTGTCACTGTGGCAATTTTCTCCCATCATGACAGGCATGCAACTGCTGTCCTCTCTCTCCCTCTCCCTCCTTCTCTTGTCGCTGTTTGACACCGCCAACAAGCAGGTAGAGGTGGCTGTTATTGTTGATGCCTCTGCAGAGGTTCCAGGTAATGAATAAAAGAGAGATAGAGGGAGAAGGAGAGAGAGATGACAGAGACAGAGATAGAAAAGAGAGGTGGCGGCGTTGGTTGTGGGGTGGTGTTTGACAGATTCCCCTGCATTACACAGCAGCTTGACTGTGTCACCCATGTTTATTCTCTTTGTTGGTGGAGGTGAAGCCAGCTGCTCAGCTTTGGCACACACACACACACACACAGTAGCAAGACAATATACAGATGCAAACGTACATCCACAGAGCACAGACATGTTCACCCCACACAAAGGCATTTAATACATACATACAGAGACACTACTGTCTCTACTACTGTACACTGTTTGCATGCACCACACTCGTTACAGATCATAAAAAATCACATCAAATTATGACTAATGAAAACTAATGTGACTAAGAATATAACGAAAAATAACTTACAGTTAACTACTTACAGTAATTTGATTTTTTTTACATTTTCCAGATGTGTTGATCCTCGTGTTAGTTGTTTTAATTGTTAATTTGTTTATTTATCTCTCGCCAAATATATGTCAAATACTGATGTCTGAGTATTTATATATTATACTGGCTGTTCTCTTGGGTTGGGTTAGCTGATAGCAGAGCGATATCATAGTTGCAAAGTTGTGCTTTAGTTTCACAATTGGGGCGGAGGTTACGATCGATTGCAATACGTAATCTACACAAGCGATCCAATTAAATCTCTCTTGTAATTATACCACCTCCAACATATTCTGTTCCATTCAGAAGTCTGTCACGTTACAGAAATAAAAAATAAAAAACACGCTCCAATTGCAATTTCATGGGGCTTTTAATGAGGCACTCAAAAATGGTCAGAATTGATTCAGCAGAGGCTGATAAATTCCGACTTTACCTCTAAAAAAAAACACAGGGTCATACATTTCCCATAATGCAACCAGAATCTTTTTTTATCAGACCCTCCATTCCTGGTAAACATCTGTATCTTTCAAATTTTTTGGCTTTCTGCCACATTGAAACAGAATACGTTTGCAAAAATCTGTCTTAGAACAACGAAAAAATAAAGTCAGGCGTCCATATGTATATATACTCTTTGCTCGCTGTAATCCTCATTCCCTCATCGACCATGAGACAGTGCAAACAGGAGACATGACATGAACCATGCTCCACATCACAGAATGTGTATCAGTAATATATACATTCACAGTACCTCCATCCTTCCCTCACTCTAACCCTGTGCAGCTGTGCATTATGTTTGTCTTGTTGCCTTCTTGTGCACCACTTTGTAAATTCTTCTCTCAGATAAGTGACATATAAATAAGGCTTCTGATTCTTATGATCCACTCATCCATCCATTGAAAAAGGAAATCCCTTGTCTACCAAGGCATGCTGTCAGATTAGAGGTCACGTTCAATTCACAACCTCTCGTCTCGCTTTGTCAACGTCAAGCCTGTCGCAAAGCTTCAAGAAGCTTGGAGAAATTTATCTTTGGGTTCGTGTGAAAGTCAGAGAGAGAGAGAGAAGAGAAGGAGGAGAGGACAACAAGAAATGAAATGAAGGAACAACAGATCAGTCGAGAATGAGGAGGGGAAGAAATGGAAAGAATAAAAGTGTCAGAAAGAGAGATCAGAAATAAAGTAACGTGAATTGAATCTGTCTGTTTTATTGACAGAATAAAGGCTTGTTGATATATTTGACTTTCTTTCTTTCTTTCTTTCTTTCTTTCTTTCTTTCTTTCTTTCTTTCTTTCTTTCTTTCTTTCTTTCTTTCTTTCTCTTTGTGCCTCTCCTTACCTCTTTCCTTTCTTCCCTATAATGTTTACAAGTCGTCCAGTTGTCCTCCACATATTTCACAGTCAAAGTCACCGCGGGCTTACTGCACTGACAAATCAAATCACAGCAAAATCACTTATTTCCTGCCTTTGCCACTGTAACAAACGACATGTGTGTGTGTGTACGTGAGAATGATTATCCTTTTAGCCAGTCCAGAGATTAAATTGAGTAACTCTATGATTTGTGGTAATAATTTGAATTAGCATCAAAGAGAAGCAGGACAGTATAATATCTTCAAAATGAATGACCTGTCAGAAATGTGTCCAGACCAGATTGACTGACACAAATCTAAATTCTGTTTTGTCTTCTTTCTCTCTTGCAGTAAGAATCCCTCACCCAAGGATGGAGCAGCCACTCCAGGAACCCCCAAGGTGAGATGAACCTCCATTTCTAATATTTGGAATATTCATTCAGGCTAAAATCAAGTATATTTAAATGAATTGAAATGTTTTTTGTGCTCTAAAAACTTTATTCCCATTGATGTAGTGCAAAAAAAGAGACATGTTTATATGACTGAATATAAAATCAGATGTGTGCACAATAAAAACATGATGACACTTTTTCAGTGACATGTAGTGTAGTTGTGTACTATCCAACTCAGAGGTGTTACTTCGAAGCCTCTAATCCTCTCTGCTGCACTAAGGGGAAATCAGCTGTACTGTAGGCCTCTGTCTTACATATCACACACACACACACACACACACACACGTACCAGTCTCCTATGGTCCAACAGGCAGCAGAGCCAAGAGGCACTGTACTGTGATTGTTCCAATTAGAGACACCGAGATGCAGACAGAGAGAAAAGGAAGAAAAAATAGAAGAAAAGGACAGAAAACGTCAAACTGTAAGAAGACAGATTCATGATTCCATCAAGTCAGGCATTCCCTGCTGTCTGCATCCATTGACTCATCTGAACACATCACTAGCTGCCAGACTAAGAACACTTTTAAAAAAAGGAAAGACCTTTCTATATCCTCTGCATGGTAAACGGTCTGGATGAAGTTTCCTGAAAGTTTCCTTGAAGCAATCAAGCTTCATCGCCTCGCGTTTGTCTTGATTTCTACTAAAGAAGATGAAAGTCAGATGCCCCCCTGCAAAAGAAAAGTTCACGCGACGTGCACATGAATCCAGCATAAGAGCTCTAAAATAATTTAGGGGGGATTCATTCTCATTCCCACACACCTTTGGGTGCTGACCCAGGCTTAGAGCAGCACTCACAGCGCTGTGGGTGGGCTCGTACTTGAGAAAAAGGCAGACAGAGCAGAGCTCAGCGCTGGCCTTCTTCTCCGGCCGTGACTGTGCATCTCACCGCCGTTGTTTAGTATTCAGCGGCAGGCCATGGAGAATGGAGAGGGCCAGTCTGAAGCACATGGGCCTGTTGACGTCGTCTCCTCCCCGGTATGCACCACACACCCCTGTTAGACCGGAGATTAACCCCAATGCTCCTCCTTTCCTTGGTGCTCAGCCTGCTTTGTGTAGTCCTTGCCAGGCTAAGGTGATTGGGTTAGACTGAGAACATATGCTATCTGAATGGCCACACACTCTTGCCCATACACACACACACACACACACACACACACACATTGTATATTACACCACACGCATGTAAAAAGATTGTTGCATGCCCTTTATCTCTTTGCCTCTTTTAGATTTGAACATTTCACAATCCAGATCCTCAGACCTAATCGTCAAATTTAGATTTGAAATATCTGTGTCATGAGGTGTAAATCCAGTTTCTCACCTGAATGTAGCTTTGAATGCAACCTTTTTTGTAGCTGAACTCGTTGCATGTTGATTTAATTGGTTGGTTTAAAAGACCAAAATTTCAATGGGAGATCTTCATTTATAATCTCTTTGCAGAATACCGTTAAATGTCATATTCTAATGATAAAACTTAAGCATATTCCCAGAACGCCCCCAGGTAAATGATTCCTGACCTTTTTAAAACCTGAGTAAAAGAGAAGAAGAAAAAAAAAAGAAAGACCACACACACACACACACACACATACACACACACACACACACACTCATGCAGAGGCATAAAAACATCATGCATAATGTCCAATTTACTGTGGCAGCACTGGAGGTTGGTCATTTCTCACATATTATTATTAGATTACTGCTGTCGAGCACTTAAGCCTCTGCTCTGCCCCTTTCCACTTGATTAATAGGAGACGACTGTAAATACAAATATTTCATGGCTGCCTTGTAAAAAAAAAAGCAGCACAGGCACACGAGAAAATATCAGCACACACACACACACACATGCGCGCACAACCAGAGCTCTGTCATAACTAAGCCTTGTAAAAAAGCGATATTGCTCCTTATTTCTTCCCGTGTTCACTTTCTTTTACATCATTATCTGCTTGTTTCTCATTCACTTGAGGAATTCCCCTGATTGTCTTTGTCACAGAGTGGGTTAGAAGAGGATATCGTTTTATACGTGTGTGTCTGTGAGAGTGTGTGTGTGTGTGTGTGTGTGTGTGTGTGGAGTGTTGTGAGACAGATTTATGGACATGCAGTGTCCCGTAATGTCAGACAGTTACGCTCCTCCTTTTCAGATGTTTATCCTTCTTCCCCTCTTTTCAATCACTCGTTCTTCCCTAACTCCTCTTAACGTCCCATAAACATTAACTCTAATCAGTGGAAGGGACTTTATAGACAAAGTCAGGCAGGTTACAGTCATCATCAATGACGTGTAGGTCTCAGCATCTGTGGCAATAACACTCTCCAAGGGTAAAGATTCCTCATTCCTGTTTTTTTTTTTTTCTTTTGTGTGTTAGAGATCTGTAGTAATATGTCATACAGAAATACACTTAGACAATCAGTTCTATTCATTTAATGTAATTGTGTTGCAGTTTTATCCAACACTTTTCAGCCTACAGTACTGAAAAGTACTACACTCTTTGACTGACACTTCAAATCCTTTCAGTTTACACTAATGGACTAATGCCTTTCAGGATATACACAGTGCCAGCAATGTCAGGAATGACACTTCAACTCCTTTCATAAATTCTTCAAATTCAATGTGTACTTCAGCTTAACTCAGCACTTACATTTAAATTGCCACTTCAACTTCATTTAATACTTAGTTATACACTTGAACTTTTTATAGCACTTCCATTGTAACTGTCCAAAGTCTTTTATCTTTATTTTAGACTTTTATTATTTGTATTTTGATTGTCATCATTCAAATGAGCCTAACTAAGGTGTGTGTAGAAGCGTCCAGTAGTCTTATCTCTCCGACAGTGAAATGATATCCGTTTCCTTTTATATTTAAAAAGAAGACAAACTGAAATTACTCTTGGCTTGTCCATGTTTATTGATTATTCCCATGCAGCAGCTGTCAAGCGAAGACAGGTTCTCCTGTAATCATTGCTCCAGAGGTGATAATATAACGAGATCATCTGCGTAGAGAAGACATTTTATTTCTCTCTCTCTTTCTCTCTCTCTCTCTTTCTCTCTCTCTCTCTAGTCAATGCTGTTGTCGGTGCACATCAAGCGAGAGGGGGAGTCTCCCGTGGTCTCGCCCCTGTCCTCTGAAGACATCCACCACTCCGACAGATACCAGGTCACACTCATGGACACACACACATGCACACACACACACAGAAGGGTTCAATAGTTTCTTCATATAATTTAGTTTTTGTGAAATGGATCCTTTATTTTTTCCCCTTCATTATATTCCATGTTGCATTCCATATTATAATATACTGTGTATTAGTAAGTACTAAAATGAATAATAACCAATGAGGCAGCTGTTCAATAATGACCAAAAGAACAACAGTCAGCCATTACAGTTAGAGAATGTACACATTGTCAGGTATCACCTGCCAGCCAATCAGGGTAAAGAATCCTTAGTTTAGTAATGTTTTAAGCTGAAATGACGTCTTCTGTTTATGTCACACGTCTGATTTATTTGTTAAATGACAACGTTCACCTTCTATATTATTTTGCTTTTGATCGACCGCTGCATCAGACAAAATGTCAGTGATGTCCTCCTCCAATCTTCATTAAGTCGAGCACATACACATGCTCAGCACTGCTTTTTTTTGCCGTATTAATGTAGCAAATCATGAGACTTCCACAATCAAACTATTGAATCAAACTATGAATTTCCCCTAATTATGACAGACGTGTAAGAGTACAGCAGAGGATTGTGGTAGATTTTGATTTTTTTTACGCCCTCTCAGCAGTTAAGTTGACCAACAGGTCACTCCTCCTTAAATCTCACATGTCTTTAAAGCCATGCTGATTGCTTTTATCTCTTAAATTCATCAAAGTTTGTTCGGGTAATTCTTCCTGCCATGATGTATCTCTGAGTTAAGTGGGTTTCACCCTGCACACCATAAAATAAGAACTATTAAGTCCATGCAGACGTTACATCCATACGTTCCGGATGACACAGCTCATAAAGACCTTATAGCGATAAAGTAGATTTTCTCATTAAGTGAAACTGCTGAAATCACCTTATATTATACAAATGATTAAGTCAATGGTGACTCTTTTTACCACTCTGAGAATGAACCATAATGGCAGACTTTGCCACCTTCTCTCTGCCTGTCAGTCCGTCTCAGTGCTCTTTACCTCTCTACCTCTTCCCTTCCTCTAAAAACCTGACCTATCCACAGCCATTCAGTGAGTGTATCATAATGATACGGTAGTAGTGGTGATGCGAGGCAAGTGGGCCTATAACTCAAGTGGCAGCGGGGGGAGGGCGGGGGTGAGGAGACGGATGGATGGCTAGAACAGAAGAAGAAGGCCTGACTGCTTGTCAGCTCTTGCTGATGGACGACAGACCGACAGTGAGACAGGACTGAACCGCTGCCTACTCACTGTTACCGTGTCAAAGAGAGGGCATCCATATCTGTGACTGGGGTTGCTTTAGTCAGCATATAGCTAAAGACATACAGGCCTGTGGGTTTGAATCCCAGTGAACTAGAGGTGCACGTTCTGCAAGAGGCACTAGTGGAGAAAATGAAGAAATCTCACCTCTCGTAATGTATTTCTCAGTGTTCTACTGCTAATGATAAGAGTGTTGCCCTAAATGACACAGGGAATCAACGCCAGGCATCCTGAACTACCCACGACCCCAAATGTGTAATTGAACTGTACCCCACAGTTGCCAGTGGTGGAAAGTATCTGACTACAGTTACTAAAGTACTGTACATAAGTACAATTTTGAGGTACTTTTACACACTTTATACTTCTACCCCACTACGTTTTTAGTTTGCAATCTACTTTTACATTTAAAAAGTTTGAAAAATACAAAAAAATATTTTGACAATCTAATCTTCTTTCCTACCCAAATAATCTTGCACAACCTCTGGGTTTATCTTGTGACCCTTTGAGGGGGCCATACACAAACTAACAGTATTAACAGTAAAACAGTGTAACATGTTAAAATATTTCAGTTATATTTTAGTGTTTATACACTTTTGATACATTAAGTCGAGTCCAACTGATTGCTGATAAATATCTCTGGTAATATCTCTAGTTCTACTTAAATAATTTAGTCATTTCACAGTGTTGTGTTTGCACTTTTACTGAGCTAATGGATCTGAAAATTACTGACAGTTGCATAATAAAAATGAATGTCTGATTTTTAGCAAAAAAAAAAAACAATGTAAGTCATTTGCAGAGAGAAAAGCTGAGTTTCCTCAATATAAATATATTGAGTAAACTCCTCTAGTGCCACTGTATCAGTCACAGCAGTGTTGTGATCGTGCTGGAGAACTCACTGATTGACAGGAAACCCTTTCATGAAACTCGTTGCTCCCCCCTAGTGGTCGAGACGCGGCACAACACGTGACGTCCCACTGCTTCCGTCTCCAGCGCGTCACATGATCAAAACAAGCCAACATGGCGTCGGACATGAGTAGTTTGTGTCGATACGGGCGCCACTTTCAATCCTTTTCCATCCGGATTTAAAAGTAGACGGCAGCGTTAGTTTGCACCGATGTGTCGCGTCAGGAAACGCGGGCGGACAGTTTACAGCAGCGAGTTTTTGGCGGCTGTACAATGAGCTGTGAATGAAGCCTGACAGTCATGGAGGAGGTGGAAAACAATAGACAAGTAGGTTTGTTGACAGTGTGAGCAGAGCAGCCCGCAGCATCCAAAGCAATCCCATTGACAAAAGTTGTGTTTGCAGCTGTGAACATATCCTGATGCTTGTTTATGGTCTCATGTATATTTCCCTCCTCTTCTTTCCCCTCTGCCTGCAGACATTTTTACGAGTCCGAGCAAACAGGCAAACAAGATTGAATGGTATGTACACAGACCGCTTCATCCGCTGAGTGATGCTAAATATTGTTTATTAATACACTGTGTGTGGCTGCCATGCATTGATCCGACGTAAATGTTGTTATTAAGAGTTTATTACTTTGCTCAGGCTTGTTTGGTTCTGGAAAAATACAGAGTTTTACTGGAATGTCAAAACTTTATGGATATGAAGTTTAAAATATATTGTAGCATCTCAAGTTTTTATATACGGAGCAGTAAATGTCCATAAGTTAAATATGAATGTATATAAAATGAATTATGAAATGAAGTAATGTCAAAATTGTTTGGTCATACATTGACTATATCATATCATGTGTTTCCTGATTCATGTGTGTTTTAATGTAACGGGACATATTTTATTTGGGTATGTTTGCCGACACAAGTCAGTTATTCAGTCAGTGTTCCTCAAGTCTTATCTATGGTGATGACATATGTTTTGCATCGGGAGCTTTCAGTGTGTTCATTTTTTTTGTAGTATATTTTTTTCAGTATGTTCAAAGCTCATCTCAGCTCTTAGTAGGCCGAGCTTGCAGTTTACCTGATGATCTTAAACAACACTTCCTGCTGTCCTCAAGTTATTTCCTGGACAATCAAAGACTCTTCTAACCTTCTGGACAGAGAAATATTCCAACTGTTGCATGAAGAAAAATGCAACAGTTGGATATATTGCATTAACCTGTTTACTAAGTCACATCCAAGCAGTCATGAATTACACATCTCTTGATATATAATATCAATCTATCTATCTATCTATCTATCTATCTATCTATCTATCTATCTATATTAAGATAACTACTGTAAAGGAAAGTAAAATAAAACTTTTTAATTTAACTTTAATTGAGCGTTGATGTTTACCGTCCAGATGGTTAGAGTCTTTGAGGGTTCTGAAAGTCTTGTTAAGTGATCTTCAGGATTTAGTTTTCTGGGTATTCACTGTTTGAACTGGATTCATATTTTATGTATCTTAAGCTCTGGAACTAAACTGGGTTGCATGACAAGAAATGTCTTGTTTTCATGAGCTTGTTTTACTTTACTTTCCAAGATGGTCTACAGATTGAACAGAGCTCTGCCAGCTCCCATGATATTGAAACACAATGATGTCTAAATAAACCTGAATGATTTCAAAATTGCCGCCTTTTTTTCGGTCTCCCCCGTCAGATTTTACAATCTCTATAACAGTTTGTATCAGTAACAGTTCCAGTCTTGAAGTGTGACACGTGGATAACTCAGCCTTTTTTAAGTCAGAGCCCATGACTAGAGCCAATGAAGACTTAGTTTAAACTTCGCCCTCCATTACTTTCTGTCTGCCCTGATGTGGAACCAGAAGTCATTCTCATGTGGGGTATAATGGCTGAGGGGGGGGGGGGGGGGGGGGGGGGGGGGGGAGGGGGGGGGGGGCAGAGATCCCTGCCGGACCTAATTAGCAGCCCTTTCCCTTCTCTATTTAACAACGCTCCTCTCGATTAGCGTCAGGGGAAAAGTAGCGAGAAGAAGGAGGCCGTTTCTCTCTTTAACCCTCCCGGCCTCACTCCCTCCATCTTCCTCCCCCTGCAGTTATGGCGTATCGCCTTATGTCCTCTCCCTCCATCCATCGCCACAGTCCCTCTTGGCCCCCTCTGCTTTCCCAGCCAGCTAAAAATTAATGTCCCTGCGCGCCATTTGCAGTTAAGAAAAAACGACAGAGACTCGGGGCACAATGACGGCTGTTCTGCTCTGTTAAATTTCTAATTAAATGTGTGTGTGTGTGTGTGTGTGTGTGTGGTGTGGGGGGAGCTGTGACAGGAGGGCAGGGGAGGAGACACAGAAGGAAAGAATAGCCTGGCTGTAGAGTGTAGGAAGAGGATTGAGACTGTCACGTCTGGGGACATCTTGTCATTTCTCTCTTTACACAGTTGAGAAGAGGCCGAGCTCAGCCTTCTCTCATATGCTTCTAGGCCTGTAAAGAATTGAGCTATATTATATTACGTATGATCCAATCATGGGACATTCATCTGACATAAATATTCCTCTGGTCTCTTTTAGCATCTCTCCTGTCAGATTCTTGTCCGAGGCGAACTTTAAACGGCGCTGACGTTAAAACGTGTCTCTGTCTTTTTCTTTTGACCCCCCCCACCCCTGTTCATTTCCAGCCCGTATAGGGAAGATGAAGAGGAGGAAGCCTGAGGAGGGGGGCCAGGTATGTCCGCTGTGCAGTGCCCCATTGGCTGGGAGCGAGGAGGAGATGAGTAGACATGTGGAACAATGCCTGATCCAGGTAGTACAATCCTGTCGGTCTCCAGTCGGACAGCCTGTCGACCTCTTCTCTTCCTGTAGATGCTGAGCAGTCACCTCTTTACTTCCCGTAGATGCTGTCCAATCACTTCTCTACTTCTTATCCCATATGACATGGTTGCATATTATTCATTGGCATGCAGCTCCTGTATGAGCACAATCTTTAGTACCCGTAGACTAGAGCTGATTTGGCTTTGCTTGCTGTAGTTGTACCCCAAACAAAAAACAACTCTGACTTCCTGTCAGAGTCCAGTCGTTGTTTCCTGTAGACTCTAAACAGTCACATTCTTTCCTAGAGTAGACGACGAATCATCACCACTCCTCCTGTACCTCCCTTCACTGACTGCTGTCCATTACACTAGCTGAGGAGACACTAATACCTCTTTTCTTGTAGCTGTACCATGCCATGTGAGCTATGCTCTCTTTATACAAAGTCCGGCCAAAGCTCCTTTCTTCTTCTTCTAATTGCTGATGAAGTGGCTTCATCATCTCTTTGCTGTGTATCTAAACTGGTGTTAAACATTTTTTGGCAAACGTGTCATGTCCTGCTGCCTTGTCACAGTCAAACATTAAACTACTAAAACAGCAATCTGAGGCCAAATCATTGATTACCTCCCAGTGCTAATGTGTAGAGGGCTTTCATTCCAAAGCTGTCACAGCAAGTTAAGTTAAGCCACAAAAAAACTCACTTTGGGCTGAATAAAATCAATTTGAAACTTTTCCCAGGTGGAATAGGCTTCATTAGAGCAGCAAGAAGTTCAGATGTTTAGTGCGGTTTGACATTTGCAAACAGTACAGGAGCTGTCACAGCTGGTCATGGTATGGTACAGCCAACACACCACTACTTCAAACAGTGAACTCATGTACTTAAATATGTAAGTAAGACAGATTCCTCGGTGGTATCTTGTGATTAACGTGTCCCTGTGTGTGTGTGTGTTTGTCAGCGTGAGGGTGCGTTAGGCGATGACGATTCCGCAGACATGGATGGAGAGAATGGGCGGGGCTTTGAGGAGTATGAGTGGGCGGGGCAGAAGAGGATCAGAGCCACGGCTTTGCTGGAAGGAGGCTTCAGAGGTACAAACACACACACGCCTCGCCTTACACACTACTACTGCTTTTATTTCCCATCAGCGTCTGACCGAGCCGTCACGGCTCCGTGCTTGCGTCCGGTCGCAGCAGAGTTAGCTGTATAGTAGACAGGCTCAGTCCAGATCCGAGTCTGCCTGTCTCCTCCTTTGGTTTGTTCACTCCCCTCGCTTCCTGTCCGGTGTGAGCAGTGTTAGTTCTGTGAGACCAGTGTTGAACGTGACCAGGGAGCTGTAATGGTGCAGCGTAAGCTGGCCCGGGGTTGGCACGGCTCAGCCTGGCTCGGCCCTACACAGCCCTCTTAGCACAGGGAAGGAAAACACATTTAGCTGGGCAATTGACCTGCTGGTCACCACTGTGTGTGTGTGTGTGTGTGTGTGTGTGTGTGTGTGTGTGTGCTCTAAGAAATGCAATTATAGGAGTGGATGGGTGAGCTGGTCACCGGGGAGCACAGCTGCTCTGTGACAAACACACCTGCAGCGCCTCCACTCAGCTCTCCGTCTGCTCTGTCTTTATTCTCAGATTCTTCAAACTAACTATTGTTATTACGTTGAATTAATTCCACTTTTAGTTTCTCGTGGGCAGAACTTATTTCGATTATATCAGAAATGATAACTAGATAACCCCCAAATATTAAACAACAGTGATCTGTATCCATTGAATGTTGTTTGTTAGCTGCGTACATCCTTTAGACTCCGAGGGGTCTTAATTGACATAAATGACATTTTAAGCTTTCCACAATTATTTTTTTATCAAGCAAGGTGTTGACTGGATTATCCTGTGATTCAGCTCCTAGACCACTCACAGATTATGGAGCTGCATTTTTATGATATATGCAACTAAAGATTATTTTAATAGACTGATGTATTGATTGCTTTTTCTTATTGATTGTTTTGATCATAAATTGTCAGCAAAACGGGAAATTCCAGTCACTCAGTCACAAGTTCCCACAGCGCAAAGATTTGAATCTTTGGAATTATACTACGCCCTTATAGATTAATTGTTGCAGGCTCTAAAGGCTAAACGTGTTCCGTGTATGCCACGGACACACAATGTAGTCACAGTTTAAAACCCCACCGGCCCCATCGTGGTCTGTCTCAGAAGTGTCCCAGAAGCAGGTCTCTTCTTGGCTCTGTTCAGAATATACGGCTGTTCTATTTTTGACGGACGCTGTAAACAGCATGCATCAACTCTTTCTGTTGACATAATTGTCTTTAAACATGCAGTATGCTGCACGATAGCTGCCCATCATGGCCTCAGTGGCGTTTGTGTGTAAAACACGGAGACAGGAAAAAGATTGAAGCACACCGTCAAGATGTGCACAGGTGGAGGTAAAGAGTGTCTGTCATCTCTAAAGAGGTTCTTTCAAATGCTCTGGGCTCTGCCTCCGCTTTCATGTGTCCCGCTTGCTGCTCGCCTCCCTCCTCTCCCTGTTCGATCCGTTGTTAAACACACACATGCTGAGCCTCACCTGCCTCCCTCTCTCCAACCCATCCATCCTGAGCCAAAGAGAGAGAGGAGACAAGACAGATCAATGTTGAAATCTCAACTAAACCGCTCCAAAGAGCGGCTCGTAAGGTGGGAGGTGGCTTCCCCACCCGTCCATCCATCTCCCACGACGCTTCTTCCATGCGCCCGTCTCTCTTTCACGTCGTTAAACAAGCAGACACAGGACCCTTCTGCCGCACTCTAATAGGGCACCTTGTGATGTGACACACATAACTGAGGTGGCCTGGGGAGAGTGACTTGAAACGTATGTACACACACACACATACACACACTCGGCAGAAGGCTCAGAAGGTGGATTTTGTCTTGAAAGCTCCTCGGTGGTTCTAACACTCGCCGCTGAATCCAGCAGGCTCCCGAGAGCTGGCTAGACGGATATGGAGATGTTGCGGGGGGCCTTCTCAGCTGGCAGGATGAAGAGAGGCCCTATCCCTCTGTGAAGTGCCACCATCATCCCCTCCCTTTGAGAGCGTGAGGAAGAAAGGCAGAGGGAACGGGGGGCCCTTTCAAAGGGGGGCGGGGAGAGAGGGAGGGAGGCAGAAAAAAATCGAACAAGATCAGTTTATGATTCAACTCTGTGTGAAGGAAGACTTCCCTGTGTCTCGCACCGGCTTAGCCAGGTTGAAAGGACCCAGAGCACAGACACAGAGCTTTCTTTATCTGTGATAGAGCGCTGTCTGTCTGTCAAAATCTGTTTTATGAGCTGGAGAGCAACTGGATTTTACTTCTCAACTTTGCAGGACACATTTAAAGGGAGTCCTCATCATGAAGTTAAGGCCTATGATCGTCGTTTGAAAAAAGATTTCATACTAGTCCTCCCAAATGACTTAGTTGGATTTGAAATGTCACTTGAAGTCTACTTCAAATGTTCATAAAGTTTAAAATTATATGGCCACTTTTGTCTAGTTAATATCTATGCCAACTAAATGGTGAATTGATTATTATAAGTAGATTTATATATATTTAGGTTTAGAATCCTTATAAATTAGGAGAAAGGAAAGAAAGCAGCGTCCCTCACGTTTTTTATGTTTTGATATTTACGGTATGTGTTTCTCAGGTGTGTGTGTTATTGACAAGTAATGACATCATTACTGGAACAACAGAGTTGATCTCTCAGTTTAGCCACAGACAGATGGTGAGGCAGACAGGGAGGCAGGCAGACAGATCCTGAGGTTTGATATCAGTCCGTCCTGAGAGAGCGAGCTGAAGAAGAGGGGGATTATTGCAGGTTGAGATGGCCCAGAGGGATTGAGATTGAGGAGAAGTCTGTGCTTTGTAAATGGATTTCAAAGATGGCCGTCTCATGTCTTTGTGTCTGTGTCCCTTTTCCCTCTCCCTCCCTCTCTCTCTCTCTCTCTGACCTGTAAATGGCAGAAAGATAGTGCAGTGACCTTTGACACCCCTCCTCTCTGCTTCTTAGAGAGTCCCGATAATTGCTATGGTAACGGGATGTCGCCGAGGTCGGTCGATTGGTTGATCCGGGCTGTCAGTCAGCCCGGTGAGTCCTTTGAACCCGCCCGCCTCTTCAGATCTTTACCTGAGGTGTCGTTTCGGTGGCGTGTATGTAGATGGAGCGCCTCCTGCGTCGCTGTCATGAAGCATGTTCGCTCTGAGGATAAAACGCGTAGTTATGATGTTAAGAGTCAACGATATTCAGGAGATGGTTATGATAATGAGACAGACCAGGATGGCCCTGTATGGGTCGGTGTGTTCGTGTATTGATCATGCCTAGAAGAGAAGAGGGGACTGGAAGGACTGGTAGAGGAGAGAGAGCGAGTGAGTAAGTAAAAAGAAAGAAAAAGAGCAGAAGGAGGATGGCTCAGGGAATTGTGAAAGAAAGGAATGATGACACACAAAAAAAGGGAGTAAAGGAAGGAACGGTAAGGAAGAGAGGTGAAGGGGAAAACGTGGGAGGGGGCGTTGGTGCATAATGTGAGTGAAAGGCAGTTAGAGTGGGGCTGACCTTTCCCTGGCCAGATTAGATTGGCCTGCCAAGACTGCTTAGAGGGACAGATAGAAGCACACACACACACACACACAGCAAACAGGCCACACATATACTCACTGTTAACACACCTAACACATGTACAGCATGCACATTCACCAATAAGGAAGTTGGCATGCATGTGTATCAAAGTACAGCATCATGCTGTATCGACCATTTGTACTGTAACATATTTAGACACTTAACCCATCACCCTGTACAGAAAGAGATACATTTGATGCATCCTTAAATTAGTAATCCGTACAAGGAATAAGCATTATTCTTGTAACTAAAAGCCGCAGCCATGCCACTGTTTTGGTCTGTTGCCCACCAGACTTTGTTAACTTGCTCAGATTTGGTCTTTTTTTTCTGGTTTATGTGTGTCTAAATATGTAATTATATTAGTTAGATGTAGTTAAATTGTTACCTGAAGTTTGTACAGGGTGTTTTATTTTGAAAATCGACCGGATTTTCTGTCGTTTTTGTGTCTGACTTTTCCGGCAAGCTCGAGCTGATCTGCGCAGTAAAAAAGCTATGCAGTGAAATTGTTTTATTTTGAGAATTGATGTTGACTAGAATGGCCACGGTTAGGTCTGCGGTGGACACGGATAAAGTAATGTGTATCAATATTCTGATGACATTCCCACCTGGGTTTATGGTCAGAGCGAGGGGTTTGGGTCTGTCCCTCATTTAGGTTTAATTGCTGTATTTCCTGTCCTCTGTCTTTTGGTTTCGAGTCTGACTGTACTCGCTTTTAGAATGGGTCCCCATTTGTTTTCCTCTTTGTCTGAATTATGTTACACGCAGAAGTTCGGCGTAGATTTCCTATAGATTTTTTGGGGTTCCTGCACATGAAAACCTCTGAGCCCACGCGTCCATATTCCACTTGTTGTGTGTGTCGTTGTGGCCGACCAGCCACAGGATCAATAATTTGATGAGTTGATTAGATTATGCCCTCACCACTGCTACAGCACATTAGTGCATTAGTGGTTTGGAGTCAAACTTATATGTTTTACTCTCATCAGGTTAGTCACTCATTCACAGCTGATGGATGAGAAGTAGCTACCGTCCCTGGCCTAGCTGACCCTGGGGGATTGTGGGTAGGATGACTCATGCGCCGGTCACAGGAATGAGAGCCGTAGTGTGTATGAGTGTGTGGTATGGTAGATTAGAAAAAGGTGTTTGATGGGTACTGGGTGCTGATATTTCCACTAATTACTCTAAGTAGTGAGGAGGAGGTCTGGAAGCACGTGTCTCCATGTCAGGACTCTGACTTCGTCCTCCTGCCGTGCCCTGAAAAACTGTAGCGTCAGTAGCCGAGCAGAGCCAGCAGGCTGCGAGATTTACACCGCGTGGCCATTGTTCCCATATGTTCCCCTCTGCCGCTGAGATCAAATAAAAGTTAAAAGGTCCTTTTTATTTGATCACTAAAAACCATGGGCCTGTTGTAAAACGGCTTAGCATTGGTGGCGCGTTTTATCACAGCGGCTTTCAGTCGCTCCACGCTCCCGTTCTCTCTCCTCCCTCATCATTTTTTTTTCCTAGAGTAAGAGTGGAATGAATTACAGTTAGGTAGGAAGAGAAGCGGCGGCAGACGTTAAAATCCCAGAAGATCCTCAGGGACGAGGCCCGGCCGACTGATTTGCACTTTGACAAAGACACCACAGTGCTGTGAGACACTGCAGTGCACTGAGTCTGTTATAGGAAGTCAAGTATTGAGACTCGCAGACACATAGTAGGACAGGGTTAAATAAGATGGCTGTCAACTGTCTAGCTTGTATGTGGTCCCTCACATGCACACACACACACACACACACACTCGTCATATACACACAGAGCACACTAGTCCAGCTGAGAGCTTGTAGAAATTGGGATAGGTGTAAATAAGGTGGCTGTCAGGCCTGTCACAGGTAGACACACACAGATACTTTCAGAGTCACATCTTAAGTGAAACACAAGGGCACACACACACGTGCGCACACACACACACACACCTACCTTCAAGTGTTCGAATAGTCAGGGTCTAAGTGACATACACACTTGTACACTCGTGCAGACACACACACACCTTACATAGCTTTGCGTGGTGGATAGACATGGTGTAAGTGACAGGTAGACAGACTCACACACTCGTGCGTGCGCACACACACACGCACACTTTCAAGAGGTTGGAGAGACAGGGCCTAAGTGACACAAGGACAGACAGTCTCAAACAAACACTGAAGAGACGCCTCTATGTGACGGACACACACGCGCGCACACACACACACAGCTGGCTCTGTGGCTAAGTGGAGCTGAAGGGAGCAGTCAGGCAGCGGTAAGGGTTTGTCTGAGCGTTCATCACTGGGTTTATAGAAGTGCCACTCTCACACACACACACACTCCCACTCTCTCCGCTCTCTCTCTCTCTCTCCCTCAAAGATTGATGGGTGAGGTGTCAGTCTTCATCAGTTCACCTCATGTCTGAATGTTCTTCCTCTTCTCCTTCTTCTCTGTGGCCATGTCTCGGTCATGTCTATCCCTCTGCAAGTCCGTAATTGGTCAGGGAAAAGTAAAGTTTGAAAAGAGCTAATTGGGGTCGTCAAGGTGTCATCTGGGTATTATTAGTGAGATTTACTCTTTGCTTATTTTGCTTCATATTTAAAGTGGGACTGCAGTTTTTACCGCAGAGTAAAGCAAACAGAAGACATATTTAATATATCGTACAGTTTCCTCTGATTACGAAACCCTGCGTCTCTGTCATGTCGCTGTTTTGGTGTCCACGTGACTCAGAAGTTCTGACTTCCGGCCAGCTCAAGCTGCTCTGTGCAGATTGATGTGGCTGTTCGATACATGGACTTGAAAGGACGCAATTAGCTCTGGTGGCCACGGGGTCGCATCTGTGGGATTTTTTAAAGTATATCACTTGCAGCTGTGATGTTTTTATTTTTCATCTCTTGCATTAGGTCCCTTGCAGTGTCAGTTTTAGCACCTAATGAACAAACCTAAAATTTAAATTAGGAATGCTTGTGCTTGATTATGCTTGTAGGTTCCACATATCACTGTGTCCTGATCATCTGAAATATTTCAGAGCAGATGCACACAAAAACTCAATGTTCTCTGATTCCTACTGTTCAGTACTTTTTAAATAAACATGGTTCTGATTGTCTTGTCTCTGTCGTTTCCACAGGAACAGGTTTTGCCACATGTAGCATCAAGGAGAGCGCAGCAGACAGCGACGCTGACTTAGACGTGGACGGAGACGACACCTTGGAGTACGGCAAGGCCCAGTACACAGAGGCCGACATCATCCCCTGCTCTGGAGCTGGAGAGGACCAAGGAGAGGCCAGGGAGAGGGAGGCACTACGGGGAGCCGTGCTCAAGTATGAAGCCTAAATGCCAGCACAATGCAAACTTACCTAAACTACTGTCGGTGAAATGGAACGCTCTGTTCATACCAACATCTGTCTCTCTGTGTTGCAGTGGTGGGATGCCTTCGAACAGAATAACGCCTGAGTTCTCAAAGTGGGTCAGCGATGGTAAGTTGGGCCAAAACGTTTCTTTAGCAGAGAGTTGTGTGAAGGATTATTGCAGCTAGGAAAGTCACCATCCAGTGTTAACCATGTCATCTGTGTGTGTGTGTTTACAGAGATGCCTTCAACGAGCAACGGAGAAAGCAGCAAGACAGACTCCAGTACTCCTTCATCCTCCTCCTCTTCCTCCTGTGCCCCGCGCACCTGTAAAAACAGCGAGATCGAAAAGTAGGTTCCACATATACACATGGACACACACGCGCGCACACACACACACTTGGTGATTCTATGAGTTTTCTTACTTGTGGGTAAATCGACTTGTAGAGGGTCATAAATGATGCATTTTGTGTGTGTTCTGTTTTTGCGGTGTGTGTGTGACAGGGAGGGTCGCTGGGCATTGATTTCTCCTGCAGTCCTGCTTTCTCACAGCACAGAACTGCCTTACGATCATTAATGGAAACACAGACACAAGCGCATACGAGTTGCACACACACGTGTGAATGTGGCAGCGTGAAAACATGCAAACGTTTGTTCACACGCGCTTTCAACAGCACAGTTCATACACTGAAACATGTTGTTTTATCATAGTTCATAATTTATTCATTTGATATAGACTCTCATGTGAGATGACTGCAAAAAGACACACACACACACTCAGAACCAGACACACTGCCCTATCCATTAGAACAGCCTGTGTGTGTGAAAGGCCAATGCTCTGTAATTCCCTCATTTCCATCTCCTCATCCATATTCTGCCACAAGTAAACAATCACACTCACACGCGCACACACACACACACACACATACTCTGTCCCCTGCATGGGTAATAGAGGTCAACTCATTGCGCGAGAGAAAGAGAGAGAGAGAGACGTCTGTGGGCAAGTGAGCAAAGAGAAAGAGGGATTTGGTTGATTGGTTGCTTCTGCATGTCTGGCATATTCTGCTGTCCTTTTGCCCCATGTGATCACACACACACACACACACACTGAGCTGGGGTCAGTGTGTGTGTTGCCTTCCAGCCAGCCCCCATTTCATAAAGTGATTTCCTTTGTCCAACCTGAAGTGCCTTCAGGAATACTCCCTTAAAATTACCACTCTCATCTTCTGCTTCCTAACCTTTCCCTCTTCAGTCATTTCCTCATTTGAAATGTTATGTAAATGTTTTTTCTCGTTATCTCAGAAGTAACCTTCTGGTAGAATTTGATTAAGAAGGTCTAAAATAAGTATTAACTAAAACTAGAAAAATTTCTAAAGAAATTTTGAGTGTGCCTAACTCTGGCCCCGTCGCCCCCATACATTATTATTGATACTGCTGGCAAATTCAGTATTAATACAACAAGCTGTGTCATCATTGGATTTTTATTGGGCTCTTATTTTGAAGGGACTCTTATTTTGCCACACTTTTTTTGGCAAAAAAAAGGGCGTAAGAATAATAATAAGTGCGGTGAATAGTATATAGTGTGCTCTTTCAGGCACACACAATAATATGGTATACATGCAGTTTGGAGCTTCACACAAGTGCTGTACGTTTTACCCATCACCTCTGGGAAGGCTGCTATAAATGCTTCATTTAAATGAATCAATTGGCACTCAGCGTGTGTGTTACCCATATTAAATATCAGCGGAGGGGATAACTGGCGAATAAGCAGAGCAGCTTGAAGTGTATTGATCAGAAACAGCACTGCAAGGCGAAGAGGTGTGTGTGTGTCTGTGTGTGTTTGCTGAGCGAGGGGATGTATTCGATAAGTTGTTGTCTGGTGTGTGATCGTCCTCGTTTTACTTTGTGTGTGTTCGTGTCTGAGAGAGAGACGTGGGCAGGTCAGTGTGGCTAAGTAGAGAGGCAGTGGTCAAACGGTGCTGATTGATTGTCTAGTGTGTGTGCACACACACACACACACGTAGTTTTGGCTTTGAAGCCAAGAGACACGGCCAATGGATAAAAATGAAAGTCCAAATCAGACGCACCAGTTCAGTATTATCCATGCTGACCTTATTGAGTGTGCCTGAAAGAGCACACTGTATACTATTTACCACGCTTATTATTATTCTTACGCCCTTTTTTGGCACACTACTCCTCCTGCAGTTTTTGTCACACATACACAAAAAAGATATCAAATGGTTTGCCTAAAAATCGCCAAAAACCATGTTTGTGAGCTACAGTTGGTTACATCATCCCTAGAGTGGCGAAGGAGAGAAAAAATTAAATTAGTTTGTAAACTGCTCTCAAGGCCACAAATTTCACACTACAGAAATAATTTATACATAGAAACGTAGGAAAATTTGTGGTGGTCGCAGTGAGAACACTGCTGAAGCTGTCACACTTTTGGGAACGTTTCTGGAGGAAAGCAGAAGTAACGTTTCTTTGAATCGCTCTAAAGATCACGTTTCTTCATTTTATCGACACAAAATACCTATGTAATCGTTCAGGAAGAGCTCAAGATGCTAAAAGTGAAGGCAGTTCAATGATTGGAAATACGGTTTGGCCAGAAATCCTTCCTGTTCAAGGGGTACTTTCAGCAGTTTTTCTCTGTCTCTCAGTGGTGTCAAATGTCACATGAGAAGCTGCGGTTGATTGCTCTGCTCTGATTGGTGGCCTCCACCTGGCCCCTCTCACAGACACACAGACAAGACAAAAGTCTTTCAAAATAAGAGCCCATTAAAGGCAATGATAACACAGTTTGTTGTATTAATACTGAATTTGCTGAGCAGTGCCAATAATAATGTATGGGGGTGACGGGGCCAAAGTTAGGCACACTCAAAGTTTCTTTAGAAATTTTTCTCTTTTTTTTTTTTAAGATTATTTTTTTGGCCTTTATGCCTTTAATGATAGGACAGCTGAAGATAGACAGGAAAGAGGGGGCAGAGATAGGGGGAATGACACGCAGTAAAGGGCCGTCCGCCACCCCACTAGGCTACCGACCACCCCAGAAATTTTTCTAGTTAAGCAGACAACAGGATATAAAAATGGTTCAGAAATTGCATCCGTGATGGAACTTTTAATGTCAGCTGAGGGGAACTTAATTAATATTAAGAGGGAGCATGTCCCTTCAATCTAGGGACCGCAACAGTAAAGACCAGATTCCTCCCCCATCCAGCCGAGACAGCTTAAATGCCAACATTAGAGCAGAAGAAATAAAGCTGGACCATTGAAGACATTACCTTTCATGATACATCACAATAACTACTGATGATACCAGATTCCCGTGTAAAATGAAAAATTGACACAAAAGGGTACAGCAGACAGAGCTGTCACCTACTGGAGTTGAGAACCTGCCACAGACTATACGTTCATACATGAATATTTTCTAGAAATTAGCTTAATCTTGAAGTTTTTATCCTGCTCATCTAAAACTTGTTGCCATAAATTCAAAGAATTTCTGAAGAAAACGTGATGTGATGACTTTATGGCCCAAATTGTGTGTGTGTGTAACATGATGTTGTAGCTGAGGTCTTGGTGACCACCTGGAGCAGAACATGCCTTAATCTAAGTATCCATTTAAAGGGAGCCAACTAGATGCTGAATGATTGCAATGGAATGGCTGGCTGGAACAATTCCCTGCCTCACTCTTCTCTGCTAGCTATAAATGCACGTATTTGTGGAGCTTCTGTGCCCCTCCGTCCCCAAATGAAAATGAGATTTGTCTCCTTTCGTTACATTGATACATTGTACACGTGCGTGTGTCGGTGGCTTTGCACAGGGCAGCTTTAGTGAAATCTCTCTCTCTCCGTCTCTGATCCCAGATGGGTAATGATCTGGTCGCCTCCTGGGGCATCCTCGTTCCCTTGCTCATTCCCCTGCAAGATAAATGAGCTCTCTCTCTCTCACACACACACACACACACACACGCATACATATACACATGCAACGCCTGAGACGCTCTTTCCCCTCCAAGATAAATGGCCCCTCCAATGCCGCCAATGCGATTGCTGCCAAATTTGGTGCTCCAGCTGGAACAATGTGGAAAGATTTCCATGTGGTTTCTGCAAATAATTGAATCTGTCCTCAATTTGGAAGTGATGAAGCTAGATTTCTGTACCCTCCACCACCACCCCCTCCTACACACACACACACACACACAGACACACACACGCTGCCCAGTCCCTCTCTCTCCCTTCACCTCTCTGGTTCTTCCCTTTTATTGTTGTCTCAAAGCCACATTTCTTTCGTCTTTCTCTTTCCCATTTCTCTTTTCTGCCCGTCCTCTGTCTCAATTTTTCTCAGGCACTTACAAAACGGCACCCTCCCCTTCACTTTTGCCATCTGAGACGCAGAAAGGCACACACACATACACACACATACACACACACAGATCGGGCAGAGGCAGGGGAAATCAATAGTGACTTAAATGTTTTATCATGGTGTGTCAGTGTAGTTAAGGCCTCGGTTAACAGGGTGCAGCAGAGAATGATGCTCTAAAGGGATTTACCGCTGCTTTTTTTCACAGCACATACGTGTGAAAGATTTATCTCCCTAACCGCTGGATAAAATCTTTCCTACCGCATCGCGCAAAAATAGTTTTTCCGAAATTAATGCTCATGTGATTTTTATCATTCGCGTGTGCTCGTGTTGAGAGAGGCAGAGAGAGGCTGAGCGAGGCCAAAATGTAGGTAGACAGTAGATTAAGACACGGGCCTGATTGAGATGGATGGTGGAGGTCTTCAGCTACACACGGAGACACACACACACTAATGAAATGAGAAATAGCCCCACACACGTTGGGGACAGAGCACTAAATAGAGGGGAGGCACAGCCATCTATCTGTCTCTGTCAGGCTCTCTTGCTCGCTTGTCGCCATAGGGATGAGTGGAGATGGAAATGCGCTGCAATTTCACTTTATTTCACTCACACACATGCACACACCATTTAAAAAAAAAAAACAACAACCCCGTGGGGCAGTAACTAAGTTGGAGTATGAGCGTGTTGTGTGAATGGAAGTTGTATTTCAGTATCGCTTTCTCTGGTTTTATGACGGCAGGCCTTCAGATCAAGGCCACAGCTTCATTTAAAACCCACCGAGCCAGAGCGTCGTCCCACTGTGCTCGCAAACTCTCTGAAAACATGCAACCGTGCACAAACACACAGCTAACAGATGTGCAGGACACGTCGATGAATACCCGGAGTTCTTCCTCTTGTTTTATTAGCAGAGGTCAGTGCGCAAAAGATTCAGGTTTACTTCTGCCGTATTTTACAAACAGAACACTGCCAGTGGCAGATCATGCATGTAATTGGCTGTAATAATTAACTTTAGTTCTAAAAGGAAAGTTAGGTACAAGTACCACCAGTGGCACACAAGCCTCCTTGAGTACTCGGAGGAATCTCTGAAATATATATTTTTAACTATACAAACTAAATTTAGACAAAAATAAACAAAATACTACATTTTGAATGAAAATGCTTCAACTTTAAACACATAGCGCATGCTCACATCCATGATTAGTTATAAAATGTGACGTCGAAATAGTAAGTGGAGGAAAATAAATAGTTCAGAAACACTGCAGTTGTTGCAAACAGGAAATATATGGAAGAGAATTGTGGATCTGTAGTACCCCTTTTTACCCAGGTAGGTCTGATTCTGGAAAGCGGACTCGCTGTTTCGCGGATTTTTTTCAGTGTAATTTTGCATGCTTTTTTTTTACAGTGTACTGTACAGTATGAACGCGCATTGTGTTCTGCGTCCTAATTGGCTAAGTGAGAACCACACGTGTGTTCTGCGTCCGGTTTAAGGAAGTACTGTACAAAATGCGTGTAAACAGCTGTATAAAAGTGTGTGGTTAGGGGTTTTACGGCCTTAAAACATGTATAATAATTGTAAAACTTACTTCGCGGATTTCATTTATTGCGGGTTATTTTTAGAACGTATCCCCCGCGATAAACGAGGGACCACTGTACAGACCTCCACAGAAACTCAAGTTACCTACAGATTTTGAAAGCTACATTCATAAATAGATTCCATCACAGATTAAAAATTATTCTTGTTTGTTAAGCAGACTCTAACACACAGTGTGTTTGTGATTTTTTTTGTTTGTTTATTAGCCCAGCAAACTTTTGCAACACAGTAAATGCCGCTTTGTTGTAACACCAATACCTGCCTTCATACAACCTCTCAACTCTGTGTTTCATATATATATTATAAAACAGCACGAATAATGTTTTTCTCCCTCCGTGACTCACATTCTTGGAAAGTTCCTGTTACACTCAGTGGAAACAGGCTCAGACAGACTATTCTTGTACATTTGCTCACCCAGGAATCCCTTACATATTAGCTTGTAACCCAAATTGAACCGTTAGCTTGTTTCCGTAAGTCTACATGACGTGTTTGCTAAGCCCGTGTCCCAGAGTGACATAAATCTTAGTATTTTGGCTCCGAGACGGAAAAGTTTAAAAACCCCTGAGCCAGCTTAAATCAGCAACGCACACAAATGGCAGAAAGGCCTTAAACTCAAGGATTTTCACTTGTGGTTCTTGCTGGTTGAGAGGCTGTTTATCTCTTCGCGTGTCGCATTTAGCCCCAGAGAGTTGTCTTTCCTTTCCTTGGCACCGTGAAATCATCCCGTTCTCCTTTTTACCTCCATTAAATCTCCACCGTCCCCTCTTAATTTCCCCCTCTACCTCCCTCTCTCCCTGTTTAGATGTCCACAGCTGCATAAAGATAGATTAACATGTCTTTTTATAGCAGTGGGAAAACAACTTTTTAAATGTGGTTACCTATAAATCAGCGGTGTGAAATGAATATTCATTGTGGCGATAGAAAGGATTCATCTCTGTTGAGGAGGGATGGGAGTTGTTGGGAGAAAAGGAGAATCTTGTTGATGAGTAAAACTTTTTTTTTTCCCCGCCTCTGCTCTATAACTTAATTCGGACATGGAAGGAGAGCCCCTTGGCAGAGTTTTGTGCTAAGCTGAGCGACAGTGGGCTTTATTGGAGCTCTTAAAAGAAAGAGACAGCCTTGTTTGAGGGACAACCCCAGTCCAGTCCGGTCCAGGCCAGAGTCTACTGACACTTTATAAGCTAGCAGGCTAATCAAGGCTAAATGGCTTTTTACAAGCTCAGAACTAATAAGAGGAGAGGGTAAAGCAGTTTATAGGGCATGGAGTGGCGAGTCAGGCTCCGAGTCCCAACTAAGTCTTTATAGACACGGGACGGTGATGGGGTTACAGGGAGGAGCTAGAGCAGGTCGACTTTTCCCAGAGACCTTACAGAGGAGGCACAACCTCCCGCTACGTTTGTGGTGGCAGAATGATTCAGTGTTAAGAGCTGCTGTCCTTCAGCCTCGGGACTTCATGTCCCCATGAAGAGAAACAATCAACCTGCTGCCTAAACGTTCGTGCTGTGGAACAGCTTCAGTCAGGCTGCTCTGTGGCTGATTTTGACATCTGAGTTTTGGAAAAGAATCCATCATTTCTCTTTGTTAGGGCTGATACTGACAAATTGTACGTCCCACTATGTAAAAGGAAATTGAGATATCCAAGAGAGATTTTCTTGAATCAAATAATCATTACAGCTATATCTACAATAATCAAATTCAAGATATCAGTGGCTGTTCATTTTAAATATTAGGAAATATAGTTCTTGTACCTCAAAATTTTGCTTTGCAACATGTAGCTACTGTGGGCACCTGCCAACCAATCAAAGTCCAGACTTCTCAGTGCTGTAAGTTATAATCTTAATTTGTTTTTAGTTTGAAGTCTCTAGATGTGTCAGAGAATGAACTCACTGCAAACACAAGACTTCACAGTGTGTGTTAGTCAGGTCTGGTGACCGCACAAAAGCGGAAATGTTTAATTTTAATCTATTCTCCAATTTATTTTAAATGTTCAATTTATTTTAATGAGCTTGTTTGACGACAGGAAATCAGACGTAAAAGGACTCATTTCATACGGTACAAACTCACGTACAGAAGCTCAGTTCCAAAATGGGAAACTGAGAAAGTCCATCCTTGTTTTTGTTTTTTTCCCTGTGGCCGCTCCTGTTTGAGGATGCAGCAAATGAAGCCATATCCTAGACCACACACACACACACACACTCACACACTCAAACACTCACAGCCACTTATCGTTCTCGTTCGCTCTCACCCTCCCTTCCCTCTCTCCGCTTGTCCTTCCCCATCCAGATCAATACCATAGATCAGCTAGCTATCAGGCTGCAAAATGACCACATCACCATAAACACACACACTCGCTCCTTTTTTAACACACACACACACATACACACACACGCACACACACACACACACACTGCTATTGCATCTTGCTAGAGAATGAGTGGATGGCTATAATAAACACCGGCTGGCTCATGCGGCCTCGTCTCGCCGCGCCAAATCATCATCATCAGCGGCGTTGTGGTCTGCTCGCCGGCCGTATTGATTTAGTTATGGCTGCTTCATATGCTGTCGAACAGTGTTAAATGCACATTTTCTGTTATCATGCTACACATTAATCAGAGGCTGCTTAGAGGCAGGGCGATAGGGCGGACGGTGGATAGGATGAAGGAGGGATGAAGTGAGGACACGAGGAGAAGAGGGGTAGATGCAAAACACGAGAGAGGAGATGCAGAGGATGGAAGGTGAACGTGAGATGTTAGAAAAAGAGGACAGGACGTTATCTGAAGTCAAAACAGGGAAATTGAAGGTTGGAAAGGAGGGTGGGGTTGTAAGACGGGGCCTCTGAGGATGCAGCCATGTTAATTAGAACAGTGGCATACTGCATATTAGATAGAGAACTAGAAATAAAGAGTTGGGGGCTTTGAAGATGCCTGACTGTGTATTGAGCTGCAGAGAGTGAGAGAAGGTGTTCAGTAAGCATGTCATACTACACACTGAGTGACAAACAGCAGGTTTGCACTGCAGAATAAACAGGTGGCTGAGAGGACAGCCAAACATTGACACGCTCATTGGGGGATATGGACTACTGCTCAGATATTTGGGGTCACCAGTATATTGACGTTTTTCTTCTTTGCTTCAAAAATGTCTGTTTTAACACAAATACAGCATAATTCAGACACCAAATGTATCATTTACATTTGCAATAGTTTGTATATAACCCCATATACATATAATTTACCCCAAATATCACACCCGTCCAGGTGTGACTCTAGATCACTGAATTCAATCACAGCGGTTCAACTGGACTTTAAATATTTGGGCACTTGTTTGTCTCTGGCCCCTCTGCAGTCTACTCAGTGGTTAGATTGAATAGATTTAAACTGTGACTTTGTCAGCCCATTGTATGTTCACCTGATATTCTGTGATGCAATTCCAGCAGTGCTAAACTTAGACCAACCTACAACCTCTATTTTGGTTTTAGCTTCACTAAAGCAGCAGGCTGGTTAATTCAGCTAGTTTAAGGCCTCATTACAGCACACCGAACCTGTTTCTATTTAAATCTGCACAGAGGTTCGTTTTCGCTCTTTCCTCACTTTGTTGAAGAACCGTTTAGAAATATAGTGCTGTTCTCTCAACAATCTAACTGTGCTGATTCAACCTTTTGAATGGTAGTGTATATATAGTGCAATTGAGTGTCAAGACTGATGGCATGGGGGTGTTGTTTAGCTGTATGAAGGCTCAGTCCTTGCCGCAGTGGCCCAGGGTTCGAATCTGACCTGTGGCTCTTTCCTGCATGTCATTCCTCATCTCTCGCTCCACATTTCTGTCACTCTTCAAGCTGTCTCTATCAAATAAAGGCCAAAAAATATATATCTTAAAAAAAAAAAAAGACTGATGGCATGAAGGTCAACTGCTGTTTTAACTAAACGTGTCTCCCTCTGTCTCTCTTCCTGTTCGTCTCTCTCAGGGTAACGGAGGAGGAGTCCACAGCTACCACCATGGAGGCTCTGAAGGCTCGAATCAGAGAGCTGGAGAGGCAGATACTGAGAGGAGACCGATACAAGTGTCTCATCTGCATGGTGAGTATAAGACGAATATGAACGTTCTGTGATTCTCTGCACATCAACCCTTTAATGGCAGTTCACTGCCTTTAGTTGTGATCTTATCGATGTGCAGTCGTGGTTTAGAGGATTGACAGTTAGTGCTAGACTGGTGCACTCTCTGAATGTAGTATCCCACATCCTTAGTACTTTGTGCTCAGGTGGTCGTCATGTATCACATGAATGACACAGGATTTGTTTAATTGAAGCTCGTCATGAACTCCACTTTGTTTTTGTAAGCATCCTGATATGTTTGCTTTCAACATAACAGATGAGCATGTGCCAGTTAAACATGACACTCATAGGTCAGACGTGGGAAGTGTTATTATGTACCACTGACAGGGACATGCTCAGCCTCCTCACATTCTTTTGGATCTCCTGATTTGAACTGCAGTTAGTGTAAATATCGTCTAATCATAATTCAACTCAGCAGGCAGCGTAGTCAGTAATGTTGAGCGTATTGTTTTGGATGCTGTGTGTGCATGTAGGAACCGTATGCATCTCAACCCCGTCAGTTTGTGGACCTCTGACTAGCTTTCTAAGTGTGTGGGCGGTGATGTCGTGTTGCTGTGGTGTCGTGGTAGTTTTTGCTCTTGCATGGCTTCGCAAGTCAACTGAATGTGTGCAAAGATAAAAGACTGGCATTAATATTGTTTGGTTGATCTGATTTAAACCACTCAAGAACAAGATCCTGCCGTATATTCAGATGTATGAAATATAGACAGCACGTGTAACAGATGTTGATGGACCCCTGTATTGCGTGGAGTGTGGAGATGGCGCTCAGTTTTACAGCATGTATAGACGATTGATTGGACTCCCAGATCAATAACATAAGCCACATGTTCATCCATGACAGTATCATGCAGGATGATACGCACACTGTCAGTGTTCATGTTCATCACATGCTTGAGATACAACTACACCTGCACCCCCATCACTGTTTGTGTTCCCCACTTTGTGTCAAGCACCCATCCTGTCATCTTTCAAGCTTGACAGTGCAGCATCGACATCCTGTGCGTGTGTGTGTGTGTGTGCACGTGTGTGTGTGAGAGAGAGGGACGCGGGTAATTACTGACGCCTGTGCTTCCTAAAGGTTGCTGGGTGCCTGAGGTGACACGGAGGGCAAGGCACAGTGATCGATCACTCACTGCCCCATGGACATGTGGCTCTTCTCCACTCATCTGTCACTGTCCCTCATCTCTCTCTCTCTCTCTCTCTCTCACACACACACACACACACACACACACACATACACACACACAGGCATACAGAGAAACACAAATATGTGTGTAGTGTTCACACACACACACACACACGGACACCTTACATCTAATCTGTCTCTGTCTGTCTTTAACTTGTCACTGCGCTCCCTCCCCGTCACTGTCTGATGTGAAAGTCATCAGTTCACTAGTCTGCAATCAGGAGGTGTTTAGAGAAGCGCTGGATTTTTCCACTGCAGCCTCCAAACTTCTGATTCAGTAACAGTTGTGCATGGATCATAACCTTCCAGTGCTCAGGTAGTTGTATGTAAATAGAAAACAAGTGCTCTCCTGCTGCAGCCGAGTTGGCTCAAGTTGTTCTGCAGAGAGCTCAGTACTGTGTTTGGTCTGATCAGTGGATTTCTACCCCCATCTGCTGGTCATTGTAGTCACTTTTTTGTTCAGATTTCTGGAAACGTTTTTGCAAGTACATTCATATAATAAAACAGACTATTTGAAAAAGTTATATTAGTAATAAATCAATGATTATTCACAAGGCAGTTTGCCCAGAGCAGACAAAAATCTGTCACTGCTTCTGTTTTAACGTAATGATGTAAGACTGACACATAGTTATACTATATATCTGTTTTTGCTCTAGTGTTCCCTCCAAACTAATACACTTGACAGGATAATAATGAATGTTTTGTTATTGTCCAGGTAGAATTGACATTTTTAGTGAGCACCATAAACCCTTACAGCACCCAGCTTAGCACATTCTTGTATTGCCATTGTTAATTGAAGATGGTGTGTAATAAAACCGTTCAGAGCTGCAACAATTAGTCGTCTAGTTGATGGAATGACAATTTTGATAATGGAGTAATCGTCCTGAGAAAAAACATAAAAAGCTCTCAGTGTCAGATCATACATGTCATTTGGATTTAAAGAAGTATTTATTGGCAGGAACGGAATAGTATGTTACCATTGGTGTATAATCACCTGAGTATAAGACATGAGCCCTTTGTATCTACAATGAGGGTGGTCCTCTTCCATCATGTTAAAGTGCTATTTATCTACAGTAGCCCAGAACAGACAAACCCAACACTGACCTAGATATAGCCTTTTGCTTTTAATGTCAATTTGTCAACCGGAGTTCTTATTCTTCATTGTTTGGAGGGAGAGAGTGAGGTGTGGGAGAGTATTCACTTGGTTGTAATCTGCAACTTCACCACTAGGTGCCACTAAATCCCACACACACCAGGCCTTTAATATGACCTTTGGTACACACATGAGGAAGTCAGTTAAGTAGGCGGTCCATCAGTTCGACCCAGGACGCATTCTAACTAAATACATTAAACACAACAATACACCATGGGCCTTGTGAATGACTCTACGCGTGTGACTTCATGCTGTGTTCGGTAACAGAGAAACATGTTGTCGAGGTTATCGACCATCAGCAACGTAGCCAAGTCATCACGTCCATGTTTGTCGGCGAGTTCTGGAGCGTTTCCTCGCAGCAGTTTGTTCACTGGCTGTCCGAGCTGTACGCGTTCTTGTGTGTGTGTGTGTGTAGCACTGTGCCGTTTGTGTGTGTGCGCGATCAGTACTGGCCCGCCTCTATGATTAGCTGCCACCTTTCGCCCACCCCCCCCCCCCCCCCCAGCATTTCTTCCTTATCCATCCTCAACGCCTGAGGTCAGTTTCGTCTCTGACCTGCATTCTAAGAGGAACCCTTTTGTCATATCTGCCCACGACTAAGATTCAGAACCATAAAGGCATAACCAGAGTAAATGCTTTCTATTGC